>NC_056746.1:425708038-426008038 GCF_019279795.1 Protopterus annectens
ATGGGTTAAAAAGGATTCTGTTATGGCAACTAAGGAAATTTGGGAAGAGACTAAACAAAAAGGTAATGGCTTTTGTTTATTTATGGATATGATAGTAAGACACAAGCAGTGAGAATGTTTTTTAGCCCCTTTTAATTTTGGATATGGGAAGGCACATTTTTCTTACTGCATCACTTGTCTAGGCCCAGACCGTGACATCCCTCTTTGTTGGTTCTGTGCTTTAATGCCAGAACTATTTGTCATCGGGCCCTTGTTATAGCTAGATATTTCCGATTACAGTCTTTGAATTCCGATATGGCTTCCGTAAGCCATCCGACAGCAGATCTTCCGAAAAAACATAAAGATAAAGGCAGACAAGACCGCACAGGACCAAACCTTCCTACGACGCTACCGCCAAGCTGGTCAGTCCTCCGGAATTCAGTGAGGTGCTTTCATAGCCCCTGATGCCCACTTCAGTTAATTTGCAGGCTGCTACCGAGACCCTTTCGGAGTCCAGTATGCCACAGAACTCTTCTTCAACTAAGGATTCTGTGGTCGTCTCTACCTTGGGTGGGTCCGGAGCCGCTGTGCAGTCACCGGCTTCCGAGGAAGTCCTTCGCAACACTGAATCCAGACATAAACCGACGCCTTCTTTCACAGATTCCGTTCTTTCTAAAACAACTGAGTTCCCTAGGTCCAGGGGTTGATCCACCCCCAAGAAATCGACTCCCAGCCATTCTCTGGCGCCTGCTCCCTTGGCTCAGTCACAAGTGTTTAAAATGGCAGAGGGACCTTATCATTAAGGGAAGCCAAGCCACTCCCTCAAAAAGAAAGATCTGTCTCCAGTAGTTTTGTCTGAACAAGAGTCAGATGAATCCGATGCATCTGACTATGAAGACATGCAGCCCCTCTCTACATATGAGGATTCTGGTGCAGAGGAATCTTTTCCTTCATCCCCTCCCCCAGAGGATTTTTCCTTTAGGGAAACCCTGCATACTTTAAGGGAGCATTACAAATGGGAGAGTCAAGACTACCCACAGTCTAAAAAGAGACTCTTGAGAGTTCCCGGACCTTCCACAGCACAAACCCTTAGCCATCCCCCCAGTCCTAGATGTGATGGATGATGTCTTCCTTGAATCCAGCTTGACTCTATACTCCCTCCCTCCTGCTCCCAGAAAACAGAGTCACTGACGCTCACAAAAATCTTTTTAAAAACCCAACTTTGACCCTGAGGTCATTATTCAAGGCCCAAAAGGGGGTTAAAGCTACTTCAGCTAAGAATCCCACCCTCTCAGGCAGGGATTCCAGAGCACTGGACAGATGGGGTAAAAAAGAATGCACCTCAGCTACACTTGCTATCAGGACACTAAATTGTCACTTCCATATGTTTAAATATCAGCAACATACCTTGGAGCTCCTTAAACAAAAAATTTCCTCCTTTCCTGCATGGACAGAATCTAAAGATTTACAGGAGTTAATGCACTCTGCTGGTCAAGTAACTAAGCACACTTTGCACTGCGTTTTTGATGCCCTAGAAGCTTCTTGCAGGGCAGCAGTCACTGAATCTGTCCTTAGAAGACATGCATGGCTTAAGGAACAACCCCTGCCAGACCATGTCAAATCAAAATTGTTAGATGCACCCTTGCACAAAGATAACTTATTTGGTACTAAAGCTGAAGAAGTGTTAAAGATGGAAGAAAAAGCAAAATCTATGCAGACTGGATTTCTTACAGGTACAGCCCCTTAGGTTCAGCAGGTATTTTCCTTCCAAGCACTGGTCCTTTCCTGCACCTAGTAAACAGGGACAGCCTAGGCCCCATGGAAACAGACCTCCAAGACAGCAGTCTCAGGGGTTGCAGAGATCTAAGCAGTGGACTGCCTCCACTTTAAAACCAGGGAGTTCTAAGCCACCCCCTTATGTTAAGAACTCACAATGACTCACCCCTCCCGACATCGCCTCTGCCCACCACCACATACCTCTAGGAGGAAAACTGTCCTTTCACTTAAGCACCTGGGCCACCATTACCAAGGACCCCAATGGGTTCCGAACATTGTGTCTAAGGGGTACAAATTCTCCTTCCACACCCTTCCAACCCCAAAAGGGTTCCCAGATCTTCCACCAAATCAGTGGGCAGAGGCTCAAAAGCAAATCCATACCCTGTTTTCCCTGGGAGCAGTAGAACATGTTCCTGCAGAGCAGATAGGCCAAGGCTTCTACTCCAGACTTTTTTCTGGTACCCAGAAAAGAGGGCACCTGGCACCCCATCTTCGATCTATCCATTCTAAACACCTTCCTGATGTTTCCCAAAATTCAAAATGATCACTGTCCAGCAGCTGCTACCCGTGCTCTCCAAGGATGGTTGGCGAGCCACCGTGGACCTAAAAGAGGCCTACCTCCACATTCCCATCAAGGAGTCCTGCAGAACATATCTTCGCTTTAGGGCAGGATCTCAACACTTTCAGATGTTCATCGTGTTTTACTGTTGCAGTCATGACTGTAGGGTTCTCCCCTGCCGGCAGGCAGTCCTCAGTCGGCCAGAATCCCAAAGTCTGGGTCCGGCATCGGCTGTTCAGCCATGCTCCATGACGTCAGAGGGCCAGGAGTACAAAGCTGACAGCTGATGCCATGTTCTCCAGTCTTTCTTGCCGTGCGGTGATAGCAGTTTGCAAGCGCCAGTCAGCTGACTCATGACAATTTTTCCTAAACTTCGGTCCGAAGACTTTCTTCTCCTACTCAAAGCTAAGTACCCCGTTGGGGAAACTTTTTTCTTGCTCCAGTCCAATGTCAGAAAAAGTTAATAATTGTATTTCATGTGGGAAGCAAATACCTCATAAGGATTTTCATTCTTACTGTATTCCTTGCTTAGGCCCTGACCACGACGTAGCTAGTTGTCGTTTTTTTGCTAGATTCAATCAATGTACTATTAAACACAGGTACGATTTTGCATTTCATTACTTCGGTAGGCGTTTTAATTACAAAATGTCAGATACGGTTCCGGCTACCGGAGTTTACAAACAACGCAAGGACAAAGACAGGCCTCCGAGGTCCAAATCAGACAATATCGCACAAGCAGAGCCAGCTTCAGGTTCGGCCGTCGTCAGTGAGGCGCTTTTGCAGCCCCTGTCGTCTGCCATTTCGGTACCAATAGCCGAAACGGACTCCCACGAGGAGCCAACTAGGCCTTTGAATATTTCTTTTGCAGGACCTTCGGACAATGCTCCTTCGGATGGGTCCGGAGCCGCTGTGCAGGTACCGGCTTCCGAAGGGGTTTGCAGGCCTACTCAGCTTCTAATAAAGGCAAAGCCAAAGACAAAGGCAAAGACTCCTTCCAAATCACAGACTGCAGCCCAGGCCTCTTCTGATCCGGCTCCCAAGTCTCAGAAACAGTTACTTAAGATGGCGGAGGACTTGCTTACTATGATTAGGGGTTAACATCCCCCTCCAGATAAAAGGCCAAGGCAGGAAGTTTATTATGACTCCTCTGATCAGGCTTCTGTTTCTTCAGTTTTTTCTTCTGACCAGGAATATTTTTCCCTCCTTATGAGGATTGTGATGCTGAGGAATCCATTCCTTCAGCTTCCTCCCCCTGAGGATTTCTCTTTTGGGGAAACTTTGCATGAAATGAGGGAACATTTCCACTGGGAAGGACAGGATTATTCGGAATCTAAGAAAACACTAAGGGATTTTCTTCTTCTTCCTCAACGTAGACCCCTGGCTATCCCTCCTATTTTGGATATTGTGGATGATGCTTTTTCGGAGGCTAACTTAACTCCTGACTCTTTTCTTCCAGCTCCTGTTAAGCCAGACAGATACTATAGGGTCCCTGATTCCCACCAGTTTTTATACAAGAACCCTTCTGCTGACCCTGAAACCATTTCTCAGGGTCCTAAGGGCGTAAATGCCGCTTCTGCTAAAAACCACATTCCCAATGAGAAGAATTCCAGATCTTTAGAAAGATGGGGAAAAAAAGTGTACACTTCTGCTACTTTATCTATTAGGGCTTTAAACTGTCAGTTTCATATGCTGAAATACCAGCAATTTCTCCTGTCTGTTCTAAAACAAAAGCTAACTTCCATTTCCGCCTGTGCAGATGATAAGGAACTACATGACTTAATGCATGCCACTGAACAAGTTGGGAAGCATGGTTTACACTGTGGATTTGATGCCTTGGAGGCTTCTTGTAGGGCTGCTGCCTCTGGCACAGTAATTAGAAGGCATGCATGGTTAAAGGAACAAAATTTGCCAGATCAAGTAAAAGCTAAATTATTGGATGCTCCTGTTCAGCATAATGTTTTGTTTGGATCTAAAGCTGAAGAGGTGATTAAAAAGATGGAGGACAAGGCAAAATCCATGCAAACAGTTAAAGATTTCTTACAAGTACCGCCACCCAGATTTAGTAGGAATTGGCCTACAAAAATTGGTCCTTTCCCAATTCAGACAGGCCTCAGAGGGGTAGATACAGACGCTCCCGAGGAAGGCCTCAAACGCAAGCCTCTTATAGACCAAGACAGTGGACTGCTTCCACCCCTAGGGGAGGAGAGGACAGGTCGCAAGCTCATAGGAAACAGACTCAATGACTCCCTCTGTTGGGCTGCAGGAACTTCTTGCCTGGAAGCCCCTCTGAGGAAAACTTTCTCTTTTTCACCTAAATTGGATTCATATAACCCAAGATAAGTGGGTTCTGGATGTAGTTTCAAGAGGTTACAAATTCCATTTTCATACCCTGCCAAGGCCAAGCGGGATGGCCAGATCTTCCAAAACATCAATGGTCAGAGGCCTTAAACCAGGTGGAATCTCTCTTGGCTATGAAAGCCATAGAACTAGTTCCACTTTCAGAGATGGGACAAGGTTTTTACTCAAGGCGCTTTCTAGTCCCCAGGAAGCAAAATTCATGGAGACCCATTCTGGATCTGTCAGTCTTGAACACTTTTCTAGAAATACCAAAATTCAAGATGCTTACTCTACAGCAGCTACTTCCAATGCTGACCAAAAATGCATGGATGGTAACTTTGGATTTAAAGGAGGCATATTTACACATTCCCATCAGGCAGGAACGCAGAAAACACCTCGGGTTCAAGGTTGGATCGAGGCACTATCAATTCTCTGCGCTGCCCTTTGGATTGTCTACTGCACCCAGGGTCTTCACCAAATGCCTGGCTCCAGTAGTAGCTTATTGCAGACTCAAGGGAATTCAAATTTACCCTTATCTGGACGACTGTCTTATTCAGGCAGACAGCAAGGATGTCTTACTCCAGCATCTAGTGTTTGTTCAGAATCTTCTCAAGTTCCTGGGATTCACTGTAAACATAAAAAAGTCAAATTTGACACCCTCACAACAGATATTTTTTCTGGGCACTTCTCTAAACACAACAACCCAGATGGCATTTCTGACGTACGAAAAACAATTACAGCTGGCCTCAACTTTCAAAACCTTGGCAAATTTAACTCCGCTATCTGCAAGGAGATTCCTGCAGGCTTTGGGTTACATGGCCTCCTGCATCCTTCTCGTACCATATGCAAGACTACATATGAGGAAAATACAGTGGTACCTAAAAAGTGTATGGTCTCAGCATTGCCACAGTTTAGACATATTGATCTCCGTCCTGCCTTGTCTTCAAAAGGAATTCCTTTGGTGGTCCAAGGCATGCACTCTACACAAAGGAAAACCCTTCTGTCTGCCTCCTGCCACTCAGATACTGACCACGGACGCCTCAAATTATGCATGGGGAGCCCATTTTCAGGGCAACTGTCTGCAGGGCCTTTGGACAAAGGATCAGAAGCACCTGCATATCAATTTAAAGGAAATGTTAGCCGTTCAGAAAGCTCTATTGGCCTTCAGGAATCTTCTACAACCAGGACAACTACTGATACGGACAGACAACACCACAGTTATGTGGTACATAAACAAGCAAGGGGGATCTCATTCCTATCCCCTTTGCAGACTAGCCATGGATCTTTGGAACACAGCTCTAGCTTGCAATCTGGACCTTCAAGTACAGTTTCTACCAGTGAAGCAAAACTTCCTGGCAGACAGTCTGAGCAGAAACCTTTCGGACCCACACGAATGGATGCTGGACACCGAAATATTCAAGATGATTACTGCAGTCTGGGGATGTCCTCACATAGACCTCTTTGCATCCCACCTCAATCATCAACTACAGATTTTTTGCACCAGGACTTTCCACGAACAAGCTTGGAAAGTGGATGCACTATCATTCAGTTGGAGAAACCTCTCGGGATATGCCTTTCCGCCTCTTCCTCTTCTTCCACGGGTATTATTAAAGATCAAACAGGACAAGCCCAAGATGATAATCTTGCTGGCCTCGACAGTTTTGGTACCCAACACTGAAAAACCTTTGTCTGGAGCCCCCTTGGGTTTTACCACAGACTCCGAACATTCTGTCCCAACACCAGGGTCAGGTTCTACACTCCCATGTCAAAACTCTCAGCCTGGCAGCCTGGTTAATCCAGGGTCTTTGAATAATTCTCTCCTACCCAAGCAGGTTATGGATGTCATTTTAGAAGCCAGATGTCCTAGCACTAGAAAATCTTATGCAGGAAAATGGAAAAGATTTTGTTCCTGGATGCAGGCTCAGGATTCTGATCCTCTTATTCCTAACATTCCTCAGATTTTACTTTACCTGACAGACCTCTTACATAAGGGTCTCTCTTTCTCTTCCATAAAGATACATACCTCTGCTATTTCTGCTCATTATAATACAGACCCTCCAATCTTTTCCCACCAGCTCATGAGGCAGTTTCTCAGAGGAGCTAAGAACTTAAGGCCCCCTAGATCTCCTCCCATTCCTGCTTGGGATCTCAACTATGTTTTGGAAAAGCTCACCTTACCTCCTTTTGAGCCTGCTGCCACATCTGACATCTAGTTTTTATCTTGGAAGACAGCCATCCTGTTAGCTCTGACCTCTGCCAGGAGAGTTTCAGAGTTGCAAGCTCTTATGGCTGTAGAACCTTATATTATTTTTCATCAAGACAGGGTGTCTTTAAGGACTAATCCTTCTTTCATGCCTAAGGTGGTTTCCAAAGTGGCTTTAAATCAAACTATATTCACTTGCCAACTTTTTCCCCCACTCCTCAAAATAAAGGGGAAAGGATCTTACATTCCTTGGATGTACACAGACAACTACGTTTTTACCTGGACAGAACCAAGAACATCAGGAAATCAGAGCAATTGTTTGTTTCTTATGCTTCAAGTTCCCAAGGTAAAGCCATTTCAAAACAGACCATTTCTAAATGGATTGCTCATGGAATCAGATTTTGCTGTTCGCACCATGGAAAGCAAATCCCAGAGAGTATAAGGACTCACTCTACCAGAGCTGCTGCCACTTCAGCTGCCTTTCTCAGGGGAGTTCCTACCAAAGACAAGCTGCAACTTGGAGTTCAGTGCATACTTTTTCCAAGCACTACAATCTACCTCTCTACTCTAAGTCTAGGGCAGGCTTTGCTTCTGCAGTCTTGCAGTGGGCCTTATAGCCGCCCCCTCTACTTTATGACCACCTCCCTTTCATTCTGCTTTGGGATCCTACCCTACAGTCATGACTGCAACAGTGAATCACGATGAACGTAGTACAGTTGTGTACACTTACCATAAATGTAGATGTTAGAGTGTCTTCACTGTTGCAGTCTGGGTTTCCCTCTCTCCTGTCCCCTATTATTTTTTCTTTTGTGTGGTTCCTTTTTTCACCCTTCTTCTGAGGTGTATTTGCAAAGGGTATGGGATTTTACTCATTTTGGAACTCCTGACATCTGGGGCAAGAAAAACTGGAGAACATGGCATCCGGCTGTCAGCTTTGTACTCCTGGCGCTCTGACGTTAGGGAGCATGGCTGAACAGCCGACGCCGGACCCAGACTTTGGGATTCTGGCCGACCGAGGACTGCCTGCTGGCAGGGGAGAACCCTACAGTCATGACTGCAACAGTAAAGACGCTCGAACATCTACATTTATGGTAAGTGTACACAACTGTACTTTCTCTGCTCTTCCCTTTGGCTTATCTACTGCTCCAGAGTTTTCAAAAAATGCCTGGCTCTGGCCATTGCTTTTTGCAGACAAAGAAATATTCAAATTTACTCCTACTTAGACGACTGCCTTATTCATGCAGACAGCCAGGAAAAGCTGCTCAGAGACCTTGCCTTTGTAAAGGACATACTAACCTCCTTAGGGTACACAGTCAACGAAAATAAATCCAAACAGGTACCCACCAAAAGGATAATCTTCCTGGGAGCAAGTCTGGACACAGTATCCCAGATGACATGCCTGACACCAGAGAAACAGTTTCCTATCGGCATACTTCTCTCAACTGGCCACCAGGCACTAGCTTTCTGCAAGGGAAATCCTGCAAGCCCTAGGGTTCATGGCATCTTGCAGACTCCTTATGCCAGACTGCATATGAGGAAACTTCAGTGGTACCTAAAGAGCCTTTGGTGTCAACACTCTCAAGTTCTGGAAACTCTTTTACATATCCCTTGCCTGAGGAAGGAATTTCATTGGTGGGCAACAGCCTGTTCCCACAACAAGGGACTGCCCTTCTCCCCACACCCTGCCACCCAGACCCTCACCACAGACGCATCAGACTATGCTTGGTGTGCACACCTGGATGGCAGTTGCATACAGGCATACAGGGCCAATGGAACCCCAGCAACTCCTCCTGCACATCAGTCAAAAAGAGTTGATGGCTGTGCAGCAAGCCTTGATAGCTTTCAAACCCCTTCTCTCTCCAGGGGTTCCCCTGATCAAAACAGACAGCACCACAGTGATGTGGTACGTCAACAAGCAGGGAAGGACTCACTCTTACCTGCTGTGCAGTCTGGCCATGACCCTTTGGTTTACAACCTCTTCCATGCAACTACACGTATTAGCACAATACCTGCTAGGACCAATTAAGTAGAAAACTTTTGAATCCCTACGAGTGACAGCTCAACAAAAACACCTTCTTACTAATAACTCAGAAATGGAGAACCCCGGAGGTTGAACTCTTTGCCTTCCACTCCAACCATCAGCTCAACAAATTCTGCACCAGGGAGCATCACTGCATGATATGGAAAGTGGATGCCCTGTCCTTCCCCTGGGTAAACCTCTCAGTCTATGCCTTTCCTCCCCTACCTCTCATTCCCAAGGTACTGATCAAAATAAGGGAGGAAAAACCAAGGACCATTCTCATAGCTCCAGACTGGCCCAGACAGCACTGGTGTACCCCTTGCTGCACAATCTGCCCCCATGGAATCTTCCTCAGATTCCCAACCTCCTAACCCAGGGGGAAGGGGAATTCATGCACCCTCAATTTGGCAGCTTGGCTGCCCCCATGGAATCTTCCTCAGATTCCCAACCTCCTAACCCAGAGGGAAGGGGAATTCATGCACCCTCAATTTGGCAGCTTGGCTTATACCCTGACCAATCTGCCATCCCCAGTAAACAGGTTCTGGATGTTATCCAAGAGACCAGATGCCCTAGCACCAGAAAGTCTTATGCAGATAAATGGAAAAGGTTCTGCACCTGGATCCAGGCTAAGGGGGGGCAATATGGCACAACCCTCCATCCCTTTCATCCTGGATTACTTAGCTGACCTACTGCACAGTGGTATCTCTTTCTCCTCTATAAAAATTCATGCCTCTGCTATATCAGCTCATTTTCCCACTGAGCAGCCTCTTTTTCACACACTCTGATCAAACAGTTCCTCAGAGGGGCTAACAACTTGAGGCCCCCAAGAAGGGTACCAGCGTGGGACCTTAACTTTGTATTGGAAAAGCTCACCCTGCCTCCTTTTTAAACCAGCTTCTTCTGCAGAGCTAAATTTTCTCTCTTGGAAGCAGCCTTCCTCCTGGCCGTCACTTCAGCCAGAAGAGTCTCTGAGCTGCAAGCACTCATGGCAGTGAAACCCTCCATGCAGACAGGGTATCCCTCTGAACTAATCCATCCTTCATGCCCAAAGTGGTGTCCAGTGTGGCTCTCAACCAATTCATCCATTTGTCCACCTTCTTTCCTAACCCTCAAAACAAGGGGGAAAGGATTCTGCACTCTCTAGATGTGCACATACAGCTCAGATACTATCTGGACAGAACTAAACCCTTCAGAAGATTTGATCAGCTGCTGGTTAGCTTTGCTTCAGGGGGCAGAGAGCAAAGCAAACATTTCCAAATGGATAGCACACTGCATCCATTTCTGCTACAAACAGCATGGCAAGCCTCCCCCAAGGGGGTCAGGACACACTCCCCATAGCAGCCTGCACCTCTGCAGTTTTCCTCAGAGGAGTCCCCACCAGGGACGTCCTGGAGGCTACCACTTGGACATCTCTTCACACCTTTACCAAACATTACCACCTGCCTCTCTCTTCCATATCCAGGACAGGTTTTGCCTCTGGAGTCTTGCAGGGCATGCTAGCCAGCCCCTAGCTTCCTTGACTGCCTCCACCCATTTCCTCAGCTTTGGGATTCTACCCAAATGTGATGGCTGCAACAGTGAAACACGAAGAGCATAGTACAGTTGTGTTCACTTGCCATAAGTGTAGATGTTCGAGTGTCTTCACTGTTGCAGTCCTGGTTTCCCTCCCTCCGTCCCCCTTTTTCTTGCCTTTCTTCCTTGTTGTTCTCCTTTCCTTACAAGGGACATACTGGTATTTATTTTCCACTGGTGGGGTTCTGCCACCAGAGCCTGGCCTCCTATTTTGGGGGCTCCTGACCAGTTAGGGCAAGAAAAACTGATGTAATGGCATTGGCTGCATTCCTTTATACCACTGACGACCCTGACGTCAGTCCTCAAATCACAGCAACCGATGCAGAAATACTAAGTCTCTGGTATTCAGGCTGGCTGAGGGCTACCCTGACAAGGATAACCCAAATGTGATGACTGCAACAGTGAAGACACTCAAACATCTGCATTTATGGTAAGTGTACACAACTGTACTTTTTCAGTCCCTTTGATGTGCATGTGACATCTGACATGGCTGAGAGAATGTGGGTCATAAAAGTAACTGCACCACTAGCCCTCAGAACTTTTCAGCCTCCAGTCGTACACCAGGTGTAACTGCTACCGCTGACGTCGGATTCAAATAAATCAGATAAGTACCCCATTGGGAACCTTTTCAGTCCTTTCTTTAAAAAAACTGTATTGCCTGTTAATGTCATCCAGAAAGTCTAAAATTCAGTGTGGCCACCAGATCCCTCACAAGGATGCCCACGGTAAGTGCCTTTTCTGTTTGGGACAGTTGCATGACCATAAGGCCTGCCCTGTTTGCCAGGCATTTGTTCCTAAGACCCTTCATAGATGCTTGCACTTGCTAACCCTTGACGTGCAAAACCAGTGCTCTAAGCAGATCACTTTAGGGATGGAGGGCTTCTCAGATGTTCCTTCGGAACCACCAAAAAAGGCCAAGACCCTATGGCTTTCATCTACTGCTGAGCCTCTTCCACCCAATCTTCAGTTTGTGGCTGACTCCGGCCTGGTAGAAGGATCTGGATCCGCTGCATTGGATACAGCAGGTACCTACATGGATGCCATACAATCCCTTGGTGAGAGCATGTCCAGAGTGGCTATATTGGTGCCAGTCTCTGACGCCGGGGGGGAACCAGCGTTCTCTGAAGGGGACCATCTGATCCTTCCAATCCTTTAAAGTCTCCAGACTCTAGGCCTTGACAGACGTCCACTAGATAACTTAAAAGAAAGAAAAAGAGAAAACATATTTCTCCCTCTATGGAAAGCATGCTAGATTGGCAGGCTTTTAGTCAGCTTTTTTAGTGCTTTCATAGCCTTGAGGCCTACCTCTGCTGTTGGTGTTCCCACATCTGCTCCACTCAGACTTCAGACCCTAACAGTGGAGAAGAGGAAAATTTCTCTGATTCCTCAGAGGAATCATTATCTTACAATTCACAGATTTCTTCCCCTTTGGGATATGGCTCCCCGGAAGAAGAATCAGTTGACCCTGACTCCCCAGCAGAAGACTTAACATTTGGTGAAACTATCTCCAGGATGTAGGAACACTTCAAATGGGAATCCTCTGAAATGACTGAGGTCCAAAAAAGATATTCTGACCTCATTCAGATGGATTCCCCAAGCCCATCTGCTGTTCCACCCATTTTCCTGTCTTCTTAGATTCCGCCTTCTCAACATCTCTCAACCCAGACTCCCAGCTTCCTGCTCCAAGCAGACCAGATGGACTTTACAAGGTTCCTGACACTGCTAAGCATCTGATAGTGTCCACCTGCTGATCCAGCCACTATCTCTATATCTACAGACAAGGCCTCTAAGCTCCTGCCCACCACCACCATTCTCCCTGCTGACAAAGACAGCAAGACAATGGAAAGTTTGGGTAAAAAAAGATTTACACTTCTGCTACCTTGTCCTTCAGAGCTGCAGATTCAGACTCATATGGCCAAGTATGCCTTATCCCTTTTGGAATCTGCCTCCAAACTCCTGGTGGATATTCCAAACTGCTGTGCCAAATCCTCACTGACCTTTCTCTAGGCCCTCTCTTCCTAGGTTACCAGACACTATAAAGTGCAGTTATGATGCTGCTGAATCTTCAGCCAGGTCAGCAGCATCAGCATCTTCCTTAAGTAGATACTCCTGGCTTCGCCTACAACCCCTGACTGATGATTTCAGTGCAAAGCTTATTGATGCTCCCTTTGACAATACTGCATTGTTTGGCTGTAATATATCAGACCTTTTCAAGTCACTTCAACAAAAAGGTAAAGAAATGCAAGACCTTAAACATTTGCTGGTGTCTCCCATTCCTACATTTCAAAGAAACTACCAAGAAAAATCTCAATTCATTAGAAAGCCTACAAGAAAACAACCAGCTCCAGCTAGAGCACCTTCCTCCTCTAGCCAGAGACAGCCCTTTCAAGACTGGGCAGGTAGCATTTGACTACCTGACACCTCCACCCCCTCCTCCTATACTGCTTTCAGCCCGCCTCTCTCAGTGCCTCCCTGTGTGGACCCAACCTTACCTCAGACAAGTGGGACCTTCCATACTACAGAATGGTTGCTTCATGTCCTGGATTGCCCCTCCAAGAGGGACAGACATCCCACAACCACCTATACAATAGTTGCACCTCTTGCAACCGGTAGTGCAGACTCTGCTAGCTCAGGGCAGCATTGAACCAGTCCCCTCAGCTGCAAAAGGAAGAGGATTCTACTCCAGGATCTTCCTGGTCCCCAGGAAAGATGGACCCTGGAGACCTGTACTACACCTCTCCCATCTCAACCTTTTCTTAAAGGTCCCTACCTTCAGAATGCTGACCCTTCCAGCCCTATTCCCTCTCCTGATCCCCCACGGGTTCATGGCAACTTTAGATATAAAGGATGGATGTTCATCGTGTTACACTGCTGCAGTCATCACACTTGGGTTATCTGCCGTCAGTCGGCCTAAGTTCCAAAGTCTAGGTCCGGCGTCGGTTGCTGTCACTTCTTCCCTGACGTCAGTGCGACAGGGGTATAAAAGAGGCAGCCGACGCCATTTTCTTCAGTCTTTTTTGCCACGCTGTGACCGAAGCAGAAGCAGTTCGCAAGTGCCAGTCTGCCGACTCCTGAGATTTTCAAATCGAATTTCAGACCGAAGTCTTCAATAAAGCTAAGTACCCTGTTGGGGAACCTTTTCTTGCCTGAGTCCGATGTCAGTAAAAGTTAATAATTGCATTTCTTGTGGGAAGCAAATACCTCCTAAGGATTTTCATTCTTATTGTATCCCATGCCTAGGCCCAGACCACGATGTCACAGGTTGTCGGTTTTGTGCTAGATTTAAGAAACGAACTATTAAACGCCAGTCTGATTTCGCCCGACATTATTTTGGTAGAAAATTTAATTATACCATGCTGTCAGAGCAACCGACGACTGGGATGCATAAAAAGTGCAAAGATAAGGACAGGCAGCCGAGACCCAAACCAGACACCGAGGCCTCTGCTAGGCCATTCGCCGGTTCTCCGGTTTTCAGTGAGGCACCTACGCAGACCCTGACTACCACTAATTTAGAACCCCAGCCTGCATCAGACTCCCAAGCGGAGATTGCAGGGTCTCCAGAGCCTTTATCTTTAGGCCCTTCCGACTCCATGGCTGAAGGGGATTCTGGTGCAGTTGAAAGGCCGTCAGTTGCTGAAGGTGTCTTCAGACCGACTACACTTACTATTAAATCCTATGCAAAACTGAAAACTCCAGTAAAAGTAAGGAAGCCTGTACAGCAGTCTCCAGTGCAAGGCCCCATGCCTAAGAAACAGATGCTTAAGATGGCCGAAGACTTAATTACCCTAATCAGGGGTTCCCATCCCCCACCTGACAAAAGGCCTAGACAGGAGGAGGAGTACGCTTCCTCTGACCAGGTTTCCATTTCCTCAGATTCTTCTGAGGAACAGGAGTACTCTTTTCCCCCTTATGAAGACTCTGATGCTGAAGAGTCTATTCCTTCAGCATCTCCCCCAGAAGATTACTCTTTTGGGGAAACTTTACATACCATGAGGGAACGTTTCCACTGGGAAGGCCAGGATTACTCTGATTCTAAGAAAAGGCTCAGAGTTCTTCTTACTACACCAGCACAGACCCCTTGCTATTCCACCTGTGTTAGACATAGTGGATGATGTTTATTCAGAATCTAGCCTTAACCCAGATTCATTACCTCCTGCACCAGCCAAACCAGACAGATACTACAGAGTCCCTGACTCACATAAATTCCTATATAAAATCCCTGTTGCTGACCCAGAAACCATTTCCCATGGTCCCAAAGGGGCTAAGGCCTCTATTGCTAAAAATCCTGTACCGTCTGAAAGGGATTCTAGAGCACTAGACAGATGGGGAAAGAAAGTATATACCTCAGCTACTCTAGCTATGAGGGCCTTAAATTGACAGTTTCACATGCTGAAATATCAACAACATTTGATGTCTCAATTAAAACAAAAAATGAGCACACATACAGAGCAGCCTGATTACAAGGAAATGCAATATTTATTGCATGCAGCAGAACAAGTGAAAAGCATATTTTACAATGTGGATTTGATTCATTGGAAGCTTCTTGCAGAGCAGCTGTAACAGGGCCTGTCATTTGTAGTCATGCTTGGTTAAAAGAACAAACTTTACCTGATCATGTTAAAGCAAAGTTATTGGATGCACCCTTACAGCGGGATGTTTTATTTGGCGTGAAAGCAGAAGAGGTTTTAAAGAAAATGGAGGATAAGGCAAAATCTATGCAGACAGTCAAGGATTTTTTACAGGTTCAACCCCCTCATTTCAGCAGAAATTGGCCAACCAAAAACTGGTCCTTTCCAACTTCTGACAGACCACAGAGGGGCAAATACAGACGCCCAAGGGGCAGAGGTCAGCCACAAGGCTCTTACAAGCCACGACAATGGGGTGCTACAACTCAGAAAGGAGGAGAAGACAGGTCTCAAACTATCAGAAGACAATCACAATGACTTACCCCTCAGACTGCCAAGCAAATCACTCTTGGCAGCTCCCTTGGGAGGAAAACTTGCCCTTTTTGCAGACAATTGGCACATCATCACAAAAGACAAATGGGTCCTAAATATTATAACTCAAGGATACAGGTTCCACTTTCACACTTTACCAAGGATAAAAGGAATGCCAAACCTGCCATCAAATCAATGGGCAGAGGCTCAAAGACAAATCACAGCACTCATGGACAGTGAGAGCCATTCAGCAGGTTCCTACACAGGAGCAAGGACAAGGATTTTACTCCAGACTCTTTCTGATTCCCAGAAAGGACAAAGCCTGGAGACCCATTCTGGACCTTTCAATTCTAAACACATACCTGGAAGTACCCAAATTCAAGATGCTCACACTACAGCAACTTCTTCCCATGCTGGGCAAGGCGGCTTGGCTAGTAACGTTGGACCTCAAGAAGGCATACCTGCATGTCCCTATCAGACAAAATTGCAGAAGATACCTCCGATTTATAGCAGGTACAACTCATTACGAATTCTCTGCACTGCTCTTTGGCTTATGTACTGCGCCCAGGATCTTCACAAAATGCCTAGCACCAGTAATTGCATACTGCAAACAAAGAGGAATCCAAATATATCCATACCTGGACGGCTGCCTTATTCAAGCAGACAGCAAGGACATTCTTTTAAAACATCTGGCATTTGTAAAAAACCTACTAAGTTGCCTAGGGTACACAGTAAACGAAAAGAAGTCAAAACTAGTGCCCTCACAAGACATAATATTCCTGGGTGCCAGCTTGAATACAAAGGCCCAGATGGCTTATCTCACGCCAGACAAGCAAGGACAACTGACTCAATACTTCAAAATGATGACAACAAAGACCCAACTCCCTGCAAGAAAAATTCTGCAGGCCTTGGGATTCATGGCATCTTGCATACCACTAATACCATATGCCAAACTGCATATGAGGAAATTACAATGTTACCTGAAAAGCGTATGGACTCAACACAGCCACAGCTTGGAAACAATAATACCACTAATTCCCTGCCTTCAACAGGAGTTTCTATGGTGGGCTCAGGCATGTCACCTCAACAAGGGTCAGCCTTTCACCTTGTCTACAGCCGGGCAAACAATGACATCAGATGCATCGGATTACGTCTGGGGAGCACACATGGCAGGACAGTGTATTCAGGGCAAATGGTCTGCAGATCAAACATACAGGACAACTTTTAATAAAGACGGACAACACCACAGTGATGTGGTACATAAACAAGGGGGCACATATTCCTACCCCCCATGCAGACAAGCAATGACCTTGTGGAACACAGCACTGACCTACCAAGTTCAACTACAAGCACAATTCCTGCCAGGAAAGAAAAATACATTGGTAGATGAACTAAGCAGAAATATCATGGATCCTCACGAGTGGAAACTAGACCCACAAGTATTCACAATGATAACTCAAAAATGGGGGAGTCCAGACATAGATCTGTTTGCCTCCCCCCAAAACTACCAACTGTGAAAGTTTTGCACAAGGACATACCACACACTAGCTTGGAAAGTGGACGCCCTCTCATTCAGTTAGAAAACACTAACAGTGTATGCCTTTCCTCCACTGCCTCTTCTGGCAAAGGTGCTGCTAAAAGCCAGATTAGAGAGGCCACAAATGATGCTCATTGCTCCAGACTGGCCATGCCAACACTGGTATCCATTATTAAGGAACATGGCTCAAGGCCCACCATGGATTTTACCTCAAATTCCTTACCTGTTGACTCAGCAAAACAATCAGATTCTACACAGCCAGCTCAAGACTTTAAATCTGGCTGCATGGCAGATTATCTAAACAACCAGTCAACACTTCCCTCTACAGCTGTTATAGATGTCATTCTGGAGGCCAGGAGACCCAGCACCAGGAAAACCTACTCAAATGGAAAAGATTCTGCGCCTGGAACCAGGCTAAAGGCCAAAATCCCCATGTCCCAAATATTCCTCAGATCCTGCAATATTTAACTGAGATGTTGCACAAAGGCCTTTCCCTTTTCATCTATAAAGATCCATGCTTCAGCTATTTCAGCTCATTACAACATGGATCCTCCTATTTTTTCACATCCATTATTAAGACAGTACCTCAGAGGGGCTAAGAACATAAGACCGCCCCGAAGAGCACCAACACCAACTTGGGACCTCAATTTTGTTTTGGAAAAACTTACACTACCGCCCTTCGAGCCAGCTTTTTCAGCTGATTTACAATTTTTATCATGGAAAACTGCCCTGCTGCTAGCAGTAACTTCAGCACGAAGAGTCTCGGAGCTACAGGCCCTAATGGCAGTGGAGCCTTTCATCATTTTTCATAAAGACAGAGTCTCTTTACGAACTAACCCTTCCTTTATGCCAAAAGTAGTATCCAGTGTGGCTCTAAACCAAACCATTCATTTACCCATCTTTTATCCAACCCCCCAGAATAAAGGGGAAAGGCTCCTACACTCTTTGGACATTCACAGGCAATTACGTTTCTACTTGGATAAAACAAAGGTTTTCAGAAAATCTGATCCGCTCTTTGTATCCTATGCTGCAGGATCTCAAGGAAAGCCTATATCAAAACAAGCCATTTCAAAATGGATAGGACATTGTATCCATTTCTGCTACACACACTATGGGAAACCTGTACCTGGTAACATTAAGCCTCATTCCACCAGGGCTACAGCAACATCAGCAGCCTTCCTCAGAGGGGTACCAACCAAGGATATTTTGGAAACTGCAACTTGGAGTTCAGTGCACACCTTCACCAAGCACTACCACTTACCCCTATACTCAAAAACCAGAGCTGGCTTTGCCACTGCAGTTTTGCAGGGCCTACTAGCTTCTCCAAACCCTGTTTAGTACCAACCGCCCAGCCTTAGCTTTGGGATTCAACCCAAGTGTAACACGATGAACATAGTACAGTTTTGTACCTACCATAAATGTAGATGTTTGAGTGTTCACACTGCTGCAGTCCAGGTTACCCTCCCACCTTCCCCTCTTCTTACCTTGGTTTTATCTATAGCTCCCTGTTTATACAATCTCTAAGATGTATTTCTATATGGTGTATTTGCTTACAGCCGTAGCTATTGTTTTCTACTTATGTAATTTACTTAGGATTATGTATTGCCTTCCTATTTGAGGGCACCTGACATCTGTGGCAAGAAAAACTGAAGAAAATGGCGTCGGCTGCCTCTTTTATACCCCTGTTGCACTGACGTCAGGGAAGAAGCGACAGCAACTGACGCCGGACCAAGACTTTGGAACTCGGGCCGACTGCGGGGACCGCCTGACGGCAGATTACCCAAATGTGTGAACACTCGAACATCTTCATTTATGGTAGGTACAAAACTGCACTTTATCTCCACATCCCAATGAAATCAACTTACAGAAAATACCAGAGGTTCTTGGTGGGCTCTTCTCACTTACAATTCTCTGCCATGCCTTTTGGGCTCTCCACTGCACCCAGACTCTTCACAAAATGCTTGGCCTCAGTGATCGCCTATTGCAGGATAAAGGGAGTACAGATGATCCCTTACTTGAATGACATGTTGATCCAGGCTGCCAGCAGAGAGACCCTACAGCTGCACATTCACATTGTAGTGGCTCTAATACAGTCACTGGGATTCCAGCTAAACTTCCTAAAATCCTGTCTCCAGCCAACTCAAGACATTGTCTTTCTCGGGTGCAAAATACGCTCTGACCTCATGGAAGCGTACCTACCACCCTTCAAAGTGAACTCATTGACAGAACATCTCCTTCTGGTCCTTCACAGAGTTGACAGCAAAGCAGGTCGTCAGACTGTTGGGCTACATGGCATCCACCATCCGCATGCTACCTGCAGCAAGTCTGCATATGTGAAAGTTACAGTGGTATCTTTGATCAGTCTGGACAAAGCACTCCCATCCTCTGGAGCACAGGGTGCCCCTTCTCCCTTGCCTGAAAAAGGAAATACAGTGGTGGTTAGCACAGGTGAGCCACAACCTAGGTCTTCCACTCCAACCAATCACCTCAGCCCACACAGGTCTTGCACCTAGATGCCTCAGACTTGGGCTGGGGAGCAACTCTGGGCCTTTGAATGGTGCAGGGCTTGTGGCCACAACCTCACAAACTGGAAAACACATCAATGCCCGAGAGATGAGGGTAATTCTTCTGGCCCTCCAGGCATTTCTGCCTTTCTTCCAGCAAGGCCCATTGAAGATTTTCACAGACAACACCACTGTGCTGTGGTATCTCAACAAGCAGGGAGAGACCAAGTCTTACCTGCTTTGCAGACTAGCCCTTCTAGTATGGGAATATGCCACCTCATAGAGAATCACTCTGCAGGGGGCCTACATTCCCTCTCGCCACAACTCCTAGGCAGATTATCTGAGCACAACCATCACAAACAACCATGAATGGATGCTTCACACATATGTCTTGGATCTGGTCCACAAGTGGGGTATACCTCAGATAGACCCATTTGTTTCCTCCAGCAACAGGCAACCTCCTGTTTTTTGGACCAGAACCCCAGGCACTGACAACAAATGCCTTCTCAGTCTCCTGGAATGGGAAATCTCTATATGCCCCCCCCCCTCCTACTTATACAGAAAGTCCTACTGAAAATTCAGCAGGGCACTCTAAAAATCTTGTTGGTGACTCCCTACTGGCCCAGACAGCACTGGTTCTCCTTACTTCTACAGCTGACCAAAGACAATCACCATAAGTTACCCCCCCCCCTCCCACAGACTGGACCTTCTCACACAACACAAGGGGTCACTGATTCACCCACAGTGGCAGCTTCTACAACTCAGCCTGTAGCTGATAGGATTCTGATCCCCTTCAGACACTTTTACAACGAGGACATGCTCAGTGGTCCTGCAGGAGACTAGGAAACCAAATACAAGAAAATCCTACCTTTCTAAGTGGAAGAGATTCACTTTTTGGTGTCACAAAAGACAGCTGGACCCACTCTCTAGCAAGCCTCTCTAGTCCTGTCTCATCTGTGTGAGCTACTGCAGACTTGCTTGTCTTATTCATCCATCAAACTCACCGGTCTGCAATTTCAGCATGCCTTCCTCTGGATCCACCCTTAGCATCCATGCTTCTTTCTAAGCTCTTCCTTAAGGGGGTTCTTCACCTCAGAGCTCCCAGAAAACCCTCCGCTCCTCCCTGGGATCTTAACTTACATGCTCCCTTTGAGCCAGCAGATAGCTTCTCTAAAACATTGCACATGGAAAATTGTACTGCTAGTAGCCCTGACCTCAGCCAGAAGTGTATCAGAACTACAAGCCCTTAGGGCTATTCCTCCTTTTCTAGTTTTCCACAAGGATAGGGTTACCCTTAGAACCAATCCATCCTTCATGCCCAGGGTGGTGAATGACTTGTCCCTTAACCAGGACATACACTTGCCTGTCTTTTTCCCCAACCCACAGGGGGATAGTGAGAGAGTACTGCACTCCCTCGATGTGCATCGACAAATCAGGTTTTATCTGCATAAAACCACGTTCATCAGACAGGCTGGCCAACTTTTTGTATCCTTCCACCCTAGGGCCCTGGGGAAGGCAGTTTCCAAGCAGACCATATCTACTTGAATCTCGAAGGCCATCACCTTCTGCTTACCAGTGCCATGGTAAATCTATGCAAGGTGCAGTTAAAGCACATTCCACCAGAGCCATTCAGGAGCCTTCTTTAAGGGCCTGGACATCTCTGCTATCCTGGAGGCAGCTACTTGGTCTTCTGTTCACACCTTCACCAAACACACATCTCTAGATCCAAGCCAGGGTTCATCAGGTATATCCTTCACGGATTCCTGGAGTCAGCCTCTAGACCACCTCCCCCATCACAGTGAGCTTTGGCCCTCACCCATATGCTGAATACTGGAACATGCGAATAGAGGGACACATAATACCATAACCATAGATGTCCTTCTGTTCCATGTTGCAGTATTCCTTCCCGTCCACCTTCCCCTCCTGTTAGATAACATTTTCCTATCTGGGTGGCACTGGATTGGCATTACCCTTATTAGGACTGGCTCCGACAGGAGCTTTCAGGTCTGAGGGCTGGTGCGTGCCAACATTACTTTTATGGCCCACATTTTCTCAGCCATGTCAGACGTCTCACACACCTCAGAGGGACTGAAAACTTTTGTATACTGGCCGTACATACACGACACAAGAGGAGTAAATCCATATGCTGAATACTGCAGTATGAAAGAGGAGGACATCTATGGTTATGGTAAAATTTTACACAACTTTTATTTCTCAGACAGGACCCAGGAAGTTAGAACTGGGGAGTTCACCTTTACAAAAAGGCTAGTCACAAGTGGAATTCCTCAAGGATTGGTCCTAGGACAGCTCCGTTGGGCATTTACTTCTCTGAAGTCAAGGTCAGTGTCATTGACCTCTAGCTAACTAAATTTGCAGATGATTGCAAATTAGAAGCCGTCATTGAATTACTCATGGACACACACGTTTTCCAGGAAGGGCTGACACAGTCAAGCAACTGGTGCCAGAGCCATGAACTAAAACGTAATGCCAAGAAATGCTTAATAGTATAATTCGGGAAGTCCTCCATCCCTGATAACTGTCATATTGCCAACACACCCCTAAGAGTTGACCCAGTAGTAAGGGACTTGGGGATGCACACACCCCCACTAATCTAGCCTTTGACCTTCACATGTCTACAGTACTGAGGAAATTTTTCTATGTTGTGCAACTTGTAAACAAAGATGTGGCATCTAGGTCCAAGGAAGTCATTGTTCCACTGTGTTTGGCATTCATCAGACCTATCATTGAGTACAGTGCCCCCTTTGGTATATACCTACCCATGCATATCCAACAATTGGAACGTCCAAGGAGGTTGCTCAGTAAAAGAATACAGGGGATAAGTGACATGTCCTATACAGACAAACCTCCAAGGCCCTATCCCTGTATTGTCTTCTATAGGCTGTTTGGAAGATCTGTACCTGGCATAGAAGGCATTGTTAGACCCCACTCTGATGGACCTGCTGTATATCTGCAAAACAAACAGCACCAGAGTTACCCATTCTAAAGATATAAACCTTGCTTGTGATATACAGTGGATAGAAAAAGTGTACACACCCCTGTTAAAATGCTAGGTTTTGTGAAATAAAAAAATGAGACCACAATAAATAATTTCAAAACTTTTCCCACCTTTAATGTGACCTATAACCTGTACAATTCAATTGAAAAACAAATCTGTTAGGGGAAAAGTATAAAAAATAAAAAACATACAATAAGCTGGTTGCATAAGTGGGACAACAGTGATGTTACAAAGAACTGGACATCTCTCCAAAACTGATTAAAAGACGAGACAAAAACTGGTCAGGGAGGCTGCCAAGTGACCTACAGCAACACTGAAGGAGCTGCAGGAATTTCTAGCAAATTCTCGTTGTGTACTACATGTGACAGCAACCTCCTGTGTTCTCCATATGTCAGGACTATAGGGTAGGGTTGCAAGATGGAAGCCTTTTCTTACACAGAAAAACATCCAGGCCCAGCTAAAATTTGCAAAACAATACATCAAGACTCCCAAAAGTATGTGGGAAAATGTGTTATGGTCTGATGCGCCCAAGGTTGAACTTTTGGCCACAATTCCAGAAGGTACCTTTGGTACAAAACAACACTTTGCATCACCAAAAGAACACCTTCCCCACAGTGAAGCATGGTGGTGGCAGTATCATGCTTTGGGGTTGCTTTTCTTCAGCTGGAACTGGGGCCTTAGTCAAGGTGGAGAGAATTATGAACAGTTCCAAATATCAGTCACTTTTGGCCCAAAACCTTCAGGCATCTGCTAGAAAGCTGAAGAGGAATTTCACCTTTCAGCCTGACAATGACCACAAGAATACATCCAAATCAACAAAAGAATGGCTTCACCAGAAGAAAAATTAAGTTTTGGAGTGGCCCAGGCCTAAATCCAATAGAAAATCTGTGTGGGAGAACCTGAAGAGGGCTGTGCACAATGACAGATTTGGAGCGCTTTTGCAAGGAAGAGTGGGCAAATGTTACCAAGTCAAGATGTGCCATGCTGATAGACTCCTACCCAAGAAGACTGAATGCTGTAATTAAATCAAAAGTTGCTTCAACAAAGTATAAGTTTAAGGGTGTGCACACTTATGCAACCAGCTTATCGTACATTTTTTATTTTTTATATTTTTTCCCTTGACAGATTTGTTTGTTTTTCAATTGAATTGTACAAATTATAGGTCACATTAAAGGTGGGAAAAGTTGTGAAATAAATTATTGTGATCTCATTTTTTTATATCACAAAAACCCAGCATTTTAACAGGGGTGTGTACACTTTTTATATCCACTGTAAACAGGACATGTTGGAGAGATAGGTATGTATCCCAGAGACTACGCCTTGTCTGGAACAGGCTCCCTATCCATGTGAAGCAGAGTTCCTCCCTAACCCAATTCATGTAACTTGGACATTTGGTTGGGGAGCAGGAAATTCATCCCTGGTTTGGCACCTCTGTCACTAATGGGCACAGACAACCTGTAAGTAGTTCATCTTTCAGGACCCGGCTTGTAAATGTCTCACCTCCCAAGCCCCTGCTTACACTTAACGAAGGTACTAAAACTTATCAAAGGTTTGGCATGCATGGCTAGGCTTAAAAGACCCTTGTGGGTTGTTAGCCTAGTAAACACCTATGAACCTAAATGAGGTTTAAGGAAAGGCAGGAATTCGGAAATGTATGTAATGGTGTATGTAGGGCAGCCATGGTGGTGTAGCAGTTAGCGTTGCCGCCTCACAGCAAGAGGTTCTTCAGTTCGATTCTCAGCTGCGGTGCCTTCTGTGCGGAGTCTGCATGTCCTCCCTGTGGTCGCGTAGGTTTCCGCCGGGTGCTCCGGTTTCCTCCCACATCCCAAAGACGTGCAGTAGGTGGATTGGACACACTAAATTGGCCCTAGATATGTGTGTGTGTGTGTGTGTGTGTGTGTGTGTGTGTGTGTGTGTGTGTGTGTGCGCCTTCTGTGGAAGGTTGGGCACTGGGCTGGCAACTTGACACTGTAAAACTCCACTGCCAATCATGAACGGACAGAAGATCCGCTATGGCGACCCCTAATGGGGAAAAGCCGAAAGAAGAAGAATGTAATGGTGTATGTGTGTGTATATGTATGTATGTATAATATATATATATATATATATATATATATATATATATATATATATATATATATATATATATATATATATATATATATATATATATATATATATATATATATATATATATATATATATATATATATATATATATATATATATATATATATATATATATATATATATATATATATATATATATATATATGGTTCTCTGTTACAACATCGACAGATGACAAGACCCACAACGAAATCACCAACGCCAGAGGATCGACAAGTCAGAAAACCGACGGATGAAAACACCGACGCGGAGAGCACCGGCATGGGGAAAGGATGTGTAAGTATGCGGTAGTGACGGACGTTAGGGTGCGAGTAAGGTAAGTGTGCGATGTTGACAGTCTGTAGGGATAGGGGTGGGTTAAGTGAGTTAGGGTTAGGGCGCGGGTTAGGTAAGGGTGCAGTAGTGATATTTTTTGGGT
Source organism: Protopterus annectens (assembly GCF_019279795.1). Taxonomy (NCBI): domain Eukaryota; kingdom Metazoa; phylum Chordata; order Ceratodontiformes; family Protopteridae; genus Protopterus; species Protopterus annectens. The sequence goes on from NC_056746.1 coordinate 425,733,025, forward strand.
TAGGGGCGGGTTAAGTGAGTTAGGGTTAGGGCGTGGGTTAGGTAAGGGTGCAGTAATGATATTTTTTGGGTTAGGGGCGGGTTAAGCGAGTTAGGGTTAGGGCGCGGGTTAGGTTAGTGTGCGATAGTGATGGACCTTAGGGTTAGGGTTTTGGTTAGGGTTGTAGATAGTTGTGTATGTAAGGTTTAGTGTTTGTTTGTTAGGATTTAGGTGTGCTTGTGTTGTGTGTGTGGTTTTTGGACAGGGAATTTGTTTTGTTTATTGGTTGTTGTGATGATGTGTTGAGTGTATGAGGTGTCGTGTTTGTGAACTGTCGATGATGTGGTGTCGGTGATGTTGTCGGCGTTATGTGCTGTCGATGTTTTAACCTAGAACCATATATATATATATATATATATATGTGTGTGTGTATATATATATATATATATGTATATATATATATATATATATATATATATGTGTATATATATATACATAGATATATATATATGTATATATATATATATATATATATATATATATATATATAAAACTATTAAGAAAATGTGATGCATGATTTATGTAAGTGTGGAAAAAAATATGGTTAGTTTTCTTTTCTGTTAATGCATGTTTGCCTTGGGTCTTGCATGTTAATTTAGAAAAAGTGTTAAAATTCTGGGTTGGTTCACAGTAGGATCCAGTGTTTTCTGTTTTCATCCTGTTCAGCTGTACGTTGTCTGATCCAGCCTCTGCACCTTATCTGAAGCTCTTCAGTTCCAGGGCTCTGACTCTTCCCCTACCCATAATTCCATGTAATCCACCTCAGTACCTCTGATTTCATTTGCCGCATAAAATGTTTGATGTTCTTCGTGTTTCACTGTTGTAGTCATCACATTTGGGTTATCTGCCTGTAGGTAGCCCTTTAGCCGGCCTGAATACCAGAGTCTTGGATTCCTGCATCGGATGCTGTCTCTTTTTCCATGACGTCAGGTCATCAGGGGTATAAAACATGCAGCCGACACCATTACATCACTCTTTCTTGCCGCACTGTGCCCGAAGCAGAAGCAGTTTGCAAGTGCCAGTCAGCCGACTCCTGAAATTTTTATTTTCGAGTTTCAAAACCGAAGTCTTCAAAAAAGCTAAGTACCCCGTAGGGGATCCTTTTTCTTACTCTTAACCAATGTCAGTAAAAGTTAACAATTGTATTAACTGTGGAAAGCAAATACCTCATAAAGATTTTCATTCGTACTGCATTCCTTGCTTAGACCCAGACCACGACGTCCCTCGTTGTCGGTTTTGTGCCTTGTTCAACCCCCAAACTATTCGTCGTCAGGCTATATTTTCAGCAAATTATTTTGGTACTCGGTATATCCAGAAATGTCTTCGGTAAGCCATCCGACTACTGATATTCCGAGAAAATGTAGGGATAAAGACAGAGACAGACTGCATAGGTCCAAAACAGCTGACGATGCTTCCATTAAGCTAGTCGCCAGTCTGCCGATACTCAGTGAGGCCCTTTTGCAGCCCCTGATACCCGCTACCTCAAATTCGCAGGCCTCTACTGAGACCCATTCGGTTCCGGTATGCCGTGAGATGCTTCGTCTATGGAACCTGCGGATGTCTCTACCTTGGATGGGTCCGGAGCCGCTGTGCAGGCACCGGCTTCTGAGGGTGTATTCAGGCCTACAGACTTATATTTTAAACCAACGCCATCTTCTTCATCCAGGCCTAAAACTCGATCCACGTCTAGAAAACAGAAGTACAGACTGCATGCTCAGGCCCATATGCCTAAAACAACAAATGCTTAGAATGTCTGAAGACCTTACTACCTTAATTAGGGGAACCAGCTTTACCCCTCTAAGAGACCTAGAACTGATTTTCCTTCTGATTCTTCTGATCAGGGATCTGATATTTCTGTTTCTTCTGATTACCAGGATTTGCCCTTATCTACCTATGAGGATTCTGATGCAGAGGATTCCATTCCCTCTGCTTCCCCTCCAGAATATTTTTCTTTTGGTAAAACCTTGCACACTCTTAGGGAGCATTTCCGCTGGGAAAGCCAGGATTACTCTGATTCCAAAAAGAGGCTTAGGAAATTCTTACTCCTCCCTCAACACAGGCCTTTATCTATCCCTCCTGATGTTCATCATGTTTCACTGTTGCAGTCATTACTCTTGGGTTATTCTGCTGGCAGGCTACCCACAGTCGGCCAGAATTCCAAAGTCTAGGTCCAGCGTCTGTTGCTGTCGCCTCTTCCCTGACGTCAGTTCGCCAGGGATATAAAAGATGCAGCCGACTCCATTTTCTTCAGTCTTTCTTGTCGCGCGGTGCCCGAAGCAAAAGCTGTTCACAAGTGCCGGTCAGCCGACTCCTGAGATTTTCACAGACGAATTTCAGATCCGAAGTCTTCATTAAAGCTAAGTACCCTGTTGGGAAACTTTTTTTCTTGTTCCAGACCGATGTCAGAAAAAGTTAACAATTGTATTTCTTGTAGGAAGCAAATACCTCAAAGAATTATCATTCTTACTGTATTCCTTGCCCAGGCCCTGATCATAACGTTGCTAGCTGTCGGTTTTGTGCTAGATTCAACAAACGCACTATTAAGCGTCGGTTTGATTTTGCTTATTACTTTGGCTGAAAATTCAATTACATAATGCCATCGGAACAGCCGACGACTGGAGTTTCTAAAAAACGCAAGGAAAAAGAGGACAGGCATCCGAGATCCAAAACCGACGACGAGGTTTCCGCTAAGCCAGTCGCCGGTTCTCAGTGATGCGCTTTCGCAGCCCCTGACACCTGCTACTTCAGTCACAGGCCGCTGACGACTCCCACGTGGAGCCAGCTAGGCCTCTGAATACTCAAGGTATTGGACACTCGGAATTCATTCCCTCAGATGGGTCCGGAGCCGCTGTGCAGGCATCGGCTTCTGAGGGTGTTTTCAGACCTACACAGCTATATGTAAAGTCTACTTCAGCTTCAAAAGCAAAGATTACAGCAGCTTTAAAGACAAAGAAACAAGTACAGCATTCTCCAGGACAGACTTCCATGCCTAAGAAACAGATGCTCAAAATGGCAAAAGACCTTATTACCTTGATCAGGGGTTCCCATCTCCCTCCTGACAAGAGGCCTAGGCAAGAGACAGACTATGACACTCTAGATCAGGTTTCCATTTCCTCTGACTCCTCTTCTGTACAGGAATACTCTCTTCCTCCCTATGAGGATTCTGATGCTTAAGAATCCATTCCTTCAGCCTTTCCTCCTGAGGATTATTCTTTTGGGGAAACCCTGCATACCATGAGGGAGCACTTCCACTGGGAGAGCCAAGATTACTCCGAATCAAAGAAATGGCTTTAGAGATTTTCTTTTACTTCCTCAGCCCAGGCCTCTTGCTATTCCCCCTGTGCTAGACATTGTAGATGATGTATTTTCAGAGTCCGGCCTTTCTCCAGACTCCTTACCTCCAGCTCCTGTTAAACCAGACAGATACAGGGTTCCTGATTCACATAAATTTCTTTATAAAAACCCTGCTGCTGACCCAGAAACTATTTCTCAGGGTCCCAAGGGGGTTAAGGCTGCTACTGCAAAAAACCCTGTCCCTTCTGACAGGGATTCAAGGGCACTAGACAGATGGGGGAAAAAGGTTTACAGTGCCAGGAAAGAACAATACTCTGGCAGAAGACCTAAGCAGAAACCTTACGGATCCCCACAAGTGTAAACTGGATCCACAAGTCTTCAGCATAACAAAGGAATGGGGATGCTCAGACATAGATCTATTTGCCTCCCCTCAGACAAGAGGTCAGACAAGAGAAGCCAAGAATGATTCTGATTGCCCCAGACTGGCCACACCAGCACTGGTACCCAATCCTAAAAAGCTTGTCTCAAGGCCCAGTCTGGACATTGCCTCTAATTCCTCACTAACTGACCCAGCGAAACAATCAGATTCTGTACAGCCAACTCAGGACCCTAAATCTGGCAGCATGGCGGATAATGTAACCATTCAAAGCACACCTCTCTCTAAAGCAGTGATGGATGTTATTTTGAAGGCCAGGAGGCCCAGTACCAGAAAATCTTATGCAGAAAAATGGAAAAGATTCTGTGCTTGGAACCAGGCACAAGGAATTGACACATCGGTACCAAACATTCCTCAGATTTTACAATACCTAACTGAGATGCTGGACAAAGGCCTATCCTTTTCATCAATTAAAATTCATGCCTCTACCATTTCAGCTCATTACAATACGGAGCCTCCTATTGTTTTCCCATCCATTGCTAAGGCAGTACCTCAGAGGGGCCAAAAACATAACACCTCCAAGGAGAGCCCCAATACCTGCATGAGACCTCATATATGTCTTGGAAAAACTCACACTGCCGCCTTTTGAGCCAGCCAATACAGCTGATATAAAGTTTTTATCTTGGAAAACAGCTCTGCTCCTAGCAATAACCTCTGCAAGACGAGTTTCAGAGTTACAGGCACTCATGGTTGTGGAACCTTTCATCATTTTCCATCCAGACTGGGTTTCTCTAAGGACGAACCCAACATTTATGCCTAAGGTAGTGTCCAGTGTGGCCCTTAACCAAACCATTCATTTGCCTACCTTTTATCCAAACCCACAGAGTAAGGGTGTCCTTGGACATAGACAACTACACTTCTACTTGGACAGAACTAAAGCTTTCAGAAAAACTGAGCAACTTTTAGTGGCATATGCTGCAGGATCTCAAGGAAAGCCTATCTCAAAACAGACTTTTTAAAAATGGATAGGCCACTGCATTCGTTTCTGCTACTCACAGCATGGCAAATCAGTGCCCAAGGGCATTAGGCCTCATTCTACCAGGACAGCAGCCTCAGAGGAGTACCAACCAAAGACATTTTAGAGGCTGCAACTTGGAGTTCAGTGCACACTTTTACAAAGCACTACCATTTACCTTTCTACTCTAAATCCAGAGCAGACTTCGCCACTGCCGTTCTGCAAGGCCTCATAGCCTCTCCTAATCCTATTTAGGCCCAGCCACCCAGCCTTAGGTTTGGGATTCAACCCAAGAGTAATAACTGCAACAGTGAAATATGATGAACATAGTACAGTTGTGTACCTACCATAAAAGTAGATGTTCGAGTGTATTCACTGTTGCAGTCCAGGTTACCCACCCTCCATCCCCCCCTCCATCCCCCTTTTCTTTGCTGGGACTTACCTGTACTTCTCTATCTTATATAACCTATGTGGTGTATTTGGTTGTAGATGAAGGAAATGTTTATTTTACTGCATGCTTAATTATTGGCATAATATTTGTAGCCTACCATTTTGGGGGCACCTGACATCTAGGGAAAGAAAAACTGAAGAAAATGGCATCGGCTGCATCTTTTATACCCCTGGCGCACTAACATTGGGGAAGAGGCGACAGCAACAGACACCAGACCTAGACTATGGAAATGTCCTTCAAGGATGCATCTACAGTCCTAACAAATGGGTTGTCCTGTCGTCAGGCAGCCCTTCGGTCGGCCGGATTCCAAAGTCTGGGTCTGGCCTCGGCTGGTGTCGCACTTCACCCGACGTCATCTCTGCTGGTCTTCGGGTATAAAGGCATCAGCTGACGCCATTTTCCCCAGTCTTTCTTGCCGCGTGGCGCCCGAAGCAGAAGCTGTTCGCAAGTGCCGGTCGGTCAGATCCAGAGATTACTACTTCGAAGACTTCTAAAAAGCTAAGTACCCCATTGGGGACTCTTTCTTGCCTCAGCCGATGTCAGAAAAAGTGAATAACTGTTTAACTTGTGGGAAACAAATACCTCATAAAGATTTCCACTCTTACTGCTTACCTTGTTTAGGCCCAGACCACGACGTAGCAGCCTGTTTAGCCTGTGCTTCTTTCAACCGACGAATGCTTAGGCGTCGGTCGGAGTTTGCTGAACAGTTTTTCGGCTCAGATTTTGCGTACATTATGCCATCGGATCCTCCGACTTCTCAAATTGTTAAGAAACGCAAAGAAAAAGACCGACACTCGCGGTCCGCGGTTTCGGCCGAAACCATGGTTAAGCAAACCGCGAGTGTGTCGGTTTCAGCCGAAACCGAGCAAACGGGTCAATCTTCAGCCGAATCCATGACTACTACCGAGGCTCCTGCTACCCTAGTTGAATCGGCCTCTGAAGTTTTGCCTACTAATGTGGTTTCTCTAGAATTATCGGACACCATCCCTTTGGATGTCTCTACCCCAGCACGTGGTGCTGCTAGGCCTCCTCTAACCCAAGAGTAATGACTGCAACAGTGAATACACTCGAACATCTACATTTATGGTAGGTACACAACTGTACTTTTTGGACATTGTAGATGATGCTTTCTTGGAATCTAGCCTTTCCCCAGACATTTTACCTCCAGCTCCCAGAAAACATGACAGGTATTTGAGAGTACCTGACTCTCACAAGTTCCTCTTCAATAATCTTACCGCAGATCCAGAGAACATTTCCCAAGGACCTAAGGGCATTAAGGCTACTGCTGCCAAAAACCCTACCCCTTCTGATAGAGTTTCTAGAGCCTTGGACAGATGGGGTAAGAAGGTATATACTTCTGCAGCCTTGGCCATTAGGGCTTTAAATTGCCAGTTTCAAGTACCAGCAGCATATTATAAGGCTACTTAAACAGAAAATTATGTTGATTCCTGACTGAGCTAAATACAAAGAATTGCAGGATTTAATGCATTCTGCAGAACAAGTTGGTAAACATACTTTGCAGCGTGGTTTTGATTCTTTAGAAGCATCGTGCAGGGCTGCTGTCACTGTGTCTGTACTTAGAAGGCATGCTTGGCTTAAGGAGCAAAACTTGCCAGATCATGTTAAAGCTAAATTACTGGATGCTCCCTTAAACCAAGACCGCCTGTTTGGCAACAAAGCAGTAGTAGTCGTCAAAAAGATGGAGGAAAAAGCTAAATCTATGCAAACTGTTAACGCTTTCCTGCAAATACAGCCTCCCAAATTTAGTAGGCATTGACCTTCAAATAATTGGTCCTTTCCAGCCTCTTAAAGGCCTTCTCAGTCCAAACCCAGGAACAGCAGACCACCTAGGTTACAGTCTCAGGCTACACACAGGCCTAAACAGTGGGGGACTCACACTTCCAAGGCAGGGAGTAGTAAGACTCTTCCCCCCCCCCCCTCTCCCCACGGAAAAATGTCACAATGACTTAACCTTAACCCTTCCAAGCCCTGCTCCACTGCCTGCTCCCTTAGGAGGAAAGCTTGCCCTGCATGCAAAAAAACTAGGAACTCATTACCCAGGACAAATGGGTTTTGAATATAGTTTGCCAAGGATACAGATTCCACTTTCACACCCTACCAACCCCAAACACTTGGCCAGACCTACCCCCAAAATCAGTGGGCAGAGAGACTCTACAGCAAGTTCTGTCTCTTCTGAGTATCAGGGCTATTCAACCTGTCCCAGCAGAAGAAAGGGGGCAAGGCTTTTATTCAAGACTTTTCCTGGTACCCAGAAAAGACAGCTCCTGGCGTCCTATTCTGGACCTCTCTATTCTAAACACCTTTTTGGTATTCCCAAAATTCAAAATGCTAGCATTTCAACAGCTGCTTCCTATGCTAGGCAAAGATGCCTGGTTGGCAACCTTAGACTTAAAGGAAGCTTACCTGCACATTGCAATAAGGGAATCTTGCAGGAAATACCTATGCTTCAGGGCAGGATGTCCTTCAAGAATGCAACTGCAGTCCTGACATATGGGTTGTCCTGCCTCAGGCAGCCCTTCGGTCGGCCGGATTCCAAAGTCTGGGTCCGGCGTCGGATGATGTCGCCTCCTCCCCGACGTCAAAGCGGCTGGGGTATAAAGGCATCCGCCGCCGCCGTCTTCTCCAGTCTTTCTTGCCGCGCAGTGCCCGAAGCAGAAGCAGTTCGCAAGTGCCGGTCGGTCAGCTCCTGTGTTTTCAGTTACCGAAGTCATCTAAAAGCTAAGTACCCCGTTGGGGAACATTTTTCTTGCCTCAGCCGATGTCAGAAAAAATTGAAAAAGTTAATAATTGTTTGTCTTGTGGTAAACAAATACCTCATAAGGACTTCCATTCTTACTGCCTTCCTTGCCTGGGCCCAGACCACGACGTCTCAGCCTGTGCTGCCTGTGCTTGCTTTAATAAGCGCACACTCAGGCGCCAGGCAGAATTTGCCGAAGACTTTTTTGGCGAAACTTACGCTTATATCATGCCGTCGGAACAACCGACAGCACATATTACCAAAAAAACGCAAGGACCGGGACTGACATCCTCGGCCCGCGTCGTCCACTGATACCACGCCTAAGCCCTCCGCGAGTGCATCGGTCCCTTCGGAAGCGGTAATTCAACCGCTCCAGGCCGACGACACTGCTTTAACGCGTACTTCGGTCCCGGAGATTTCCCCGGTGCCGGTTGTTGATTTTCCTCCCGAAACCGAAGCTCTAGATTTACCTGACACCATACCTGTGGATAGTTACCCCTGCACGTGGGGCAGCTAGGCCTCCGGTCTCCATGTCCATCAAGGCCTTCGCACGTGCTAAGGCTGCCAGCCAGGCCAAGGCCCATCCTAAATCTTTTTCCCAGGGCCCCTCTTCTGATAAACAGATCATGACTCTAGCTGCAGATCTAATCTCTCTTATCAGAGGTTCTCAGTCGCATCCAGACAGAGGTTCTCAGCCGCCTGCAGATAAAAGGCCTAGAACTGAGCAGACAGACACCCTCTCTTCAGATGAAGCCTCTGGGGATTCAGAGCACTCAGATACCCAGGAAGAATCCTTCCAGGCCTACAAGGACTCTGATGCTGAGGAATCAATTCCTTCTGCCTCTCCTCCAGAGGATATTTCTTTCGGTGAAGTTCTCCACTCCATGAGAGAACATTTTCAGTGGCAGGGTCAGGAATTTTCTGACTATAGGAAATGGCTACGTACCTTCCTTAAGTTACCCCAGCACAGACCTTTAGCTATTCCTCCAGTGTTGGATGTCCTGGATGATGTATACTCAGACTCCAGTGCTTCTCCAGATTCTCTCCCTCCTGCTCCTGTCAAGCCAAACAGATATTACAGGGTTCCTGAAACCCATAAGCATCTCTTTAAGGCCCACTCTGTAGATCTAGAAACTATTTCACAGGGCCCCAAAGGAGTGGCTACTTCCTCGGCCAAAAACCCTCTGCCCGCTGACAGGGAAGCTAGGTCCCTGGAGAGATGGGGCAAAAATGTTTATACCTCTTCCACCCATGCCATGAGGTCACTTAACTGTCTTTTTCATATGTTTCAGTACCAGGATTACTTAATGGATGATTTGCAGAAAAAGTTAGCCTCTCCTGAGCCTATAGATAGAAAGGCATTGCAGGATTTGGTTCATAACAATCAGCAGGTTAGCAATCATTTTCTTCAGTGTGGTTATGATGCATTGGAAGCTTAATGTAGGGCAGCTATGACAGGGGGCGTTATACGTAGACATGCTTGGTTGAAAGAACAGCCACTGCCGGACCATGTTAAAGTAAAGCTCCTGGATGCACCTCTGGAAAAACAGAAGCTTTTTGGTGCTAATGCACAGGATGTGTTGAAATCAATTGAGGAAAAGGCAAAATCAGTACAGACAATCAAGGATTTCCTCCAGGTTCAGCCACCCAGATTCAGCAGGAATTGGCCTTCAAAGAATTGGTCCTTTCCAGACACTGACAAGTTTCAAAGGGGTAAAAACAGGTGTGCTCGAGGTAGAGGGCAATACCGAGGCTCCTACAGGGGCCGCCAATGGCAACCACCAAATCAGAGAAGTGGCGCAGGGAGTTCAGCTGCACCACAGGGACAATCACAATGACTTGACTTTCACACCGACCAAGGCTCAAAGAGAAGCACCTCTAGGCGGAAAATTATCCTTATTCTCAAAGAACTGGCACATTTTAACCAAGGACAAATGGATTCTGGACATAGTAGACAAAGGTTACAGGTTCCACTTCCATACCTTACCAACGAGACAAGGCATGCCAAACCTGCAACAAAATCAAAGGGCAGAGGCACTCATACAAGTTTCAAAGCTGTTACAAATAAAAGCAATAGAAAAGGTTCCTCCTCAGGAACAAGGCCAGGGATTCTATTCAAGACTGTTCCTTGTTCCAAGAAAAGAAAAGCAATGGAGGCCTATACTGGACTTGTCCGCTCTAAACACTTTTCTCATTGTGCCAAAATTCAAAATGCTGACGTTACAGCAACTCCTTCCCATGCTGGGCAAGGGGTCTTGGCTGGTTACTCTGGACCTCAAGGAGGCATACCTGCATGTCCCAATCAGACACAGTTGCAGAAGATACCTCAGATTTCTTGCAGGGTCAGAGCATTATCAATTCTCAGCATTGCCGTTTGGCTTATCTACTGCGCCCAGAGTATTCACGAAATGCCTGGCATCAGTAGTTGCACATTGCAGGCTCCAGGGGATTCAAATATACCCTTACCTGGACGACTGCCTCATACAAGCAGACAGCAAACAAACCTTGATAAAAAACTTGAACTATGTCATTCAATTGCTACAGGCTTTGGAATACACAGTCAACATTCAAAAATCAAGACTATTGCCATCCCAACAGATTATTTTTCTAGGAGCAAAACTGGACACACAATCACAAATGGCTTTCCTCACAGAGGAGAAACAAGAGCATTTACCAGATTACTTCAAAAGCCTAGCAAAGCTCACCCAGCTGACCGCAAGGAAGATCCTGCAGGCCCTGGGGTTCATGGCATCTTGCATTCTTCTGATCCCTCTGGCAAGACTACACATGAGAAAGCTACAATGGTACCTAAAAAGCTTATGGTCTCAACACAGCCACAACCTAGAAGACATAATACCACTCATTCCATGCCTGCAAAGGGAATTTCTGTGGTGGGCTCAAGCAAGTCATTTAAACGAAGGCATGTCTTTCAACAAAGCTCAAGCAAGTCAAACCATTACAACAGACGCCTCAGATCATGGATGGGGGGCACACATGGAGGGCAGATGCATTCAAGGGCAATGGACTCCCATGGAAATGCATCTGCACATAAATCAAAAAGAGATGTTGGCAGTGATACATGCAATAGAGGCCTTCGGAAAATATCTTCAACAAGGCCATCTGCTAATAAGGACAGACAACACCACTGTCATGTGGTATATAAACAAGCAAGGAGCCACTCATTCGTATCCCCTCTGCAGACTAACAATGACTCTTTGGGAAAAGTCCCTGAAACTAGACATCCACTTGCAATCCCAGTTTGTTCCGGGCAAGGACAATGTTCTGGCGGACAGGTTGAGCAGAAATTTCTTGGATCCACACGAATGGATGCTGCATCCACACATTTTCTCACAAATAACAAGTGCATGGGGAAGACCGGACATAGATCTCTTTGCTTCTCATCTCAATCATCATCTGGAGAAGTTCTGCTCAAGGACACACCATCCTCTAGCCTGGAGAACGGATGCTCTTTCCTTCAGCCGGAATTCCCTAACAATTTATGCATTCCCTCCTCTACCATTACTGACCAAGGTGTTACTGAAGATCAAAGCAGAACAACCAAAAGGAATTTTGATAGCTCCAGACTGGCCAAGGCAGCACTGGGATCCATTGCTACTGAGCATAACTCACACCAAACAGTGGCCCTTGCCTCAATGGCCTCTGCTCCTAACTCAGCACAATTACAGGACTGTTCATCAAAACCTACAAACATTGCAGCTGACAGCTTGGAGGGTGCCATGACTTTGACCCATATCTCTCTCTCCGAAAAAGTTCAAGAAATCTTGCTGGAAGCACGCAGACCTTCCACCAGAAAAACCTATTCGGCCAAGTGGAAGAGATTCATCATCTGGAATGCCAACAAGGGTCAGGATGCATCAGTAATGAGCATACCTCAGATATTAGAATACTTGGCAGAAATGTTTCATAGTGGCCTCTCATATTCTTCCATTAAAATTCACGCTTCAGCAATCTCAGCAAAATACAACTGTGACCCACCTGTGTTTTCGCATCCCTTGCTAAGACCGTTTCTAAGAGGGATAAAGAATATCAAACCTCCCAGAAAACCACCAGTTCCTGCATGGGACCTCAATTATGTCTTGGAAAAATTAACTCTTCCTCCTTTTGAACCAGCAGCATCTTCAGAAATGCAATTTCTCTCCTGGAAAACTGTTTTCCTGTTGGCAGTTACCTCAGCAAGAAGAGTATCGGAGATACAGGCCCTCATGGCAGTACCTCCCTTTCTCATTTTTCATCAGGACAGAGTCTCTCTAAGGACCAATCCTTCATTCATGCCAAAAGTGATATCCAGGGTGTCTCTAAATCAAGCAATCCACCTGCCTACTTTTTCCCAATCCTCAAAATAAAGGGGAAAAGCTGCTGCACACTTTGGACATACACAGACAGTTACGCTACTACTTGGACAGAACAAAGACCACCAGGAAGTCTGACCAGCTATTTGTAGCCTATGCTGCTGGAGTGCAAGGAAAGGCAATCTCCAAACAAACAATTTCAAAATGGATTGGACACTGCATCAGATTCTGTTACTCTTTCCATGGAAAAGGTGTGCCAGCCAATATTAGGCCACACTCCACCAGAGCTATAGCCACATCCACAGCCTTTCTAAGAGGAGTGGCTACAAAGGACATTCTAGAGGCTGCTACATGGAGCTCCGTGCATACATTTACCAAACACTACAACCTGCCTTTATACTCCAGATCCCGAGCAGGCTTTGCTTCGGCAGTCCTGCAGGGCCTTTTAGCTACACCATCCCTTTCTTAGATCCTACCACCCCCAGCTTGGCTATGGTATTCAACCCATATGTCAGGACTGCAGTTGCTTTCTTGAAGGACATAGTACAGTTTTGTACCTACCATAAATGTAGATGTCCGATAGATATGCAACTGCAGTCAGGTTTACCCTCCCTCCTACCCCTCTGCAATTTTCCTTTGGGTTCATTCCCCCTTTCCCCTATTAACTGGGGATATCTGTTATGGTGTATCTGTTTATTACTGTTGTGCATGTCTGGAATTTTTTTTATCCATTCACAAAATTTAGCCTTCCTTGGAGGGCACCTGGCATCTGGGGCAAGAAACACTGAAGAAGATGGCATCGGCGGATGCCTTTATACCCCAGTCGCTCTGACGTCGGGGAGGAGGCGACATCAGCCGACGCCGGACCCAGACTTTGGAATCCGGCCGACCGAAGGGCTGCCTGAGGCAGGACAACCCATATGTCAGGACTGCAGTTGCATTTCTATCGGACATCTACATTTATGGTAGGTACAAAACTGTACTTTCTCTGCACTTCCCTTTGGCGTATCTACTGCACCCAGGGTATTCACAAAGTGTCTAGCTCCAGCCATTGCATTTTGCAGGCAGAGAAATATTCAGATATACCCATACTTGGATGATTGTCTGATTTAGGCAGAAAGCCAAGACTTGCTATTAAAACATCTAGAAATTCATAAAGAAACTTCTAACCTCACTGGGGTACACCATAAACAAAAAGAAATTTCACCTAGTACCCTCTCAGCAGATTGTATTCCTGGGAGCAAGCTTGAACACAACTTCCCAGATGGCTTTCCTCACTCCAGAGAAACAAGTTTGACAACCTACTTCAAACTACTGGCCACAAAGATCCAGCTATCTTCAAGGAAAATTTTGCAAGCCCTGGGGTTCATGGCCTCTTGCATTCTACTAATTCCATACGCAAGACTGCATTTGAGGAAACTACAATGGTATGTAAAAAGCCTATGGTGTCAACATTCTCAGGACCTGGAATGAATGATTCCTATAGTTCCTTGTATAAAGACGAGTTCCTTTGGTGGGCAGAGGCCTGCTACTACAACAAGGGGCTCCCTTTCACTCTACCCCCTGCCACCCAAACCCTAACAACAGACGCATCAGACTATGCATGGGGGGCTCACTTGGCAGGGCAGTGCATTCGGGGCAAATGGAACCCAAGACAGATGCACCGGCATTTCAACCAAAAAGAAGTGTTAGCTGTACAGAATTCCCTGACGGCCTTCAAGGACCACATTCTTCCAGGAGAATTATTGGTAAAGACAGACACCACCACAGTTATTTGGTACATAAACAAGCGGGGGGAACCCACTCGTACCCTCTCTGCAGACTAGCCATGGCTCTATGGAACACAGCCTTGAGCTACCAAGTGCACTTACAGGCTTAATTCCTGCCAGGCAAGCTAAACTCTCTGGCAGACGACCTAAGCAGAAATCTCGTGCACCCGCACGAATGGAAATTGGAACCAAAAATATTCAGCCTTTTGAGAAACAAATGGGGGACTCCAGAGATGGACCTGCTTGCCTCCCCTCAGATCTACCATTTGGACAAATTCTGCACAAGGACCTCCCACAGTCAAGCTTGGAAAAGTGGATGGCCCTGTCCTTTACCTGGGAAAGCCTCTCTGTTTATGCCCTTCCCCCTCTGCCTCTCTTCTCGAAGGTTCCGCTAAAGATCAAACAGGACAAGCCAATGACAATACTGATTGCATCAGACTGGCCACGCCAGCACTGGTACCCACTCCTGCGCAGTATGACACTGCTGGAACAATGGCACCTGCCTTAGACCCCTTCCCTGCTGTCCCAGCAGGCAGGCCAGATTCTGCACTCTCAACTTCAAACCCTGAACCTTGCAGCCCGGCTTATTCCTTGAGTTCTCCAATAGCATCTCTCAGTAAGCAGGTGCTAGATGTCATTCTGGAGACAAGGAGGCCTAGTACTAGAAACTCCTATGCTGAGAAGTGGAAAGTCTACTATTCCTGGAGCCAGACTCAGGGAATGGGCACAACGCTGCCCAGCTTACCTTATATACTTCAGTACTTAACAGAAATGCTCCACGAAGGCCTATCCTTCTCGTCAGTTAAAATTCATGCCTCTACCATTTCAGCACATTATAATACTGAACCACCCCTCTTCTCTCACCGCCTGCTAAAGCAATTCCTCAGAGGGGCCAGCATTTTACGACCCCCCCCCCCCCATGAGATCCCCTACTCCAGCCTGGGACCTTAACTTTGTATTGGAAAAGCTCACTCTCCCTCCCTTTGAGCCAGCTGCAACTGCAGAGTTGAAATTCCTTTCTTGGAAAACAGCTTTCCTTCTAGCCATCACTTCAGCAAGAAGAGTGTCTGAATTACAGGCTCTCATGGCAGTGGAGCCCTTCATTATCTTCCATGTAGTCAGGGTTTCCCTCAGGACCAATCCTTCCTTTATGCCCAAGGTGGTGTCTAGTGTGGCCCTAAATCAGTCCATTCATTTGCCCACCTTTTTCCTGAATCCACAAAACAAAGGAGAAAGAATACTGCACTCTTTGGACGTGCACAGACAACTTAGTTTTGATTTAGACAGGACTAAGCCTCTCAGAAAATCTGATCAGCTGCTAGTTGGCTTTGCTGCAGGGGCAGAGGGGAAGGCCATTTCAAAACAAAACATTTCTAAATGGATAGCCCATTGCATTCATTTCTGCTATAAGCACCATGGAAAACCTACCCCACAGGGGATAAGATCACATTCCACAAGGCTGCATCTACCTCTACAGCCTTTCTCAGAGGAGTCCCTACCAGGGACATCCTAGAAGCTGCTACCTGGAGCTCTGTACATAACTTCACCAAGCACTACCACATGCCTGTTTTTTTCCAAATCCAGAGCTGGTTTTGCCACTGCAGTCTTGCAGGGCTTAGTAGCTGGCCCTAATGCTCTGTAACTTCCTCCTCCCTTCCTTAGCTTTGGGAATCAACCCAAATATGATGACTGCAACAGTGAAATACGAAGAACATAGTACAGTTGTGTACACTTACCATAAATGTAGATGTTAGAGTGTATTCACTGTTGCAGTCCTGTTTAACCCTCCCTCCAGCCCCCCTGACTTCTCTTGGCTCTACCTCTTGTTTGGTGTAGTTAAGCTTTCTGGTGTATTTGTTTTTTGATGGTGGTGTACCATAACATATAATTGCTTCCCATTGTGGGGGCACCTGACATATGGGGCAAGAAAAACTGATGTAATGGCGTCTGCTGCATGTTTTATACCCCTGACGACCTGACGTCGTGGAAGAAGAGATGGCATCAGACGCAGGAATCCAAGACTCTTGTATTCAGGTCGGCTGAGGGATACATGCAGGCAGATAACCCAAATGTGATGACTGCAACAGTGAATACACTCGAACATCTACATTTATGGTATGTGTACACAACTGTACTGTCTACTACCAAGGGCTCTCCTCTTGTATCCTTTTGGATGATTTGTGGAAGATTAAACCATTACTCCTTCTCTACCAAGATAAAGTAGTTTTCTTATAATTAGAATTGTTAAAGTAGTCTTTTAGAGTTAAGAGTAAGATTGTTAGACACAGCAAGACTCAGGTTGTGATAGTATAGTGATAAAGTGTTAGATACAGTATTAGGTTAGTTAGAACCTTATTGTTCAGTGTACTATGTTTCCTTGGGGGTTTCTTATATTAGAATTCTAACTTTAGTGTTCTTATAAATACTATTAGTGATGGTAGTTCAGCCATAGTTTGCAGTGTGTGTTTTTTTTGTATATTCATTATGGCTGACAGTCGGCTTTAAGAAGTGTATGGAGTTTGGCCACAAGCTGCCACCCCAAGACCCACACTCCATCTCTGTTTAAACGCCACACACTTAACACTTTGTCAGGGTTGTTCCTCGCTTAGTGTCTGTGCCTTGCAGACTAGAAGGGAGAAAACTTCTGCTTACTGTACTATCTCTTCGCCCCATACAAAGGATAAGAAGTCAGACAAGAAGGTTGAAAGGAAAAAGACAGAGTTCGAGAAGATCAAACCAAGACAAAGCTACAGAATAGTCCTGCAAGAGATCCTCAGGTCCAGCACTGGTTTTGGCTTTGGATGCTAAGGTAACAAGACTTTTGGAGCTAAAAGTCTCTTGGCCCTGTACATCATCTGCTCTGTCCATATTCTCCCCAAATCCAGTAAGTCCAAGGCTGCATTCTCCTATTCGTTAGGAGAAAAGATACTGCAGACCATTGTTGGTGGCGGCGTCATTCTGAGCATTGAGAAGTCTGACCAAACAGGATGTTGACAGAATAAAGAGAAAGTTTGTCAGGATGCAGATACAACTTTGGATTCTCTTGTTACCATCTTCTATGAATGTACTGAGTTCTGGACCATCTACCCCACCACCCAGTCTCTCTTCAGGAACCAGTCCACCCTGTCTTGGGGCTGAACTGTCTCAGAGCGCCTTTGCCGGAGCTGTTAAGTCAAATGACTTCTCTATGTTCCCTTCCTCTTTTGGGTCTGTTCAGTTTGGATATGGAGGAGTCTGGGAGCCGAAATTTCAGTGTCATTGCTCCGGGGAATGGTTCTACTCCAAAGTTTTCGGAACAGTTTCTTCCTGTTGTTGCTTGATAGTTCACTGCTGAGATCTGACTCTGGGTCAAGGCCCATCTGTTCTGAGGTTCAAGGACAGGCGGGTGCCAATGGAGCCAGTGACATCCTCTGCTTTCAAATGAGTCTTTTTGATGCCGAGGGAAGAAGTGCTCCCATCCGGATCGATGCCATCCAAATCTTGACTGGAATCAACTTCTTCTTCTCATCCTTTTGTCAGACAAGGACAGTTTCCACAGGTTTCCCAGGCAACCTGTTGTATAAGCTCCCAGTCTGATTCTAAACCTTCTGATGCTACCCCCATATGGTTCATAGAAGGTAGACATGGAAACAGAAGCACTTACTCTTTCCCAGAGTCCATCACTGAAGGCACTGACTTGGATGAAGGTGAATGCTCCCCAAGATCCCCTCTGAGGATGTCACTTTTGGCGAGATCCTGGAATTAATGAAACATAGGAGATTGGTTCAGAGATAGTCCTTCTCCAGATGAGTCCTTGTTCCTGGATGCCTTTGGTTTCGGCTTATCTTTGTCCTGGGTGGTACTGCCCATTAACCTACTCAATATGATAAGTTAACATTCATGGAAAGGCTCTGACAATAGTGTAGTCCATCTCCAAAAACCTGATAGGATTCTATCAGCTCCCACAGGCAGGAAACATTAGTCCGAGGGTCCTGCAGTGTAAATGGTGGCTGTAGCTGCAACCACTAAGTAGGAATTGTCTGAAGTAAGTTCCTTGGTCCATCTCCTTCATAGGGAATTTAGGGCTTTGGACCATTTTATAGAAGTGGACATATGCTTCAGTGACCTTATGATTCCAGCACTGAGTTACTTGGCTTATGTCACCAGATTTCAGACACACTTGACGAAGGAGACTTCCAAGTCCCTTTAGGGGGTTCTGCTTGTGGAATGTTCAAAAGACTATTGACTTCCAGCTTTCCATCCTCCAATCTACCTCCAGCATGGTCATGCAGCTGCTTGTAAACCTATCTGATGGCACAGTAAGAGCAACAGACATTGGCATGCTTTGATGTGTTATGTGCCTTTGCGGAAAACTTCAGGACTTTTTTTCAATGCCCCTTTTGATGGGTCCACCATTTTTGGTCCGTAAGTGTAAAAAAATGCTGATCAGGAGTCAGCAGGATGGTAAGTCTTTCTGCAGTAGGCATCTGGTTTTCCACACCCCAGAGATCCTTCTCCAGGAATTAAAGGGCTGGGAAATTATGTGGTTTGGGTAATCACAAAGTTCTTAACAGGAAGCTGCTGGTGATAGATCCCCTCATGGCAGAGGAGGAGGTAACAATAATGGAGTTCACCCTAGAGGAAGAAGTGGACCACATAGCAAGGGTTTTCACAGACCATTTACTGAAAAAGCCCCTTCAGTGCCCCTGAAGGGTTGCCTGATTGCTGCACTCTGGAGGCAGTCGAGAAGTGATCATCTCTGCACCTACAAGCCTGACACAACATAAGCTCAGATTCTTGGTTGCTGAAAATTTTCCAGAGGTTATTCTATACCATTCCTCCCCCCCATCAGAAAGAAGAAAGTTCATGATTTTCCACCCACTTAGAGAACTTGGAGCAGTATAAGTTTCCAGACTGCTAACAAAATGCGTCATCTAACCTATCCCTGAAGACCAGCTAAAATATGGAATCTACTTGAGATTCTTTTTAGTACAAAAGAAAACAGAGAACCTCAGACCCATTCTGTACCTGAGCCATTTGAATCAATATATAAATCCTACAAAAAATTTGGAAGGTCACACTTCAGTCCATTTTGTCTGTACTGAGGAAGGACGCTGAATATGTCCATATATCTCAAGGACACGTACTATCGTGTAAAGACACAGAAGCATTTGCAGAGATCTCCATTTCTGGCTGGGAGCAAATCAGTTTGAAGCCCTGCAATTAGGTGTCACCACAGCCCCCAGGGTGTTCACCGAGGTTATGGCAGTAGTGGCAGTATATCTGCACCTATTGGATATCCATGTTTTTCCATACTTTGACAGTTGGCTCCTCACCGCTATGACTGGCAATCTCTTATTGCACCATCTGGTCCGTTTGCTCCAACTGATGCAGAATCCATGCATCACAGTCCATCTGACCAAAAGCTATCCATCCAAACAGATAAGAGTTTATTGGATGTCACTTGAATACAAGCTTATAGATTGCCTAACTTCCATTCTCTGGGGTGCTTTCTGTCCAACTCTTGGCAACTCAAGTTCATCACCCCTGTTCACCAACATGCCTGGTCCTTCATCAATTGGGCCTAATGGCATCCACTGGCCAGATTTTACGTGAGGGTTCTTCAGTGGACTTTAGCAGAACAGTGATCCCAAAGGTTTCACCCACTTCATGCCAGGATGTGGCTTACTTAAATCTGGTGGCAACTTGTATTTCTCTGGATAACGTCTCATTCTGTGTTAGACAGTAGTGACAGTGGACACCTCCCTTCAAGGTTGGGGAGTGCATTTTGAAGGGAGGGCAGTCCAGGACACTTATCACATCAGAGGTCAACCTTCACATCAGTGTTCTGGTAATTAGAGCAGTCTTCCTAGCATTGCAGGCCTTTCAAGATGCTCTCCCCACTGGTGTGATCCAAGGGCAAACCAACAGTATGTCATTAGTCTGGTATATCAGCAAACAGGGAAGAACCAACTAATTTCTCCCATGCCGAGAACTCATGAGAGTCTGGCAATAGGTGATGTTTTCACACCACTTTCTAATAGCAAAGCTTGTCCTGGGGTCATCCAGTGTTGTGGCAGACAAGTCAGCCAGAGTTGTCTTAATTCCTCACTAGTGTTCCCTCAATCCAGTAATGACAACTTTGATCTTCAGTCACTGGTGCCAACTTTGCCGTGACCTGTTTGCCGTTTACCAAAACAAATGCATCAGTTATTTTACCCTGATCCCTCGACAAGAGCAGTCTCCGAGGAATGCACTAGTCCACAACTGGCCCCAAGTCTCCTTTATGCTTTCCCCATTACTCTTAATGAACAGATTTGTACAGAAAGCAAGAATGTGCAAAGCCAAAGTGATCCTTATTACCCCTTTCTGGCCTCATCAAATATAGTTGTTATAGCACATCCCCCATGGAAACTGTATCATTATCCAGAAAGCCATAAAGTTAACTGCTTGGTTCCTCCAATTCTAGCATTAGCCAGAAATGACAGGCTTGGTTCATCAGTTCAGATCTTGCCAGCATCCCAAAATGAACCACTACGAAAATATACTGCAGAAAATGGAAGAGGTTTTCCATTTGGGCTAGTTTCAAGGGCTTCGATCCATTTTTAGCTCCCATTTCTTCCATTCTAGAATTTGTCAGAACTTTTGCACGAGTCTAGTTATTAACTATTAAAGTCCAAATTGGAGGCATATCTAGCTTCCATATAGGCAGAATAACAGTTATTTGGCCTCTTAAAAACTTTCTAAAGCTTTCTTGAAAGGAACATTTCTTCTTTGCCCCTGCCAGTCAGAGACTCTGTATCTCCTTGGGATGTTACCATCATGCTACAAGCTCTGACTCGGTCACCACTTGATCCAGTAACATCAGTAGATTTAAAGTTTCTGTCTTGGAAAACATTTTTTTTGGTGGCAATCACTTCAGCCAATTGAGTGTCAGAGATGCAAGCACTTTCCTGCAAACCACCATATTTGTTTTTTCATAAGGGTAGGGTTTCCTTCAGAACTAATGCATCCTTTCTTCCTAAGGTGGCATGTGAAGCTAATATAAATCAGTAAACCTGACAGTCTTTTCCATAATTTTCAAACAAAGGTGAATACATGCTAAATGTGCTGTGTGTGCATCAGCGTCGATTTTATCTACATAGAACGAAAACTTTCAAAAGTTGAATCAGTTATGTATTTCCGTTGTGTATGATAAAAATAGTTTCTCTCTCTAATTTAAACCGAAGGCTCATTCCACAAGGGCAGTGGCCACATCAACAGTCTTTGCCAGCCGATTGCCTATTGATGTTTGTGCAGCAGCTACTTGGTCAACGGTTCATACATATGTATCTCATTATAGACTTAATGAACAATCTAGGTCACATTCTTGCTTTGATTCCTCCATCCTCAGGAATGTCCTTCCTTGATACCACCCGGGTCTGTATGCTTAGGATTCTGTCCCATAGTTGAATTGGATGGAAATAGACAATATTGGATATGAAAGGTATGTACTTACCATAATGATAGAGCAACGTTGTCTTATTTTCATCTGGTTCAATATCCCTCCCACTTGCCACTGACAGATTGTCACAAATAGGACTTTGATGTCTGGGTCAACTTTGGCATTCCCTGTCTGTGAGCAGTTATTACTGCCAGTATCCTATAGCCATTTTTACTATTATATATTCTAGAACTGGTTTTGAATGGGAGTTATTTTATTAGTATATATTTACATTGATCCTACTTATGGATATGATATTTCAGGGAGCAAACTTGATCTGAAGTACTGAGGTGGAGTTCAGGGAATTATGGGTAGGGGAGAAGTCAGAGCTGTGCAAACGAAGGGCTTCAGATTCTGTGCTGAGGTTGGATCTGACGGAGCCCATAGCTGAACCGAATGAAAATCGGACAACCTGAATCTATCGTCGTGGTAAGTACGTAACTTACAATTTTACAGTATTGATGTAAAGACTGATCATTCTCTTACCATTGTAAAGAATTTTTGCCGATAACATTGATGATTGTACCCAATAGCATTTATTCTTCACAAGATATTTACATTTGTTTTAATTGTTGTACATTTCCTAGCTTAGCATGAAATGAGTCCTTTGAAGTCAGTGCCCTGTGCAGTAAACAAACAAGTTAGGGAACCCAGCGTCATAACCTTTCCCACCTCAACAGATGCATCAGTCTTTTCAAAATTTTAAATCCTAGGTAAAAGTGAACTTGATGGAGAAAACAATGAGCTGTTCCTGTAGTGCTTTCCTGGAGTTGCAAATTTAGGATCTCTGTCTGGTGTGGATCTTCCAGAAGTGAAGGTACTGTAGAGATCAGCCTGCTCATTCTGTTCTGTATGCAGTGCACTGCACCAAGGAATAGCAATATTGCAGTCAATGGACTTGCTATCTCTTGATCAGCCTATTCGCGTCTCAGGAGAATGTAGTTTACATCCCGTACACAGCACAGTAGAACGTTTGCAGTAGATCTGTTAGCTATTCTTTGTCAAGGGATGCTGTACTCTCTCTCCATTCCATCTGTTTTCATCATCAACCAACCTCCTTTTTCCCCACTTTCTACATGGCGCCAGGGTGTCATGTCAACTGTCGCCATGACTTTCAATTCATTGCTACTCTCCTGCCTTCTTCAATGCTCATGCCTGACTGTTGCAGATCTTTTCTTTCACGATCCATCCACCTCTTTGCTGGATGCCCTCATTTCCTCTTGATTACTTAACATTTGTCCCAAATCATCTTCACCAGATTGTTATCACATGTGCCTGAACCACCATAATCTGTTTTCTTTGATCTTTACTGCAATTGGAGCTACTTTGTCTTCTACTGTCATGTCCTCATTTTTTCATCTGTCACACAGTGTACGTCCTACCTTCTGCCTCATACTTAATTTCCATCACCTTTAGCTTCTTCAGTTGCTGTGCTTTCACTGCCCAGGTTTCTGTACTGTACAGTACTACTTGTCACACCACTGCTTTGTACACCTTACTTTTCAGCTTATTTGGCATTTTCTATCATACACTACACCTGACACACTATGTCAGTGCTGCAGACCCTCTTCTTCTAGTTTTAATCTCTTCATTCAGACTACTTCTCAACCACGCACCTAGATTCTTGAAGCTGTTAACCTGTTCTACTATCTTCCCTTTTGTCAGTTCTTTTCTTCTGATTTTCCCCATTTGCTGCCATTGTCTTATCTCTGCTCATTTTCATCCCATGTGCCTTCAGTTTTGCATTCCATTCATCTTTCCTTTCCTGCTGTTCTCGCTTAGTCTGCCTGTAATGCCACATTGTCTGCATACAACAACTTTGTTGATTTGTCCCCTCCAACCTATTTGCTAAAGTAGTCCATTGCCAGTAAGAACAGCAGTGGACTCAGAGCTGAACCCTGGTACACACCCACTCCCACTAGGAACTTTTCTGTGAATCTTAACTATTTGTACTTGTCATTCCCTTCCCTGTACTTAGACTGTTCCAAATGTGCCAGTGATGTTCTTCGTGTTTCACTGTCGCAGTCATCACATTTGGGTTATCTGCCTGCAGGTAGCCCTCAGCTGGCCTGAATACCAGAGTCTTGGATTCCTGTGTCGGATGCTGTCTCTTCTTCCATGATGTCAATGTCATGATGTTCTTGCAACTTGATATTCTTTGTGCCACCTAATGAGTCATTTTCCATAGGCTGGTAGAGTGCCTCTCATGTCCTGTTCTTTGCTACTGCAACTCTTTTCTTAGCTTTTTTTTAGCCAGCCAATAATCTTTCTTAGCTTGGCTCGTCTTTTGTATGTCCCACTTTTTCCTGCACCCCTTTCATTTGTTGACTTCCTGGACTTCTGCATTTCACAGCCAGCTTTCCTTATGTACCTTATTTTCATACCTGGCTCTGCCACATATCTGCTCTGTTGTCCTCACACATGCTGTCTTTAGGTGCTGCCATTCTTATTTAAATCCATCTGTTTCCTCCTCCTCTTGGGGTGCTGCCCTGAGTGATTCCTTGGATGTCCTTCAAGAATGCAACTGCA
This sequence comes from Protopterus annectens, assembly GCF_019279795.1. Taxonomy (NCBI): domain Eukaryota; kingdom Metazoa; phylum Chordata; order Ceratodontiformes; family Protopteridae; genus Protopterus; species Protopterus annectens. The sequence continues at coordinate 425,757,028 of NC_056746.1, forward strand.
GTCATAACATATGGGTTGTCCTGCCTCAGGCAGCCCTCGGTCAGCCGGATTCCAAAGTCTGGGTCCGACGTCGGCTGATGTCGCATTTCTCTCCGACGTCAGAGCGGCTGGAGTACATAAGCATCAGCCGACGCCATTTTCTTCAGTCTTTCTTGCCGCGCGGTGCCCGAAGCAGAAGCAGTTCGCAAGTGCCGGTTGGTCAGCTCCTGTATTTTCGAACCAAGTCATCAAAAAAGCTAAGTACCCCGTTGGGGACCTTTTCTTGCCTCAGCCAATGTCAGAAATTACTGAAAAAGTTAATAATTGTTTGTCTTGTGGTAAACAAATACCTCATAAGGATTTCCACTCTTACTGCCTTCCTTGCCTTGGACCAGACCACGACGTCTCGGCCAGTGCCGCCTGTGCTCGCTTCAATAAGCGCACTCTCAGGCGCCGGGCAGAGTTCGCTGAAGACTTTTTCGGCGAAAAATTTGATTTTACAATGCCGTCGGAACTACCGACATCGCAGACCCCTAAGAAACGAAAAGACCGGGACCGACATCCTCGGCCCGCGTCTTCCACCGACTCCACGCCAAAACCTACCGCGAGTGCCCCGGTTCCCTCTGAGGTGGTTATTTTACCGCTCCGAACCGAAGACACCGCATTACCGATACCTCCGATACCGGAGACCACACCGACGCCAGTTATTGATTTTCCTCCGGATACTGAAACCGAGGAAATGCCCCGAGACCATTGCTGTGGATAAGGTCACTCCTGCACGTGGAGCTGCTAGGCCTCCTATGTCCATGTCTATTAAGGCCTACAAACGTGCCAAGGCAGCCAGCAAGACCAAGCACCTTACTGCTAAAGCTTTACCTCAGCCTACTCCTGAAACACAAATCATGACTATGGCCGCAGACTTAATTTCCATGATCAGAGGTTCCCAGGCCCATCCTGAGAGAGGATCCCAGCCTCCTTCTGATAAGAGGCCCCGGGTTGAACCCTCTGACCCTCTCCCTTCAGATGAAGATTCTGAGGACTCTGTTCACTCCGATAGCCAGGAAGAGCCCTTCCAGACCTATGAGGACTCGGATGCAGAGGACTCCATCCCCTCGGCCTCCTCTCCTGAGGATATTTCTTTTGGGGAAGTTCTGCATTCCATGAGGGAACATTTTAAGTGGCAAGGCCAGGAATATTCTGATTCCAGAAAGCGCCTTCGAACCTTCCTTAAAAAGCCCCAACACAGGCCCTTAGCTATACCTCCTGTGCTTGATGTTTTGGATAATTTATACTCTGACTCCAGTGTTACCCCCTGATACTCTTCCTCCTGCTCCTGCCAAGCCAGACAGATACTATAGGGTCCCAGAAACTCATTCTCATCTCTTTAGGGCCCATGCTGTTGATTTAGAAACTATTTCACAGGGACCTAAAGGGGTTTCAGCAACCACCTCCAAAAATCCTTTGCCTTCCAACAGGGAAGCTAGGTCATTAGAGAGATGGGGGAAAAAGGTCTACACCTCCACTACTTTATCTATGAGAGCTCTGAATTGCCTCTTTCATATGTTTCAATATCAGGATTACCTGTTAGATGATTTACAGAAAACTTTGGCTTCTCCTGAACCTTTAGACAGGAAGTCTTTGCAGGAGGCTGTACATAATTCTCAGCAAGTTAGCAATCACTTTTTGCAGTGTGGATATGATGCATTGGAAGCTTCATGTAGGGCAGCTATGACAGGGGCGGTCATTCGTGTAGACATGCATGGTTAAAAGAACAACCTCTACCAGATCATGTTAAGGCAAAACTTCTTGATGCACCCTTGGAAAAGAACAAGCTTTTTGGTGCTAATGCTAAAGATGTGTTAAAATCCATCGAGGAAAAAGCCAAGTCAGTTCAGACAGTCAAAGATTTCCTCCAGGTTCAGCCACCCAGATTTAGCAGGAATTGGCCTTCTAAAAACTGGTCCTTTCCTAATCCTGAAAGATTTCAAAGGGGTAAAAACAGGCGTGGCCGAGGAAGAGGGCAATACAGAGGTTCCTACAGGGGACGACAATGGCAACCAGCAAACCAAAGAAGTGACACAGGGGTCTCTCCTGCCCCACAGGGACAATCTCAATGACTTTCCTCTACTTCCGCTGACCAAGGAGCAAATAGAAGCTCCTTTGGGCGGAAAATTTTCTGTTTTCAGACAATTGGCACAGATTGACAAAGGACAAATGGATTTTGGACATTATAGACCAAGGTTACAGGTTCCACTTTCATACCTTACCAAGAAAACAAGGCATGCCAAACCTACCACAACACCAGAGGGCAGAGGCTATCAAGCAAATTTCTCTGCTTGCTCAGATCAAAGCAATAGAAAGAGTTCCACAACAAGAACAAGGCCAGGGGTTTTACTCAAGACTGTTCCTTGTTCCAAGAAAAGAAACTCATTGGAGACCAATACTGGATTTGTCCGCATTAAACACTTTTCTCATAGTACCAAAGTTCAAAATGCTGACTCTACAGCAACTCCTTCCCATGCTGGGCAAGGGGTCTTGGCTGATTACTCTGGACCTCAAGGAGGCATACCTGCATGTCCCTATCAGACACAGCTGCAGAAGATACCTCAGATTTCTTGCAGGGCCAGAGCATTATCAATTCTCAGCATTGCCATTTGGCTTATCTACTGCGCCCAGAGTATTCACAAAATGCCTGGCTTCAGTAATTGCTCATTGCAGGCTCCAGGGGATCCAAATTTACCCGTACCTGGACGACTGCCTCTTACAAGCGGACGACAAACTGATTTTGACAAAAAACTTTAACTATGTCATACAATTGCTACAGACTCTGGGATACACCGTCAACTTCCAAAAGTCAAGACTTCAGCCATCCCAGCAAATAACCTTCTTAGGAGCCAAACTAGACACAGCCTCTCAAATGGCTTACCTGACAGAAGACAAGCAAAATAAGTTAACTCATTATTTCAAAGGTTTGGCAAAGCTCACCCAGATGACTGCAAGGAGATTCCTACAGGCCCTGGGTTACATGGCATCCTGCATTCTCCTGGTTCCATTAGCAAGACTACACATGAGAAAGCTTCAATGGTACCTAAAAAGCTTATGGTCTCAGCACAGCAACAACCTAGAGACAACCATACCGCTCATTCCATGCCTACAAAAGGAATTTCTATGGTGGGCCTCGGTAAGCCAGGCAAACACAGGTATGTCATTCAAAAAACCTCAGATAACACAGACCATGACCACAGACGCCTCAGACCTTGGATGGGGGGCGCACATGGAGGGCAGATGTATTCAAGGACAATGGTCTCCAAAGGAAACACATCTGCATATCAACCAAAAAGAAATGCTGGCAGTAATGCATGCCATCGAGGCCTTTCGACAACAACTTCAGCAAGGCCACCTGCTAATACGGACAGACAACACCACTGTGATGTGGTACATAAACAAGCAGGGGGGCACCCATTCTTACCCCCTTTGCAGACTGACAATGAATCTTTGGGAAAAATCACTGAGCCTAAACATACAGTTGCAATCCCAGTTTGTTCCAGGCAAAGACAATGTGCTGGTGGACAGCCTAAGCAGGAATTTCATAGACCCCCACGAGTGGAGGTTACATCCAGAAATCTTTATATAACTCACCTCGACATGGGGCAGGCCAGAAGTAGACCTATTTACCTCCCACCTCAACCATCATCTACAAAAATTCTGTTCAAGGACATATCATCCACAAGCATGGAAAATAGATGCCCTTTCATTCAACTGGAACTTCCTAAAAATCTATGCATTTCCACCTCTGCCACTGATGACCACAGTATTACTAAAGATCAAAGCAGAGAAGCCCAAGGGGATCCTAATAGCTCCAGACTGGCCAAGACAACACTGGTACCCACTGCTACAGAGCATTTGTCACAACAAAAAATGGGCTCTTCCCCAATGGCCCCAACTTTTGACTCAACACAACTTCAAAACAGTACATCCCAACCTTCAGACGCTGCAGCTAACAGCTTGGGAGATCCCATGAATAACCTCAATCTATCTCTCTCCAAGGAAGTTCAGCGGATATTAACAGAAGCCCGAAGACCATCCACCAGAAAGGTTTACTCAGCAAAATGGAAGAGATTCAGCATTTGGAATACCAGCAAGGGTCATGATGCATCATTATTGAACATCCCACTCATTCTGGAATATTTGGCAGATATGCTACAGAATGGACTCTCATATTCTTCCATAAAGATACATGCTTCAGCTATTTCAGTTAGATATAACACTGATCCACCTGTGTTTTCACATCCTTTGTTAAGGCAATTTCTTAGGGGAATCAAGAATATTAAGCCACCAAGAAAGGCTCCAGTACCAGCTTGGGACCTCAACTTTGTCCTAGAAAAACTGACTTTACCTCCCTTCGAGCCAGCAGCTACTGTGGACTTACAATTTCTCACATGGAAGACAGCTTTCCTGTTGGCAATTACCTCAGCAAGAAGGGTTTCAGAACTACAGGCCCTAATGGCAATACCACCGTTCATAATCTTTCACAGAGACAGGGTCTCCTTAAGAACCAACCCTACCTTTATGCCAAAAGTGGTATCTAGGGTTTCTTTAAATCAAGCTATTCACCTGCCTACTTTCTTTCCCAATCCTGAGAGCAAAGGGGAAAGACTGTTGCATACCTTGGACATTCACAGACAACTACGCTACTACCTGGACAGAACCAAGACCAGTAGGAAGTCTGATCAGCTTTTTGTAGCTTACGCCCCTGGAGTACAAGGAAAGGCAATTTCCAAACAGACTATTTCAAAATGGATTGGACATTGCATCAGATTTTGTTATTCCTTCCATGGAAAGAGTGTTCCAGCCAATGTCAGACCACACTCCACCAGAGCTACAGCCACCTCTACAGCATAGAGGGGTGCCTACAAAAGACATTCTAGAAGCTGCTACTGTGCATACATTCTCCAAACACTACAACCTCCCTTTATATTCCAGATCCAGAGCAGGCTTTGCTTCGGCAGTCCTGCAGGGTTTGATAGCCACACCATCTCTTTCCTAGAGCATTCCACCTCCCCCAGCTAAGCTATGGTATTCAACCCATATGTTATGACTGCAGTTGCATTCTTGAAGGACATAGTACAGTTTTGTACCTACCATAAATGTAGATGTCCAATAGATATGCAACTGCAGTCGGATTTTCCCTCCCTCCTTCCCCTCTATGCCTTGGGTCCACTCCTATCCCTGTTTCCCTTAGCTGGAGATATCTGTTGTGGTGTATCTGTTTATTGCTTACTTATTTGTTTGGAAACCTGTTTTTGTCTTCTAATTTAATTACAGCCTTCCTTGGAGGGCACCTGGCATCTGGGGCAAGAAACACTGAAGAAAATGGCGTCGGCTGATGCTTATGTACTCCAGCCGCTCTGACGTCGGAGAGAAATGCGACATCAGCCGACGTCAGACCCAGACTTTGGAATCCGGCCGACCGAGGGCTGCCTGAGGCAGGACAACCCATATGTTGTGACTGCAGTTGCATATCTATCGGACATCTACATTTATGGTAGGTACAAAACTGTACTTTGTCCTTTCTCTCCAGTCAACTTCCAGGACTTCAGCCTAGTCTCTGTTAACATTGGATCCTTCTCTGACCACTGCTTGCAGTTGGCCGTGTTAACCATCAGTTTATGCTGTGGGCTGACTGTTTCATTGGAGATACTTTGCAATCACTGATTCTGCACCAATGCCATTTCCTTACTAGGAATAAGTCTACCTGAGTTGCATGTTGACCACTCCTGATGTCATCTTACAACTCTTTCTGAACCGTGTGTTGGCTACTATCGAGCCATTTACCAGATAGGTCTAGAATGGCCTCTCCCTTATTCCTGTTGCCCTACCCACTTAGACTCAAATAGTCCTCATCCTGTTCTGTCTGTCCTGATATGTGCATTGAAGTCACCCATTGTCACACCAGTTCATGTTGTCCTGCTTTATCTATTAGGCCCTGCAACTGCTGTCTGAATGCACTCTTCTCTTCACTGTCACAACCCTGCTGTGGGGCAGAGGCCGAGATTATGAATGCTGCCATATCATTAGGCTGGAGTCTTATTGCCTTGTGTCTGTCAATAATTCTGATGACATCCTTCACTGCCTTCTGAAGCTTCTCCCCCACAATTCCCACAACATTTCTAGTCCATTTTCTTCTTGAATAGTAGCTTCTGGATCCCAAGCTAAGTGGCTTTGTTGCACTGCCCTTCCATCTTGTCTCTTCGGTACATAGGATGTCTAGCATCCTCAGTACAATCATGTCATCCACTTCCAAGTTCCGTGATCGTACAATGTGCAGCAATTCTCTGTTCATGTTTAGCAGGTTGGCTTTACGTCCAGCTTTTGCTCAACAGACCTATCCCAGGTAACCGTACCTGGACAACAGGACACTGGCCAACCAGTAGCTTATTGACCCAGAACTGCTTGGCTTTATTGCATGCGTGCTCTAGCCAGTAGGGCCACATACACCCCTCCCACAATTAGCATGTGTTCCTGTCATTGAAGCTTATGAGGTGCTCTGATCCGCAGTACCTGAAGAAACCAAGACCTTTGGCCAACTACTCAGGCTCATCTTAGAGAAAATTACTTCATAGTTGGGAAGTCTTATTTTAGACAAACCCAACAGAAAGCCGTGGGAGCAGCCATGACCCCCCAGTTTAGCAAGTACTGCTCTTGGAAAATGAGAAAAAGAATGTGCATCAATTAATCCATTTCCAGTACATGGGATGCCACTACTGCTCCATAGATTATATTTTTATCATCTGGAACCATGACCTCTCAAAACTTCAGGATTTATTGACACAAATTAATAATTTGACAAACTTCCTGAAATTCAACACCACCTTCAGCCGGACACTGGTTAACTTCCTAGACTCCAAATCAACAAAGGGAGCATGGCTAACCACCTTATGAACAACCTCTACAGAAAACCACCAGGGTCAACCTGTTATTGCGCAAGCACAGCATGCACACCTTCGTTACCAAGTGAAACATGATTAAATCCTAAGGTCTCAGAATGGCTAGACCTCTTGACCATGGGCTACAACCTCAAGCTTAAAAAAGAAATCCTAGACCCTATCACCAGACAAAAAACTGCCAGCCTGGATTTCTCAGAACACCTCAGCAGCAACCACTGATGAAAACTAGTAAGGCACCAGAACAGCAACAAGAACAACATCAGTATGACAATCACCTTCTCTGTGGATTTCAAGGAAATTGTAAGAACTATAAAAGACAACTGGATATGTAGTGATAACAAACTCAGTAAGATACAGTCAGATAAAACCCCATCTTACCATCCAGAGGAACAGAAACATTAGAGACTATGTTGAGAGCCCCAAGCCAGAATCATGAGTCTCCCACAAGGTGCCTTCCCATGTGGGCCCCCAAATGCAACTATGTTGGCTACATAAGCAGTCTAATGGGCTTTCAGTGCCCTAACACATGCATCATCTACAGGGCCCATTGCCAACTTTGTCCAGCTTTCTGTATCAGTCAAACGATCAACAAACTTAAAACATGAATTGCCAGGCACCTTTCTGACATCCACTACAAAGTCTCCACCAGTGCCTTGGGCAAAACATAACTATTACCAAGTTGGTCCCAGTCTTTTTCCTTTCCATATAGTGGGCCACATTCCCTTTACAGGATTTCAAGGGTCCATCAACGACCGCTTAGAAAAGAACGAGCTCGAATGGCAAATGTGACTGGAAGCATGCAGACCACCTGGATTGAATACCAATATTAGAAAACTGGACCACCATGCATACTACTAATCTTTATTTTATATTTGAACTAAATATGGTTTGATACTATCATCATTTTTTGCTCCTATGCTAGCATGATAATCACAAGGACCCAGTCTACCCCCCAGTAAGTGGGACAGCCACACCTTTTAAATTTTAAAATATTGTTGACTTTGGTATTTTTTTTCTCCCTCACTGCATTAAGATAGTTGTATCTAAGTTATAAATGCTCTGATGGTTAGTTGTTTAATTTCAAAAAAATCTTTTAATGTCAGTCTGGTTTAAACCTGGTATTTACGCACACCACCTGTTTGCACTGGCATCTAATAGTCTTTAAAGTAATTTTGCTCATAGCACTACTGGTCCATGACCCCTTTGGACTCCTGCTTCCCAGTGACCAGTATTCAATATAGATGACCCAGTTATAAGCAGCCCCCAACCCCCCTTGTTCCCCAGCCACCTTCAAGTTTCAACTTTTTTCTTTTGGGCCAGGATAATATGAGCCCATCTTGCTCCTTCAGTTAATGCATATTAGCTGCACCCTTCCACTGACAAAAATCTCTATACTTAACTGGCAACAACCTGTGCCCCCCCTTCAGGCAACCCTCCCAACATGAGCAGATTTATAATTTTTTTAGGTCATGTTTAACCCAGCTGTATAGGAGTTTGGTGGATCCTAAATGGCAGGACTGGTACTGGATAACTTAACCAAGTACCAACATTTTTTTCTCTAAACCGATGTCAGTAAAATTCTATACTCCGCTGTTCTTCATGTTTCACTGTTGCAGTCATCACATTTGCGATGTCCTTCAAGGATGCATCTGCAGTCATCACATATGGGTTGTCCTGCCTCAGGCAGCCCTTCAGTTGGCCGGATTCCAAAGTCTGGGTCCGGCGTCGGCTGATGTCGCCCCTTCCCCGACGTCAGAGCGTCTGGGGTATAAAAGCGTCAGCCGACGCCATCTTCCTCAGTCTTTCTTGCCGCGGTGCCCGAAGCAGAAGCAGTTCGCAAGTGCCGGTCGGCCAGCTCCTGTAATTCAGCTATCCGAAGACTTCAAAAAGCTAAGTACCCCGTTGGGGACTCTTTGTTGCCTCAGCCGATGTCAGATAAAGTTAATAATTGTTTAACTTGTGGGAAACAAATACCTCATAAGGATTTCCACTCTTACTGTCTTCCCTGCTTAGGCCCAGACCACGACGTCTCGGCTTGTTCAGCCTGCGCTTCCTTCAACCGACGCACTCTTAGACGTCGGTCGGAGTTCGCAGAAGAGTTTTTTGGGGCTAGTTTTTCATATAAAATGCCGTCGGAAACCCCGACTTCACATTTACCTAAGAAACAGAAAGACAAGGACCGACACACGTGGCCCGTGGTTTCGGCTGAAACCGCAGCTAGGCCTACCGCGAGTGTCTCAGTCTCGGCTGATACCGAGTCCTTGGATCTTCCGAACCCTGAAACAGTACAACCGACAGCCTCTGCCCCGGAGGCTCCTACCGAGTCTGTTACAGAACTGCCTTCAGAAACCGGTGTATTGGAATCTTCCGACACCATTCCTTTAGACAAAGCTACACCAGCACGTGGTGCAGCCAGGCCTCCTGCATCCATGTCCATTAAGGCCTTCACCAGGGCTAAAGCTGCTAAGCACACTAAAGCCATGCCTCCCAGGGTTATTCTTCAGGGACCCTCTTCTAGTTCACAGATGCTAACCTTAGCAGAGGACCTTATTTCTTTAATCAGGGGCTCTCAGCCCCATCCGGACAGAGGCTCCCAACCTCCTTTAGACAAAAGGCCCAGGGTAGATCCCCCTGATCCCCTTTCCTCTGAGGAGACCTCTGATGGCTCAGATCACTCGGACTACCAGGAGGAGGCTTATTCGGCCTATGAGGATTCGGATGCAGAGGAATCTATCCCCTCAGCCTCCCCTCCTGAAGAGCTTTCCTTTGGGGAGACCCTTCATTCTATGAGAGAGCTTTTCAAATGGCAGGGCCAGGAATATTCTGACTCCAGGAAAAGACTAAGAACTTTTCTTCATTTACCTCAGCATAGACCTTTGGCTATTCCTCCTGTTTTAAATGTCATTGATGATGTGTATTCTGACTCTAGTATGACCCCTGATACTCTACCTCCGGCCCCTGTTAAGCCAGATAGGTATTACAGGATCCCGGATACACATAATTTTCTTTATAAGGCCCACTCTGCTGATCCTGAAACTATTTCACAGGGCCCTAAAGGGGTTGCAGCGGTTACTACTAGGAACCCACTCCCCTCTGCAAAGGAGTCCAGGGCATTAGAGAGATGAGGTAAAAAAGTGTATACTTCTGCCACTCTTGCTATGAGGGCATTAAATTGTCAATTTCATATGATACAGTACCAAGAGTATTTGTTAGAAGAAATGCATAAGAAACTGTCTTCTACTGAACCCCTTGACCGTAAATCCCTTCAGGATCTGGTACATAACTCCCAGCAGGTTAGCAACCATTTTTTGCAGTGTGGTTATGATGCATTGGAAGCTTCATGTAGGTCAGCAATGACAGGTGTTGTCATACGTAGGCATGCTTGGCTGAAAGAACAATCTCTGCCAGAACATGTTAAAGCTAAGCTTTTGGATGCTCCATTGGAAAAGCAAAAGTTATTTGGCTCCACTGCTCAAGAAGTCCTAAAGAAATTTGAGGAAAAGGCAAAATCTGTACAAACAGTTAATGATTTTCTTCAAGTTCAACCGCCTCGATTCAGTAGAAATTGGCCTTCCAAGAATTGTTTTTTTCCGGACACAGAAAGGTTTCAAAGGGGCAGGAACAGGCGTGCCAGAGGTAGAGGGCAAGCTAGGGGCTCCTACAGAGGCCGTCAGTGGCAACCTCCAATCCAGACAGGCAGTTCAGGACCTGCAACTGCTGCACAAGGACAAACTCAATGACTTTGCTTTGATTCCGCCAACCAGGGCTCAATTAGAAGCACCTTTGGGCGGAAAGCTTTCTTTATTCTCAAAAAATTGGCACAACATTACAAGAGACAAATGGACACTCCAAATAATAGACAACGGATACAGGTTCCATTTCCACACATTGCCAAAAAGAAAAGGCATGCCAGGTCTGCCACCAAATCAAAGGGCAGAGGCTTTGAAACAAATCTCAAACTTACTACAAATGAAAGCCATAGAAAAAGTTCCTCTTTCAGAACAAGGCCAAGGATTTTATTCCAGACTACTCCTTGTTCCAAGAAAAGAACATCAATGGAGACCAATTCTCCGCACTGAATACTTATCTCATTGTGCCAAAATTCAAAATGCTGACTCTACAGCAACTCCTTCCCATGCTGGGCAAGGGGTCTTGGCTGGTGACTCTAGACCTCAAGGAGGCATACCTGCATGTCCCTATCAGACAAAGTTGCAGAAGACACCTCAGATTTCTTGCAGGGTCAGAGCATTATCAATTCTCAGCATTGCCCTTTGGCTTGTCTACTGTGCCCAGAGTATTCACGAAATGCCTGGCATCAGTAATAGCACACTGCAGACTTCAGGGGATTCAAATATACCCATATCTGGACGACTGCCTTATACAAGCAGACAGCCAACAAACTTTGGTAAAGGACCTAAATTATGCCATCAATCTTCTGCAGGCCTTGGGATATACAGTCAACATTTTATTTATTTATTTATTTATTTTATGTCCATTTTCAGTGGAGGAAACATTTAATGATACAAGTAATTTAAAAATAATAATACAAAAATATAGCAAAAATGATTACAAAAACAAGATTTGTTCATAGAGGACATCTACAGGATAAGACAGGAATTGAAAAAAACAGGATTGGTGGTTAAATGGGATGAGTAGACAGGACAGAGAGTAGAATGGTCAGAGAGAAATTATGATATAAGGATAAACTTAAGAAAAAAAAAAAAGAAATTAAGGGAGCAGAGAGAAGAGAGGAGGAAAAAAAAAAAAAAAGGATTGTTAAAGAGCATAACATAGTGAGTGGTTGGAGAGGTTTGAGAGAAGGTTAGTTTTGAATAATAATAAGTTGGTTAAATTAGTTAGTGGCATGCACAAATCAAGACTTGTTCCATCCCAAAGAATAACCTTTCTGGGTGCGGATCTAGCTACAACCACCCAAATGGCTTATCTCACAGAAGAAAAACAAAGACAACTACTGGATTACTTCAAAAATCTGACAAGACAAACTCAACTTACTGCAAGGAAAATTCTGCAGGCCCTGGGTTACATGGCATCCTGTATTCTTTTGATTCCACAAGCAAGGCTACATATGAGAAAGCTGCAGTGGTACCTAAGGAGTTTATGGTCTCAGCACAGACACAGTTTAGAAACTTTAATCCCACTCATTCCATGCCTTCAAAAGGAATTTCTGTGGTGGGCTCAGGCTCAGGGCTGCTGTCACTGGGTCTGTACTTAGAAGCATGCCTGGCTTAAGGAGCAATCTTTGCCAGATCATGTTAGCTAAATTGCTGGATGCTCCCTTAAACCAAGACTGTTTGTTTGGCAGCAAAGTAGTAGTAGTACTTAAAAAGATGGAGGAAAAAGATAAAGCTATGCAAACTGTTAGATGTTAAGTTGTCTATCTCGCCTTCATTCTTGCTGGATGGGTTCGGAGCCGACCTCGGCTCCGAATCGGCCACTCTAAAAGCTTGAGAGTTGGTTCCACCGGCTCGAGGCTGCCCCTATATCCCACAATGCTAGGCGTGAATTACCTCAGATCTCGTTTGCCGCTACAGCGATCGAGGTGTGTTTTCTACCGGCTCCAGGTTAGTGAAAGTTAGACTAGTTTAAATTCTTTAGACTTAGCTAGCTTAGTGTATTTTTCTTTCCCCTTAGTGTAGTGGATATTATCCCTTCTACCTTTTATCCAGCCCCCTTCTTTTCTAAAGAACTTATAGTTCTTTCCCTAAGGCCTTCGGGCCCTTCCTTCCCTATCCTTAGGGTGTGTATGTGTTTGATTAGGGAGTTTTAACTTAACTTACCTTTAGTTTAAATAATTCCCTTTGAACCCTATCAGTGTAATCTGTGTGTGTGTGTTTTCTGTGTGTGATTACACTTCGGTTCCTTGAGTATGTCCAAGGATACAAAGGTCTCAGGCTTCAAGAAGTGTGACTCGTGCTGTCAGAAAATGTCTCTGACAGACGGTCACACTTCTTGTGTGTATTGCCTGGGACCTTTACACCTGCAGGACTCTTGTGCTGTATGCCATGGCTTCAGCCCTAGAGCCCTGCAGGAGAAAAAATAAACTCATTTTAAGGGGTTTGATTAAGCCTGAAGGTTCCCTTTCTGTGTCATCGGGAAACCTTCTAAGGCTTCCAAGACCTCGGCTCCAGCTTCAGAGTCGAGGCCTAAGGCTTCGGCTACTGCTTCATCGGCTCCGGCTGGAGCCAATGAGTCTTGACTGCAGTATCTGTGGTTCTCGGCTCCAGCCGGAGCCGAGGCATTAGAGATTCCTGGGTCGGCTCCGATCAGACCATCGGAGCCGACATCTAGAAAGAGATCGAGGTCACCGCCCCTTGGCTCCATTCATTCGGCTCCAGCGTCTCCCCTGCTGTCTGAACGGAGCCACAGATCTCACTCCTCCAGGTCATCGAGGCTCTCAGATCACGACCTCCAGAGGGTAGTGAGTAGACTTTGAAGTCCGAGGCACTGGCCCAAATGCTCCAGAGTCCGACTCATCAGTCGATGCCTCAACTTGTTCCAATAAATATTCCTCCTCCGACTCCTTTGAGCTCGAGCCGGGCGTCTCGGGACCGAGACTGTGGTAGCGTCGGAGCCGATACAATTGTCTTGGGCTCCGCCTGCTCCGATTTCTTCTTTGAAGAATCTCTGCCGGCTTCCTCGGCTCGAGGGGTGAGTGGCATCGGACCCTTGTCCCACCCTCTCCCTCTCGGTGCTTTGGCGCTGGTGAGCTCGGCTCCGACATCGCCTCGAGCCATCTCTGTCGGTGCCGAGGGAGATTCTCAGCTCTCGAGCGGGGACCTCTGGCTCTGCCAGACAGGGGTGCTCGAGGTCATGCGGAGTGTGTTGGAACCTTGTTCGACTCCACAGTCGGCTCCGACCGCCTCCCTCTTCGGTGCCTTTGGTTATGTCGACTCACTCCCTCATCCCAGACCGCAGAGAGCCAGCTCCTCAAGAATCCCCTGTGGGGATCTCATCCTCTTCCGAGGCCTCCCTGAATTGGCAGGGGAGCCCCTAGGAAGAGAAAGTGTAAGAGGAAGCACATAGACTCACCTGAGTCTGTCACCTCTGACACAGATTTAGAGGATTCCGAGGGTTCCCCGTTCCCCGCCTGAAGATGTCTCTTTCGCAGACATTCTAGAGATCCTGAAACAGAGGGAAATTGGCCAGCCCTTAACCCTTCGGAGGATGAATCTGTGTATCTTGAGGCGTTGGCTCTCGCCCTTCCACCTCCTGGGTTTCCCCCCCCTTTTGATCCCCTCATGCAGGTGGTTGCAAAGAAGGCCTGGACGGCTCCTGATTCAGTGGACCCTACCCCAGGAGACCTTCCAAATTTATAACAGCACCAACTGACAAACAATTTCTCACAAAAGGTGTTTCTGTGGATGCTATGGTGGTAGCTGCTGCCACCAAGAAGGAACTAGCTGATCCTTCAGTGCCTGCTCATCCCCCTAACAAAGAATCTAGGTCTATGGACAGGTACGGGAAGCGGATGTTCTCATCAGCGACCTTTGCTATGCGTTCGCTGAACTACCTATGCCATTTTACTCGTCTTCAAAGAGACTTGATCAAAGAAGCGAGTGATATGTTGAAGGATCCTACAGCTGCGGGTTTTCAAGACAAGATGAACACTCAGCTGGCTACCCTGAACTCCATAGCTAACTCCTCCGTGCGCCTCCTTTCTTATGCGGCTGATGGAGCGAGCAGGGCCGCAGGGACAGGTGTGGCCTTACGCAGGCATGCCTGGATGTGGCTATGCAATTTTGCGGACCCCTTTAAAACGTCATTCACTAATTCCCGCTTGATGGATCATCTCTTTTGGTCCTCAAGTGAAAGAAACCTTGACTAGGTGCGAGACGGATGGCAAGACTCTTTCTGCCGCCGGAGTCCGTTTTCTACTCCTTCTAGGCCTTACCCCAAAGGCCAGAAAAGTGGGAAAATGTGGTTCCAAACAATCTCAAGGGACTTCGCCTGACGACAGAGTCGGTTCTCGCCAGAGGCAGAGGGGGGAACAACAATGGTAGACGCCGCCCTAGAGGCAGGGGTCCAGAACCAGGGCAATCGAGAAACCTTCTCTGATAAGCCCTTTCAGCATCCCTGAGGTGTTGCCCGACTGCCCACCTTCGGAGGCAGTCGGGGGGAGATTGTCACTGTACCCAAAAGCCTGGCTATCCCTGACTCAAGACAAGTGGGTACAGTCCATCATTTCGAAGGCTATTCCATTCCTTCGCTTGTATCCCAAGCCAATCAAAAAATCCCTTCCAGATGTTCCACCACCAAAGGGATCTTGCAGCTTTAGAAATTTCAAAGCTGCTTGTAAAAGAGCAATTCAACCAGTTCCAGCAGACCAACAAGGATCCGGAATCTACTCCAGGTTCTTTTAGTTCCAAAGAAAACAGGGACTGGAGACCAATTTTGGATCTCAGTAGCTGGAACAAGTCAGGCAAGAAAACAAGAGTTCGGATGGACACGCTGCAGTCCATCCCCCCGGTATTGGGAAAGAAAGGCTGGATGTGCACTATAGATCTTCAGGATGCGTACTATCACATAAAATGAACAGACGCTCCAGAAGATTCCTCCGCTTCAGGCTGGGAACCAGTCATTTTCAATTCAGGGCCCTGCCCTTTGGTCTCACCACTGCCCCCCAGGTGTTTACCAAATGCATGGCAGTGGTAGCTTCTCACCTGAGATGTCAAGGATTCCAGGTGTTTCCATATTTGGACGACTGGCTCCTCACAGCTCCCACCAAGCATCTTCTTCTAATGGCCAGGGACTACACCTTCGCATTTGTCAAAAGTTAGGCATTTCAATAAATTGCGAAAAGTCTGTTTTGTCGCCTTGTCGTACTATTACCTTCATAGGCGCAAATCTAGACACAGTCAACATGTCCGCGAGACTAACACATCAGAGAATAGCAGACATACACAAACTGGTCTCGCCTCTTCAGCAGCAACAGAATCAAAGCCAGGTTAGTTCTGAAAGTGTTGGGGATTATGGCGGCTGCCATACCTCTGCTTCCATTAGCCAGATTCCACATGAGAATCCTTCAATGGATGCTCTTCACGCAATGGTCATACCAGCAACTTCCGATGTCCCACACCATTATGATCACGCAAACATGCAGAAATCATCTTCTGTGGTGGATGTCTTCCCCTCAGCTCTTATTGGGAAGACCTTTTGTTCCTTCCCCTCCGGTTGCTACTTTGACAACGGGCGCCTCCCTGATCGGGTGGGGGGGGCATTATCAGGGCAGAACTGTCCAGGGCACATGGCAACCAGATGAATGCCACTTGCACATAAATGTTCTAGAGATGAGAGCAGTGCTTTTAGCGTTGCAAGCCCTTCAAGACTCTCTTCCCTTGGGAACGATGGCAATCCAGACGGACAATATGTCTGTAGTGTGGTATATCAACAAACAAGGCGGAACCAGGTCCTATCCCCTGTGTCGAGAAGCACTCAGACTGTGGCAATGGGCGATTTCTTTTCAGCGGTTTCTGATAGCAACGCACATCCCCGGGAAGTTGAGCAGAGCTATCCTCATGCCTCACGAGTGGTCTCTGAAAGACTCTGTTGTGAGAGAAATTTTTCTCAAGTGGGGTCAGCCTTGCTGCGACCGTTTTGCTACTCCCCAAAACAGCAAGTGCAGAGATTATTTCACCCTATTCCCTTTACCAGGCCAGCCCAGCAGAGACGCTCTAGTCCAAGTTTGGCCCCGGGGACTTCTGTATGCATTTCTTCCCTTCCCACTAATCTCTCAAGTGATACAGAAAGCTATCGCTCAGAAGGCCTCGTTGATCCTCATTGCTCCTTACTGGCCTCGACAAGTTTGGTTCCCCTTTCTACATCATTTTCTGCTGGAGCGACCTTGGCATCTGGACCTAGTTCCAGATCTTTTGATCCATCAGTCGGGTCAGTTTCATCGCTCCCTTCCCTCTCTGAACCTCACTGCTTGGTTCCTCCATTTCCAACCTTAGCCAGGCTTCCTCAAATATCTCACTCTGTTCGAGATATTTTGATAGCTTCCCATAAATCTTCCACTCTAAAGATTTATTTGAGTAAGTGGAAACGTTTCGCCTATTGGGCTCAAGGAAGGGACATAGATCCTTTCACTGCTTCCATCCAAATGGTCCTTGATTTTCTAGCTGAACTCTTCCATGCAGGTTCATCTCCTTCTACTCTTAAAGTTCAATTGGCAGCTATTTCTAACTTTCATGTGGGCATTTCAGAGTCTGCCATAATGTCCCACAAGCTTTGCAAAGCCTTTTTGAAAGGAGTTTTTCTACTCAGACCTCCTATAAAAAATCCTCCTCCTCCTTGGGACCTAAATTTAGTTCTTAGTTCTTTGATTCTTCCCCCTTTCGAACCTGCAGCCTCCTGTTCTTTAAAATTGCTATCATGGAAGACTCTCTTTCTGGTAGCTATTACTTCAGCTAGAAGAGTTTCAGAACTTCATGCACTCAGCTGTCGACCTCCTTATCTGTTGTTCCATAAGGACAGGGTATCTTCTGAACCAACCCGTCCTTTTACCTAAGATAGCCTCGGCGTCTAACATAAATCAAAGCATTGACCTCCCTGTGTTTTTTCCAGAATATTCCAATCGGTCTGAACAAAAATTGCATTGGCTAGATGTTCATCGTCAGTTAAGGTACTATTTGGATAGAACCAGACAATTCAGAAAATCTGACCAGCTGTTTGTCTCTTATGCAGAAGGCAGAAAAGGACTTTCAGTTTCAAAGGTATCATTATCTAGATGGCTAACATCTCTGATTTCCCTTGTTTATGAGATTAGACACCAAAAGCTGCCTAACAAACCTAAAGCCCATTCCACCAGAGCTTTGGCTACTTCTATAGCCTTCCTAGACAGACTGCCTATTGACACCATTTGTGCAGCGGCTACTTGGGCTACTCCTCACACTTTCATTTCTCATTATAAGTTGGATTTAGCCTCTAGGCATAGAGCTAACTTTGGTTCCACTGTTCTCAAGAGTCTGTTCCGTTAGGCCACCCGGGACAAGGTGCTAGGGACGCGGTCCCATCCAGCAAGAATGAAGGCGAGATAGACAACTTAACATATAGAAGTTATGTTCTTACCATAACGTTCCATGTTAGTTGTCTTCTTCTCGCCTTCTTTCTTGAGTCCCACCCTCCTTCCCCCTGGCCTGGACAGACCTAGAGGAGTTTGATTGTGACCTCTCTACCACCTCTTTGCGATAGGTATATGCTCTGCTGTGCATATTTTCCTAGATCAGGCTTAGGTCACCCTTTCTCTTTCCCTTTGTTTATAGAGGTGGACTCTTTCCAGTTTTTCCTGGTTGTATTATTAGCTGGGCCTAGCTCACAAACGAGATCTGAGGTAATTCACGCCTAGCATTGTGGGATATAGGGGCAGCCTCGAGCCGGTGGAACCAACTCTCGAGCTTTTAGAGTGGCCGAGTCGGAGCCGAGGTCGGCTCCGAACCCATCCAGCAAGAAAGAAGGCGAGAAGAAGACAACTAACATGGAACGTTATGGTAAGAACATAACTTCTATATTTCCTGCAAGTACAGCCTCCCAGATTCAGTAGGCATTGGCCGTCTAAGAATTGGTCCTTTCCTGCCTCTTCCAGGCCTTCTCGGAACAAACCCAGAGCCAGCAACCCAGGCTTCAGTCTCAAGGTATTCACAGGACTAAGCAGTGGGGGGCTCCCACTTCCAAAACAGGAAGTAGTAAGACTCCCCCCTATGGTAAACTGTCTCAGTGACTTAACTTTAAACCTTCCAAGCCCTGCACAACTGACTGCTCCTTTAGAGGGAAAGATAGTCCTGTAGGCAAAAAATTGGGAATTCATTACCCAGGACAAATGGGTTTTAAATATAGTTTTCCAAGGATACAGATTCCACTTCCACTCCTTACCAACCCCAAACGGTTGGCCAGATCTACCCCGAAATCAGTGGGCAGAGGCTCAAAAACAAGTTCTCTCTCTTTTAAGCATCAGGGCTATTCAGCCTGTCCCAAAAGAAGAATGGGACAAGGTTTCTACTCAAGACGTTTTCTGGTACCCAGAAAAGACCATTCCTGGCATCCTATCCTGGACCTGTCTATACTAAACACATTTTTGGTGATCCCAAAATTCAAGATGCTAACTCTCCATCAGCTGCTTCCTATGCTAGGCAAAGATGCCTGGTTGGCAACACTGGATTTAAATGAAGCCTACCTGCACATCCCAGTAAGGGAATCTTGCAGAAGATACCTATGCTTCAGAGAGGGCTACATGCACTATCAGTTCTCTGCACTGCCCTTTGGCTTATCCACTGCGCACAGGGTATTCACAATGTGCCTAGCTCCAGTCATTGCATTTTGCAGGCAAAGAAATATTCTGATATACCCATACCTGGACGATTGTCTAATTCAGACAGGAAGCCAGGACATACTATGAAATCATCTGGCATTTGTAAGGAAATTAACTTCTCTGGGGTACACCATAAACGATAATAAATCACATCTTGTACCCTGCCAACAAATTGTATTACTGGGAGCAAGCTTGAATACAACTTCCCAGATGGCCTACCTTACGCCAGAGAAACAAGTTCATTTGACAGCCTACTTCAAGCTACTGGCCACAAAGATCCAGCTATCTGCAAGGAAAATACTGCAAGCCGTGGGATTCATGGCCTCCTGCATTGTATTAATTCCATATGCAAGACTGCATATGAGGAAACTACAGTGGTATCTAAAAAGCCTATGGTGTCAACATTCTCAGGATCTAGAATCAATGATTCCTATCATACCTTGTCTACAGATAGAGTTCCTTTGGTGGGAAGAAGCCTGCCAGTAAAACAAGGGACTGCCATTCACTCTACCCCCTGCTGCCCAAACCCTAACAACAGACGCATCAGACTATGCATGGGGACTCACTTGGCAGGGAAGTGCATTCAGGGCAAATGGAACCCAAGTCAAATGCACCTGCATATAAATCAAAAATAAATGTTAGCTGTACAGAATGCTCTGACAGCCTTCAAGGACCACATTCTTCCAGACAATTATTGGTAGATGGACAACACCTCTGTTATGTGGTACATAAACAAGCAGGGAGGAACCCCACTCATATCCTCTCTGCAGACTAGCCATGGCTCTGTGAAACACAGCCTTGAGCTACTAAGTGCACCTACAGGCTCAGTTTCTGCCAGGAAAGCTAAATACACAGGAAGACGACCTAAGCAGAAATGTCATGTACCCACACAAGTGGAAACTGGGACCAAAGATATTCAACATGTTGAGAAACAAATGGGGGGAGCCCAGAGATAGACCTGATGTTCATCGTGTTTCACTGTTGCAGTCATTACACTTGGGTTATCCTGCTGGCAGGCTACCCGCAGTCAGCCAGAATTCCAAAGTCTAGGTCCGGCGTCGGTTGCTGTCGCCTCTTCCCTGATGTCAGTGCGCCAGGGGTATAAAAGATGCAGCTGACGCCATTTTCTTCAGTTTTTCTTGCCGCAGATGTCAGGTGCCCTCAAATAGGAAGGCTGAAAAAATTATGCCAAAAGCATGCATGTACTAAAAGAAAAAATTCCTTCATCTACAAGCAAATACACCACATAGGTTGTATAGAATTGAGAAGTACAGAAAAGTCCCAGCAAAGAAAAGGGGGGTGGTGGGTGGGTAACCTGGACTGCAACAGTGAATACACTCGAACATCTACATTTATGGTAGGTACACAACTGTACTATATTCATCGTGTTTCACTGTTGCAGTCATTACACTTTGGTTGAATCCCAAAGCTGAGGCTGGGTGGCTGGGCCTAAATAGGATTAGGAGAGGCTACCATGCTCTGCAGAACTGCAGTGGCAAAGCCTGCTCTGGATTTAGAGTAGAGAGATAAGTGGTAGTGCTTGGTGAAAGTATGCACTGAACTCCAGGTTGCAGCTTGTGTGGAATAAGTGTGTTTGGGCCAGGATATTGGTTCCAAAGAATTTCATCTCAGAACCTTAATTTTGTCAGAAAGTTCACAGACACACTGGCTCCATTTACCCACTTCTCAATTCTCCATCCTGGCTATAACATGGAACAATTATCTGTCTCCGTTGTTCTTGCTTCCCTTGTCCAAAAGAGAGAAAATTTGTTAGGGAGCCTTTGGGTGTCTTCCCCACTCTTATCTCATTCTCAGCCACTGGTGGATGACTGCTGAGCTCAGTATAGGGTTCTCAGACTATCCATTAATTTGATGTAAATTTTCATTTCGTCCTCGACTGATGGGTTCGGGTCCGAGGTGTCTGATCTGACTCAGCTGCTTGTAAAAGCTTGTGGCAGTCCAAACTCTCGAGCTTCTCCCTTACCCATAATGCATCGTCCTCATTACCTCAAATCTCATTTGCCGCCATTAAGTGAAAGATGTGGTTATTTCACTGTCAAGCTTATTAACATTGATTTTTGTGGGGGGGGGGGTTCTATCTTAAATTTCTTAAGCTATCTTCAGTTTCCTATCTTTGTACTAGTGTATTCTAGATACTATCAAAAGTATCTTCTCTCTGCACTTTTTCTCCCTTATCCTTCTGCGTTTTACATAGTCTTGCTACCTTTTTAGGTAGTCCCTTTTTTATCTTTTTTCCCTTAGTTAAAAAAAACTGTATACATAATATTGCGATTTTGTACCTTTCGTTTTCTTGTTGTGTATCATGGCTGAAAAAGAGAACACCCACCAGGGTTTAAAAAGAGCGGGAAATGTAACCAAAAGATTCCTTTTTCTCTCACACACACACACACACACACAACTGTGTCTGTTGTCTTGGCCCCCTTCACCTGCAAGAGTGTTGTGCAATTTGCCATGCCTTTAATCCTCATGCATTGGTAGAGTTCAAAGATAAATTAATCTTGAAGGGACTTTTACCGTCCTCCTTCGGTGAAGCCATTTCTAGAGAAACTTCCAAAAAGTTGCCTAAATCATTTTGAGGTGTTATTCAGCTTCATCAAAGACCTCCGAGAAAGTTTTAAAAAGGCCTTCAGATTTGAGAGTTTCTTCGGATCTGTCTAAGAAGAAAGTTAAGTTGTCCCATCCATCCATCCCCCTCGGATCAAACAAGTGAAAAAAGTACCCCTCTTGATTGGATGGCTTCTTTGGAACTAAGGTTTCTGGAAACTCAGGGTTCATTGGTTCCAAATACCTCCAATCCTCCTACTTTTTTGGGCACTCTACCTAAGACAAGTTCTCCCTATCTGTGGACCCTGTCCCATCATGGGTACCTTCTCCTTTTCTTTACAGACCCAGACTCTCCCTCCAGGCTGTCCCCATTTCTTTTAGGAGCCTGATAGTAGAAGACATGGGGAGGGTAGTGAGACATATGCTTTCGGTGCAGTCTATCCCAGTTGTTGTTTTCAGTCAGGAAGCCCTTGTATCTAAGACTTTACCTTGGACTCTTCCTCTTCCTCTTCGGATTCCCTTCATGGGTTTGGAGCCCGTGAATCGGTGTCATCCAGACCCATCATCTTCATGTCCGAAGATTGACCTATCCTCAGATCAGAAGTTTGCTCTGAGCTCCTCTGCACTATCAGATCAGGAGAGCTGTAGGAGCCATTTCTAACCTGTAAGATCTGAGGTGTTTCAGTTGACTCTGAGTGCTTCGCAGCTATCTGTGTACCTTGGAGCTTCAGCAAGGGATAGTTTGGCTCTTGCTTCTGCCTTGGGATGGCTTTCCTCCCAGCAGGGTGGGATCAAAAAGCCCTTCTTTCAGACCTGGGTTCCTATCCCTGTCAGGGAAGGTCACCCTTTAGCACCTTGGAGAGAGCCCTATCAGCTTCCATGGCACAGACTGGTCCTGTTCCTTTTTGTTCTGTATCCCCTGCTTTGCTTCAGTAGTCTTAACTAACCCTCCCACAAAGACAACTAGAACCAAAGCCTCAGAACACCCAGTTGGGTAGTTCTGCCTCTTCTGATACCTCCCCAGATTATCTCACTGAAGATATCCCTCAGAAGAGGACATGTAAGAGGAAGCATCTGGGTTCCCCTGAATCTATCACAGAAGACACAAACTTTGAGGAGGCGAAGGAGCCCCCATGGTCACCTCCTGCAAACGTCTCATTCAGAGACATAATTGAAGTCCTAAAACAGAGGTGTGGCTGGAAGCCTAGCAATCCTTTGTCGGAGGAGTCTGTGTGCCTTGTGGTGTTTGGTACCAGCCATCTACATCCTGGGTGATTCAGCCTACCAAGGACCTCCTAGATTTGGTCTCACAGCAGGCATGGAAGGATCCTGACTCCAATGAGTCTATACCAAACAAGCCCGATAAAATTATGACCCCTCTGGAAGACAGTTCTGGTCCAAAGGCCCCTGTTGATGCCATGGTCTTATTGGTGGCCACCAGGAAGGAACTATTTGATGAAAGTTCCTCTGTTCATCCCCCCCCCCCCCCGGCAAGAAGTCACAGGCCATGGCCAGGTTTGGGAAGCATGTTGACTCTTTAGGGGCCTTCACCTTGAGGCCCCTGAACTACCTGGCACATTTCACCAGATTGCAAAGGGATTTGATAAAGGAACTCTTGCATAGTCTTGCAGGAACCATGTCTGAGGAGCTGAAGGACTCCGTCACCTCACAGCTCGTGACCCTTCAGTCAATGTCAACCTTGTCCATGAGACTTATTTCCAGTGTGGCAGAAGGAACCTCAAGGACAGTGGGTTCAGGCATAGTCGTCAGGATGCGTTTGTGTAACTTCACGGAGCCTTTTAAGTGTGCATTCATCAGTGCTTCTTTTGACGTCACATAAGATACGTTGTTCAGGTGTGAGAAGGATGGAAAGACCCTTTCTGCTGTTGGCATACATTTTTCCACCTCCCCCAAGATCCTTCTTGAGACATCACCGGGGAGGTGGAAAAATGTGGTTCAAGAAATCACAAGGATCTTATGCTTCTGGCTAGGAGCCAGTCATTATCAGTTCGGAGCACTGCCTTTGGCCTCACCACAGCCCCCAGGGTGTTCCCTAAATATATGGCAGTGGTAGCAGCTCACTTGAAACTGCAAGTATTCTGCATATTTCCGTACTTGGATTGGCTCATTGCCGTTTCGACCAGACATCAACTCACTCGTTACGGCAAAAGTAGTAGTCATCCATGCTTGCACAAGATTAGAAATTAACCATAAATTTCGAGAAGTCAAGCCTAGAGCAAACTCAAATTCTAGAATTCATAGCAGCTCTATTAGACACCAGGTCAACAATAGCCTCTCTTCCCCTTTCCAGAGTTCAAATTTTAAGGTCACAAGTCAACAAGATACTTTGCAGGACCACAATCTCACTTGCCTGGTACTACAAGCTCTGGGATCAATGACAACAGCGATAATCCTTGTTCTGCTAGCCAGGTTTCACATGAGAATTCTCCAGTGGATGCTAGCACCTCGGTGGTCAATTCTTCAACTACACTTGACAGCCACAGTATGAATTACAAACTCTTGCAAGAAAAGTCTGATATGGTGGATACAATCACATCAGGTACTATAGGGTTGTCCATTTGTCCCGTCACAGACCAAGGTCATAGTGACCACGGACGCTTCCCCAACTAGGGTGGGGGGGCATTACCTGGGAGAGAGAGTCCAAGGTATGTGGTCCCCCAAAGAGGCCAATTTGCATATCAACATACTGCAGTTGAGGGCAGTGCTTTTTAATGTTGCAAGCCTTTCAGGATGCTCTCCCATCAGGAACAATTGTGATTAAACGGACAGTATGTCATTGGGTTTGGTACATCAGCAAACAAGAAAGAACCAGATTGTATCCTCTGTCGAGAAGTGCTAAAGGTGTTTTAATGGGCAATATCTTCCAACCGCTTTTTCTTAGCAACACATATCCTGAGGAAGTCCAGCATGCTAGCAGACAAGCTGGGCAGGTGCACACTATTATCTCACGAATGGTTCCTCAATAAGAAAGTGGCAAAACAGATTTTCCACAAATGAGGCCAGCCGTGCTGTGACATCTTTTGCACACCCCCCCCAAACAATAATTGCAGTAGCTATTTTGCCGCCATCCCCTCACAGGGGGAGTCACCAAGGGATGCTCTACTCCATGATTTCCGGATTGCCTTACACATACCTCTAATTCCTCTAATCCTGAAATTTCTTCAGAGAGCTGCCAGTTTGAAGACCAAAGCTGTCCTCATTGCCCCCTTTTGACATTGACAGATTTGGTTTCCGTTCATGTGGCCTCAGTTCACCAACTTTGCATTCTGGAACCAGTTCAGGACCTCCTGTCTCATCCAACGGGCATGACGCATCTGGATCTTCCATGCTTCAAGCTGACAGCTTGGTTTCTCCATTTCCAGTAATAGCCAGACAGTCAATGCTGTCTTCTGCTGTGCATCACATCTTGCTATCTTCCCTTAAGCCATCCACTTGGAAACTTTATGCTAGTAAGTGGAAAAGATTTGTACATTGGGCTATTCAAAAGCATTTAGATCCCTTCGTGGCACACTTAATTACATGCTAGAGTTCTTGACACAACTTTTCAACCAGGGGCTAGCTGTTCAACAGTAAGAGTCCATTTATCAACGATTTCTTATTTCCCCAGTGGATTTGATAGCTTTCTAGCCTCTCAAACTGTGTAAAGCCTTTTTGCATGGCAGTTCTCCTTAAACCTCCCTTTAAAGATCCCACACCAGTGTGGGATCTCAGTCTTGTACTGCAGTCCTTGATTCTACCACCCTTGAATCTGCCAATGATTGTGACCTAAAATTTTTGTCTTGGGAAGACCTTATTGTTAATTGCCATCACCTCCGGCAGACGAATTTCAGAAATTCAGGCATTGTTGGCAAAATCTCCATGTCTCATCTTCCGGAAGGATAGAATATCCTTACAAATGAATGCATCCTTTTTGCTCAAGGTGGTATCACAAATTAACATCAATCAATGTATTAATCTTCAATATTTTTTCCGAACTATTCCAACAAAGAAAATATCTGATACACCTGTTAGATGTACCTAGACAATTACATTTCTATCTTCATAGGACAAAATATATCCGAAAAACTGATCAGTAGTTTGTATCTTTTGCTGGACTGAAGTTGGGCGCACTTGTATCTAAAGTCGCCTTAGCTAAATGGCTTACTGATTGTATCTCCTTTATTAATAACAAGTCAGGAATGGCCTTGCCCTACAATGTACAAGATCATTCTACCAGAGCTGTAGCTGCCTCTTCAGTTTTCCACTCAAGGACTTCCAAGGATGATATTTGCTCAGCAGCAACTTGGGCTTCCCGTCACACCTTTATCTCTCATAATAAGCTGGATGCGGTGTCCAGAGGGTACAGCATTTTTTGGCTCAGTATGCTCAGAAATATTCTTCCATGAATACACCCAGGGTTCTAAGTAGCTGGTGACTCTGTCCCATCAGTAGAGGACGGAATGATCAGATAAATAAAGATGTTAAGTTGTCCATCTCGCCTTCATTCTTGCTGGATGGGTTCGGAGCCGACCTCGGCTCCGACTCGGCCACTCTAAAAGCTCGAGAGTTGGTTCCACCGGCTCGAGGATCCCCTTATATCCCACAATGCTAGGCGGTATTACCTCTGATCTCGTTTGCCGCTACAGCGATCGAGGTGTATGGTTTCTACTGGCTTCAGGTCAGTTATTATAGATTAATCTATAGTGAATTTAAACACCTTAGTTTAGTCTTTTATAGTTATTTCCCTTAAAATTAGTGGATTTTGACCCTTTTCTTCCCTTTTTTCCACCCTTTTTTTCCACAAGAACTTATAAGTTCTTCCCTTAGGCCTTCGGGCCCTTCCATCCCTTTAGTGGAGTGTATGTGTTTTTTGTTAGGGATCTAAAAAAGATCTAATCTTCTTTTTTAGTTAACCTTGTGTAAAATGTAATCTGTGTGTTTGGGTGTGTGTGTGGTTACACTTTCTTTAAAAATGTCTAAGGAGTCAAAGGTCTCAGGCTTCAAGAAGTGTGACTCGTGCTGTCAGAAAATGTCTCTGACAGACGGTCACACTTCTTGTGTTTACTGCCTGGGACCTTTACACCTGCAGGACTCTTGTGCTGTATGCCATGCCTTCAGCCCTAGAGTCCTGCAGGAAAGAAAAAACAAACTTATTTTAAGAGGTTTGCTTAAGCCTGAGGGTTCCCTTACTGCTACTTCGGGCAAACCCTCTAAGGCTTCTAGGTCCTCGACTCCAGCTTCTGAGTCGAGGCCTAAGGCTTCGAAACCTACTGCTACATCGGCTCCGGCCAGAGCCGATGAGTCTCTGACTACAGCTTCTGTGGTTCCCTCGGCTCCGGCTGGAGCCGAGGTATTGGAAATTCCTGGGTCGGCTCCGATCAGACCATCGGAGCCGACATCTAGAAAGAGGTCTAGGTCACCGTCCCTTGGCTCCGTTCATTCGGCTCCAGCGTCTCCCTTGCTGTCTGAACGGAGCCATGGATCTCACTCCTCCAGGTCATCGAGGCTTTCGGATCATGACCTTCAGAGGGTAGTGAGTCGACTTCTTACGTCCGAGGCACTGGCCCAAATGCTACAGAGCCCGACTCATCAGTCGATGCTTGACCCTATCCCTCAAAATGTTCCTCCTCCGACTCCTTTGAGCTCGGAGCCGGGGCGTTTCGGAACCGAGACTGTGGTAGCGTCGGAACCGATACAATTGTCTTCGGTTCCGTCGTCGGCTCCGATTTCTTCCTTTGAAGAATCTCGGCGCCGGACTTCCCTCGTCGGCTCCGAGGGTGAGTGGCATCGGACCCTTGTCCGACCCCGCTCTCCCTCTCGGTGCTTCGGCGCTGGTGAGTTCGGCTCCGACATCGACCTCGGAGCCATCACTGTCGGTGCCGAGGGAGGTTCTCAGCTTTTCGGAGCGGGGACCTCTGGCTCTGCCTGACAGGGGTGCATTCGAGGTCAAGCGGAGTGTGTTGGAACCTGGTTCAACTCCACAGTCGGCTCCGTCCGCCCCTCCCTCTTCGGTGCCTCAGGTTATGTCTACTCACTCTCTCATCCCAGACCGCAGAGAGCCAGCTCCTCAAGAATCCCCTGTGGGGATCTCATCCTCTTCCGAGGCCTCTCCTGAATTGGCAGGGGAGCCCCCTAGGAAGAGAAAGTGTAAGAGGAAACACATAGACTCAACTGAGTCTGTCACCTCTGACAGATTTAGAGGATTCCGAGGGTTCCCCCCGTTCCCCTTCTGAAGATGTCTCCTTTGCAGACATTCTAGAGATCCTGAAACGGAGGGGAAATTGGCCAGCCCTTAACCCTTCGGAGGATGAATCTGTGTATCTTGAGGCGTTTGGCTCACGCCCTTCCACCTCCTGGGTGTCCCCCTTGACCCCCTCATGCAGGTGGTAGCAAAAAAGGCTTGGACGGCTCCTGACTCAGTGGACCCCACCCCCAGGAGACCTTCAAAGTTTATAACAGCACCAGCAGATAAGCAATTTCTGACCAAAGGGGTTTCTGTGGATGCTATGGTGGTAGCTGCTGCCACTAAGAAGGAACTAGCTGATCCTTCGGTGCCTGTCCATCCTCCTAACAAGGAATCTAGGTCTATGGGCAGGTACGGGAAGCGGATGTTTTCGTCAGCGACCTTTGCTATGCGTTCGCTGAACTACCTATGCCATTTCACTCGTCTTCAAAGAGACTTGATCAAGGAAGCGAGTGAGTTGTTGAAGGATCCTACAGCTGCAGGTTTTCAGGACAAGATGAACGCTCAGCTGGCTACCCTAAACTCTATAGCTAACTCCTCCATGCGCCTCCTTTCATACGCGGCTGATGGAGCGAGCAGAGCCGCAGGGACAGGTGTTGCCTTACGCCGGCATGCCTGGATGTGGCTATGCAATTTTGCGGACCCCTTTAAAACGTCTTTCACTAATTCCCCGTTTGATGGATCATCTCTTTTGTCCGCAAGTGAAAGAAACCTTGACGAGGTGCGAGACGGATGGCAAAACTCTTTCTGCCGTCGGAGTCCGTTTTTCTACTCCTTCTAGGCCTTACCCCAAAGGCCAGAAAAGTGGGAAAATCTCGTTCCGCAAACAATCTCAAGGGACTTTGCCTGACGCACAGAGTCGGTTCCCCTCCAGAGGCAGAGGGGAGAACAATAGTGGTAGACGTCGCCCTAGAGGCAGGGGGGGTCCGCAGAACCAGGGCAATCGAGAAACTTTTTCCGATAAGCCCTTCCAGCATCCCTGAGGTGTTGCCCGACTGTCCACCTTCGGAGGCAGTCGGGGGAAGATTGTCACTGTACCCAGAAGCCTGGCGATCCCTAACTCGACAAGTGGGTACAGTCCATCATTTCCGAAGGCTATTCCATTCCGTTCTTTCGTATCCCAAATCAATCAAAAAAATCCCTTCCAGATGTTCCACCCGCTCAAAGGGATCAAGCAGCGTTGGAAATTTCAAAGTTGCTTGCAAAAAGAGCCATTCAGCCAGTGCCAGCAGACCAGCAAGGATCCGGAATCTACTCCAAATTCTTTTTGGTTCCAAAGAAAACAGGGGACTGGAGACCCATTTTGGATCTCAGTATCTTGAACAAGTCGGTCAAGAAAACAAGATTTTGGATGGTCACGCTACAATCCATCCTACCCCTATTGGGAAAGGAAAACTGGATGTGCTCTATAGACCTCCACGATGCGTACTATCATATAAAAATGAACAGACGCTCCAGGAGATTCCTCCGCTTCCAGCTGGGAACCAGTCACTTTCAATTCAGAGCCCTGCCCTTTGGTCTCACCACTGCCCCCCGGGTGTTTACCAAATGCATGGCAGTGGTAGCTTCTCACCTGAGACGTCAAAGATTCCAGGTGTTTCCATATTTGGACGACTGGCTCCTCACAGCTCCTACCAAGCATCTTCTTCTAATGGCCAGAGACTACACTTTTCGCATTTGTCAAAGGTTAGGCATCTCAATAAATTGCGAAAAGTCTGTTTTGTCGCCTTGTCGTGCTATTACCTTCATAGGCGCAAATCTAGACACAGTCAACATGTCTGCGAGACTAACAGACCAAAGAATAGCAGATATACGCAAACTGGTCTCCCTTCTCTTCCACAGCAACAGAGTCAAAGCCAGATTAGTTCTGAAAGTACTGGGGATTATGGCGGCTGCTATCCCTCTACTTCTATTAGCCAGATTCCACATGAGAATCCTTCAATGGATGCTCTTCACACAATGGTCGTACCAACAACTTCCGATGTCCCACACCATTGTGATTACGCAAGCATCATCTTCTTTGGTGGATGTCTTCCCCTCAGCTCTTCCTGGGAAGACCCTTTGTTCCTTCCCCTCCGGTTGCTACTCTGACAACGGACGCCTCCCTGATCCAGTGGGGGGGGCATTATCAGGGCAGAACAGTCCAGGGCATATGGCAACCAGACGAATGCCACTTGCATATAAATGTTCTAGAGATGAGAGCAGTGCTTTTAGCGTTGCAAGCCCTTCAAGACTCTCTTCCTTTGGGAACGATAGCAATCCAGACGGACAATATGTCTGTAGTGTGGTATATCAACAAACAAGGCGGAACCAGGTCCTATCCCCTATGTCAAGAAGCACTCAGACTGTGGCAATGGGCGATTTCTTCTCAGCGGTTTCCGATAGCAACGCACATCCCCGGGAAGTCCAATCTAATCGCGGATAAGTTGAGCAGAGCTAACCTCATGCCTCACGAGTGGTCTCTGAAAGATTCTATTTTGGAGAAAATTTTTCTCAAGTGGGGTCAGCCTTGCTGCGACCTTTTTGCTACTCCCCAAAACAGCAAGTGCAGAGATTATTTCACCCTATTCCCGTTACCAGGCCAGCCCAGCAGAGACGCTCTAGTCCAAGTTTGGCCCCGGGGACTTCTGTATGCATTTCCTCCCTTCCCACTAATCTCTCAAGTAATACAGAAAGCTATCGCTCAGAAGGCCTCATTGATCCTCATTGCTCCTTACTGGCCTCGACAGGTTTAGTTCCCCTTTCTACATCAATTCCTGTTGGAGCAACCTTGGCATCTGGACCTAGTTCCAGATCTTTTGATCCATCAATCGGGTCAGTTACATCGCTCCCTCCCCTCTCTGAACCTCACTGCTTGGTTCCTCCAATTCCAACCTTAGCCAGGCTTCCTCAAATATCTCACTCTGTTCGAGATATTTTGATAGCTTCCCATAAATCTTCCACTCGGAAGATTTATCTTAGTAAGTGGAAACGTTTCGCCTATTGGGCTCAAGGAAGGGACATAGATCCTTTCACTGCTTCCATTCAGATAGTCCTGGATTTTCTAGCTGAACTCTTCCATGCAGGTTCATCTCCTTCTACTCTTAAAGTTCAATTGGCAGCTATTTCTAACTTGCATGTGGGCATTTCAGATTCTGCCATCATGTCTCACAAGCTTTGCAAAGCCTTTTTGAAGGGAGTTTTTCTTCTCAGACCTCCTATAAGAAATCCTCCTCCTTCTTGGGACCTTAATTTAGTTCTCACATCTTTGATTCTTCCCCCTTTCGAACCTGCAGCTTCCTGTTCATTGAAATTGCTATCCTGGAAGACTCTCTTTCTGGTAGCTATTACTTCAGCTAGAAGGGTCTCAGAACTTCATGCACTCAGCAGTCGACCACCGTATCTATTGTTTCATAAAGACAGGGTGTCCTTACGAACCAATCCATCCTTTTTACCTAAAGTAGCCTCTGCATCTAACCTAAATCAAACCATTGACCTCCCTGTGTTTTTTCCTAACTTTTCTAACAGGTCTGAACAAAAATTGCATTGGCTTAGATGTTCATCGTCAGTTAAGGTATTATTTGGATAGAACCAAACAGATCAGGAAAACTGACCAGTTGTTTGTCTCTTATGCAGAAGGCAGAAAGGGATTTTCAGTTTTGAAGGTATCACTCTCCAGATGGCTAACATCTCTGATTTCCCTTGTTTATGAAATTAGACACCAAAAGCTGCCTAACAAACCTAAGGCCCATTCCACCAGAGCTTTGGCTACTTCTATAGCCTTCCAAGACAGGCTGCCTATTGACACCATTTGTGCAGCGGCTACTTGGGCTACTCCTCACACTCATTTCTTATTATAAGTTTAATTTAGCTTCTAGACATAGAGCTAACTTTGGTTCCACTGTTCTCAAGAGTCTGTTCCGATAGGCCACCCGGGACAAGGTGCTAGGGACGCGGTCCCATCCAGCAAGAATGAAGGCGAGATGGACAACTTAACATATAGAAGTTATGTTCTTACCATAACGTTCCATGTTAGTTGTCTTCTTCTCCTTCTTCTTAAGCCCCACCCTCCTTCCCCCTAGCCTGGACAGACCTAGAGGAGTTTGATTGTGACCTCTTTTTCTACCACCTCTATTGTATATAGGTATATGCTATACTGTGCATATATTCCTCTCATCAGGTTTTCAGGTCACCTTCTTCCCTTCCTTTTATAGAAGTGGGTTTATCCCTTTTCCAGTGGTTCTGGAGTTATTTTTTGGCTGGGCCTAGCTTACAAATGAGATCTGAGGTAATACCGCCTAGCATTGTGGGATATAAGGGGAGCCTCGAGCCGGTGGAACCAACTCTCGAGCTTTTAGAGTGGCCGAGTCGGAGCCGAGGTCGGCTCCGAACCCATCCAGCAAGAAAGAAGGCGAGAAGAAGACAACTAACATGGAACGTTATGGTAAGAACATAACTTCTATTTATATATGTACCATAACATTCCATCTGTTTTGTCTATTTTCATTCCTCCTTGACTCCCCCTCCCAACAACCCCACAACCTTTTTAAGTTTCTTCTAGAAGAGTGAGAGGATATAACAGTTGGGTTGCATCCTTATGCCTTTACCAGCTTCAGCAGTAGCATTTGTCCCTTCCTCTCTGAGACACTTGCTTTTTCTCTTCATCCAAATTTTACACACACATGTATGTCTTTCTTTAGTGCTTTCAAACAAGATCTGAGTTCATGGGGAGGATGTGTTATGGGTAAGGTAGAAGCTCGAGAGTTTGGATTGTCATGAGCTTTTACAAGCAGCCGATTCAGATCTGAACACATCAGTCAAGGAGGAATGAAAATCGACAACACTGATGGAATATTATGGTAAATACATAACTTTTTTTTTTTTTTTTTTTTTTTTAACTTTGGTTGCTCTGGCATAGCTTGAGACTGTCACACCCTCTGAGTCTCTATGTTTACCTCATCAGATAAGGGAGAGAGACTTTTTTTCGTCCTTTAGAGAATTAAATGGATGAAGATTTACTGCTTAGCCAGGGCAAGGTACCAGATTCCCAGGCCAGTGCTCCTGTTATGGTTTGGTCTTTTTCTAAGCAAGCTCTTAAAAAAAAAAAAAACTTAAAATGTTTCCTTAACTGTGGATGGGGAAAATTTACTGGGATTTGCTATCTCTGCTTTTAATGTGTTGAATCCTAGTATCTGATGTCATTTTCATTCATTCCTCAACTGTTTGGTTCGGATCCAATCCAGATGCTTTTTCCAGCTCGTGTAACACTGAAACTCTCAAGCTCCTGTCTTACTCATAATACCCTTTTCACCTAACGTACCTCCGATGTTTACCACCATAGCGTACAGATGTGGTCACTGTATACTCTCAAGTATAGCGACGGTTTTCTAGTGAGTTAATACTGTCATTATAACTTTGTAGTTTATCTGAATTTTCCCCTTTATAATTATAGCTTTATAGTACTTCCTCCATTTTACCACTTATTTACTTCTGTAATTCTTAACTTCCGTCATCGGTATTCGCTCCTTAGTGAACTGTTTAGTACATCTGTTTTTACCATTGTTGGTAATTTTTTCTCCCTTTTTGCTTTTCTGTTACTTAAAAAAAACTTAGCTTATTTCTCTCGCTAGTGTTAGTATATAGTATTAAAAAATGTATGAGAAACCTATAGGTTTTTAAAAAATGTACGGCCTGTAGCCATAAAATCCCATTATCTGATGTGTATTTCAAATGTGTATGTTTAGGCCCAGTACATCTTGACTCTCTGACATTTGTATGGCTTTTAATCCTACATTCTTGATTGATAGGAAAAACAAATTTAATCCTAAGATGTTTGCTCCCCTCCAAATCTGCATCAACACCATATGGGGCTCAAAACACCCAAGAAATCTGATTTAAAAAAGATTCAAGAAACCATTCTCTGGACCCAACCACTTCTTTGGTTCCAGATTTTGAACCTCCTTGTAAAATTTCTAAGGCTTTGGATCCGAAGTCTAAATCAGAAAAATCACCTAGAATCTGATTGCCAAAGTTGGTCCTGGATCCTGTCTCTTCTAATCTACCTTCCCCTTTCTTTTGGAGTGTTCTCCAAGGCATCACCATTCCAGACCATCTTCAACAGCTTCAGCAGCATCTCCTATAGCTTTTTCCAAAAGTCTGACCGAAGCCAGTGTGGACAGGATGATGAGGAAATTCCTTGATGCAGATTTAAATGGGGGTTCTTCAGCTTTGACCCCATCAAGTCCAGATACCCTTAATAGTAGTACTATCCCATTATTGCTTTCCTCTCCAATCCGACCATTGGTTTTGGAGCCATCAGATCCTGATATTCTGGAGCTGTCCACATCAGCTCCAAAGATAGTGGTATCTTTGACTTTGGTGACGTTAAAGTGGACCAGTGATGAGCACTTCAGAGCTTGATGATTCTCTAAGCTGTAGCATCCATGTTGGATGCTGGGTGTTGGAGCCATCTCTGCCCCTTGGAGCTTCGACCCTAGATAACGCTGCTCTGACTCCCTCCTTGAGTAGTCTGCCTTTGGAGCGGAGGGAGCCTATGGTCCATAAGCATGTCTTCTTGGAGCTGTCTGACCCCTCTCCGAGGTATTCTACATTTAAAGTAGTGGAGGGAGCTTTCTCTGTTCCTAGAGTGTGGACTTTCCTTTTCGGCTCTGAATACCCAACCCCATTCGTTTCTTTAGCCAAATGGTTACCTGATTGTATTACCTTTCTTTTCAAGAATTTCGGCTTGTCTTTAGCAAAACCACAAAAAACACATTCCACAAGGTCTATGGAAACTTCTTTTGTATTTTTGTCCAGATTTTCCTTGCATATTTGTACATCTGCAACTTGGGCTAATTCTCATACTTTTTTCTCATTACAAGTTGGATCTGGTCTCTAGGAGAAGAGCAGCCTTTGGCTCAGCAGTGCTCAGGAATATCCTTCCTTAGAGTCCTCCCTGGATATAGGTAGCTGAGGACTCTTTCCCAGCAGTTGTGGAATGATTAAAAATGGCAACATCAGATAAATACGTTATGTACCCACCATAATGCTTCATGTGTGTTGTCCGTTTTCATTCTTCAACTCACCTCTCTCCATCCTCCTCCATGTTTGACTTTTGGAAGGATCAAAAGATGCTGGAGGAACTAATTTTCTTTTGAGTTCCAGATTCTGTTTTATAATTTCCTAATGCTTACAGGTTTAACGGGCAGCAAACAGGATCTTATTGGTAAGAGAGGAGCTTGAGATTTTGTGTTCCACAAGCTGGTTGAAGCGGCTGAGTCTGTTCCTTGGGTCTCAATAGTTTGATTCCTCTGTCCAAAAGAAAAAAATTTGTTGAGACTTTGGGCGTCTTCCCCACTCTTATCACTGCCTCAACCACTGGTAGGCAACTCTGCTGTAGCCAGTACTGGTTTCTCAGATTGCCCATTATTTAACTTTGATTTCACTAGTATAGCTTCCTGTGAGGCTGATGCACTCTGTGTCTGTATGGTTGCCTCATCAGACATGGGAGAGATCCATTCATTTCTGCATCTAGAGCCTCAACCAACTGTGCTAATGGGATACCTCAGCCCAAATTAGTCACCATAATACCCAACAAGGTATACTAATTTCTTTTGACACTTCTCCAGTGCATCCCACAGAAGAAGTTCCCAGGAAGAAAAAGTGCAAAACGAGACACTTGGACTCTCCACAAGAGTCTGTCACAGAAGATACCAACTTTGATGAGGGGGAAGGGTCCCTAAGATTACAACCTGATGGTATTTCATTTGGAGACATCCTATAACTCCTGAAGCAAAGGGGTGGTTGGTCTTCCGACAGCCCTCCCAAGAGGAGTTTGTATTCCTGGAGGCTTTTGGAGCTGGACTGTCTACCTCCTAAGTTGACTCTGCCCGCAGGTGAGCTTACTGATTTGGTATGTCGATGGGTGTGGAAGGAGCCCAACATTGTCAAGCA
This sequence comes from Protopterus annectens, assembly GCF_019279795.1. Taxonomy (NCBI): domain Eukaryota; kingdom Metazoa; phylum Chordata; order Ceratodontiformes; family Protopteridae; genus Protopterus; species Protopterus annectens. Next base: position 425,793,020 of record NC_056746.1, read on the forward strand.
TATTCCCAAGAGACCAGATAGGATCCTTGCACCAACAAAGGACAGAGTCTATCGAAGTAAGGGGGTACCAGTTGATGCCATGGTCATAGTGGCAACTGCAGAGAACTAGCAGAGCAAAGTTCCCCTGTCAACTCCCCAACAGGGAGTCTAGAGGGCTGGATAGACTTCGGAAGCGTGTCTGTGCTTTGGCAACCTTTGCCCTGTGGTCGCTGAATTATTGTCACACTTTACAAGACTCCAGAGGGATTTGATTAAGGAACTTACCAAATCTCTGAGTGGGACCATATTCTCCAAGGCAGAGCGCTATTGTCTTGCAGTTGGTTACCCTTCATTTCATTTCAAACTCTTCCATGAGACTTGTCTCCCACACAGCTAAAGATGCCTCACGAGTGGCGGCTTCAGGCATTTCCATCAGGAGACGTGTGGATGCACTTGTGTGATTTTGTGGAACCCTTCAAATCTTCCTTCGTCAATGCTCCTTTTGATGGACGTTCCTTATTTGGCCCCAAAGTAAAAGACATACTATTTAGGTGTGAGCAGGAAGGAAAACCTGTCTGCTGTGAGCGTACATTTTTTGACCCCCCCCCCCCAACAGACCTTTTCTAGGAACCAGTGAGGTGGATGGAAAATGCGGTTCAGAAAGTCACACAGTCTCTTCCAAGATCCACGTGGAGATAGCTCCCCCAGGGGCAGAGGGGGGGGGGGGCTCTAATGGAAGGCGCCATCCCCGTGGCAGAGGTATTCTGCATAACCAGGGATCTAGAGATACTTTCTTTGACCGATCTTATCAGTACTCCTGAAAGGAGGCCTGAATCTCCATGTCTGGATGCAGTCTGGGGTCATTTATCCCTGCACCAGAGAGCCTGGCTAGAAATTACAAAAGAGGTATGGGTGCAGAGGATAATATCCAGAGGGTATATATTACCATTTTCCCATCTACCTCCACTAATACAAAACAAAATCGTCAATGTTCCACCCAATCGGAGGGAAAAAGCAGCACTAGAGATAAGCTGCTAGAAAAGTCATCCAAGAAGTCCCCCAGACCAGGAAAACTCTGTAACCTGCTTAAGATTTTTTTAGTGCCAAGGAAAACAGAGAACTGGAGACCAATTTTGGATGTCAGCAATATGAATCATTCAGTTCAGTACACAAAGTTCTGGATGGTTACATTTCAGTCCATTTCGCCTTTTCTGCACAAGGATGACTGGATGTACTTAGTAGATTTCCAGAATGTGTACTATCACATCAAAATGAACAGGTGATCCAGGAGATATCTACACTTCTGGCTGGGAGACAGTTATTACCAATTCAGAGCTTTGTCCTTTGGTTTTTCCACAGCCCCCAGGGTGTTTACCAAGTGTATGGCAGTGATAGCACCTCAAGACTGCAGGGATTCCATGTGTTTCCATATCTCATAACTGCTTCAACCAGGCATCATCTGATTATAACTCAAGACTATGTACTCCAGTTTTGCTCCCGCCTTGGCATATCAGTCGCAACAAATTTCATCTCTACCAGCACAGATATTGGAGTTCATCAGTGCCTTGCTCAGTGCAGTCATTCAAACAGCCTCTGTCAAGAGTTTAGACTGTTCACTTCTAGATCAGAAAGATCATTCAGAGTTCTTTTTCAGCTCAAATAATCCTTCAAACGTTGGATCCATATCAGCGACAGTCATCCTAGTACCATTGCCAAGGTACCATATGAAGATTCTTCAATGGACATTGGTAACTTGGTGGTCTATTCTGTGCCAACTTTTATCGAGTCAGATCAAAGTAACATGGGCTTGGAAAAATTATCTTCTATGGTGGATAAACTCCAGTCAAGTACAAGAAGGCCATCCCTTTGTTCCAATGCAAATCTAAGGCTGTAATGACCATGGACTCTTCCCAGATCGGATGGGGAGCACTTCTTGGGAAAGACTGTCCAAGGCACATGATCCACTGAAGAGGCCAATAATGCACATCAATGTCCTGGAAATGAGAGCTGTCTTCGTAATGTTGCAGGCCTTCCAGGACGCTCTCCCCACCTGGACTATTATGATCCACACTGACAATGTGTCACTGGTCTGGTACATCATCAAACAAGGGAGAACTAATTTTTACCCCCCTGTGTCAAGAAGCTATGACAGTGTGGCAGTGGATGATCTCATCCAGTTTATTTCTGATAGCAATGCTTATTCCAGGGAAATCCATTGTGATTGCATACAAGTTAAGCAGGTCCATTCTAATGCCTCACGAGTGGTCTTTCAATATAAAGGTTGAGGAAAGGATTTTCTGTCTATGGGGACAGCCATGCTGCAGTCTGTTTGCATCTCCCCTCAACAACAAATGCAGCAGTTTTTTTGCCCTGATCTCCCCACTGGGGAAGTCACCAAAGGATGCACTACTTCAAGATTGGCCCCCCAATCTCCTTTATGCTTACCTCTGTTATCTCTAATCCCCAAATTTCTTCAGAAAGCATCTCTATTTGAAGAGCATAAGTTATCCTCATTGCCCTATACTGGACTTGTCAGATTTGGTTTCCCTTTCTTTGGCCTCAGCTACTTCGTCCTCTATGGATTCTGGATATAACTCCAGGCCCGTTGTCTCACCCAACAGACATGACATGTACTAAAATTGACTGCATGGTTTCTCCACTGCTGTTGATTAAGACAGACCAGGCTGTCCTCCCCCATCCATCACATTCTCTTATCCCACAAAGCTTCCAATAGTAAACTTTATAGATGTAAATGGAAAAGATTTGTCTTTTTGGGTGCAACAAAAGAATCTGGATCCCTTTTCAGCATCAGTTGCTAAAGTTCTTCAATTTTTAGTTACTATTTTCAGTGAAGGTGCTAGCTCTTCTAATGTAAAAGTATAACTAGCTGCCATTTCTGGTTTTCATGTAGGAGTAAGTAACTCATGCTTAGCATTCTCCAAACTTTGTAAAGCCTTTTTAACTGGAACTTTTCTTCTTAGCCCCCCCCCCCCCCCCCCCCACAATAAAAGGATCCCACTGCTCCTTGGGATTTGAACATTGTTTTGCAATCTTTAACACAGTCCCCATTTGAACCATCAGGTAAGTGTGAACTTAAATTCTTGACCGGGAAAACTAACTTTTTAGTGGCCATTACTCCTTCTAAAAAGAATTTCAGGATTACATGCCCAGTCATCCAAACCTCCTCATTTGATTTTTTTCATAAGGATAGAGTATCATTACAGACCAGTCCTTCCTTTCTTCCTAAGGTGATGATAGAATCTAATATCAATCAAACTATCATCCTTCCAGGCTTCTTTCCAAAATTCTGAAGTAAAGGAAAGCATGTGTTGCACCTATTGGATGTTCATACCATTACGGCTTTATGGCTTTTATCTACATAAAACCAAAAATTTGAGGAAATCAAAACAATTTTCTCTCTTTCTGAATCAAAATTAGGCAAACCTGTTTAAAGTGACTTTAGCCAAATGGTTACCTGATTGTATTACTTGTTTTACAAAAAATTGGGCACATTCTACAAGGTCTGTGGCAACTTCTTCCACATTTTTATCCAAATCTTCATTGGGTATTTTTGTAGCTGCAACTTGGGCTAATCCTCATACCTTTATTGCTCATTACAAACTGGATCTGGTCTCTAGGGGAAAAGCAGCCTTTGTCTCAACAGTGCTCAGGAATATCTTCCTTAGAGTCCTTCCAGGATATAGGTAGCTGGAGACTCTGTCCAGCAGTTGAGGAATGAATGAAAATTACAACATCAGATAATTAAGTTGTGTACTCCATATAACGGTTCATCTGTGTTGTCCATCTTCATTCTTCCACAACTGCTGCCCCTTCCATGTTTGACTTTTGAAAGGCTCGAAGGATGCTGGAGGAACTACTTTTTCTTTTTTTTTTTTTTTTTTGTTTCCAATTCTGTTTTATCATTTCCTACTGTATACAGGTTTAAGGGGCAGCAAACAAGATCTTATGGGTAAGGGAGAAGGTCAAAAGGTTGTGTTCTATAAGCTGAAAGAAGCATCCAAGTCTGTTGTGAGGGTCTGATCCAAACCCAGCAGTTGAGGAAGAATGAAAATGGACAACACAGATGGAACATTATGGTGAGTACATAACTTATTTTTCTCACTACCTCGTAGAAAAAAAGATTTCTTTCAGTCTGATGATAAATTATAATCAGATGAGGAGGGAGGTAGAGTGATTCTTCACTTCTTCTCATGCTAAAGATTCTGATTCTGTGGAACATTCCTCAGATTGCCCTCCAGAAAATTTACCTTTTTCTGAAACTGTTAATAAAAAAGATTTCACTGGGAACGAAATGAAATCTCACGTCTCAGCAAAAGTGTTACGATTTGTTTTAACAAACAACATTCAACATGCATCTATTCCTCCTGTGTTGTCTGCCTTAGATGTTTTCTTTACAGCCTGCAATATGCTTGGCAAGTAAGTTCCCTGTGCCCCAAAAAGTTTGACAGGTTGTATAAAGTACCTCAGATGCACACATTCTTTCTCTGTAATCCCAAATCTGATCCTCCTGTGATATACTTAGCTAAATCTTCTATTGCTAAACTCATTGTGAATGCTAACCCCTTTTCATCTTATAAGAATGGAAAAGCTGTTAACGGATTTGGAAATAAAGTTTAGTTTTTTTCTACTTTAACATGCAGACATTTGGACTGCCAGGCTCACGTGTTAAAACGTTTGCTGGTTTCTTTTGAGAACATGGGAAAGTTTCCTTCTGAGATTAAAACATTTTAAATCACTTTGAATAATTTATGTGGTATTGCTTAGGTTATATGACATATAGTAATGTATGTGAAGTATAATATTTGTAAATGCAAATTTAATACAGTTTGTTTTAATATAAATGTAAATTTGCCTTTGTCACAATTGATAATTCCATAAAGGTGTTAAAAAGTAAACTTTGTAAATCACTTTGCGTCTGTCAGGTAACCAGACACTCTTTAAAGTGCTCTTGTGAAACCACAGATGCTGTGATGTTCTTCATCTCACATTGCTGCAGTCATAACCTGTGGGTAGTCCGCTGTCCTCGGTCGGCCCAAATCCCAAAGTATTAGGCTGGCGTCGGTCATGGTCGCTTAGATCTGACGTCAGTACGCCTTGGTACTAAAGCGCATGACCGACGTCATATCCCCAGTCTTTCTTGCCGCATGGTCCGAAGCAGAAGCAGCGTTTGCAAGTGCCGTTCGGCGTCCTGAAATTTTCGTATTCTGAGTTTCAGACCGAAACCAAGTTGGGCTAAGTAACCCCGTTGGGGAATATTTTTGTCTCTTCTTGCCTCAGTTAAATCCGGATGTCAGAAAAAGTGAATAATTGTATTTCTTGTGGGAAACAGATACCTCATAGGGATTACCACTCTCTCTGTATTCCTTGTTTGGGGCCTGAGCACGACGTAGTCGGGTGTCGCTTTTGTGCTAAATTTAATAAGCGCACCATTAAACGTAGGTTAGATTGTGCTAGGCTTGTCTTCGGTAAGCGGTGTAATTATAATATGCCGTCGGATCGTCCGACGCCCGCTACCGCTAAGAAGCGTAAGGAGAAGTCGGTAAAATCTAAACAGGATGAGTCGTCCGTTCCGGACGCCGGTTCTTTAGAAACCACGGTGGAATCTGTGGATCCAGCCGAGGTTTCAGTTGAGTCACAGGGGGAACCTTTAATTTTGCAAGATGTGGCCTCTCAGGAGTTGGGTCAGGCTGAGGGGGCCTCTCAGGTTGCTGTAATCCCTTCTTTACATAAGGTGGTTAGGCCTTCTCCCTCTGTCTCTAAGGTACCTTCCAAGGCTAGGCCTGGTTTGTCTTCCTCTGGCGTCAGTCCTAGTTCTGCAGGTTCTGTACCTAAAAAGCACATGCTTAAAATGGCTGAAGATTTGATTTCCTTGATCAGAGGTTCTATGCCCCCTCCAGATAAGAGGCCTAGGGTGGAGCCAGAGGTGGAAGGATTGGAACACTCTTCAGATTACTCAGAGTCTTCGGCTGAAGACATTCAGGATTTTCCCCCTTATTCTGATTCAGACGCAGAGGATTCTAGTCCTTCTGCTTCCCCTCTAGAGGATTTTTCTTTTTCAGAAACCCTGCATTCTATGAGGGAACATTTTAAATGGGAAGGTCAGGATTTCTCAGATTCCCGAAAGAGGCTTAGGGAATTCCTATTTTTACCACAACATAGGCCCTTGGCTATACCTCCTGTTTTGGATGTTGTTCAGGATGTTTTCGCTGAGGCTTCCCTTAATCCAGACTCTTTGCCTCCTGCCCCGGTTAAGCCAGATAGGTATTACAGAGTGCCAGAGGCTCATAAATATTTGTATAAGAGCCCTAGGGCTGACCCAGAAACTATTAGCCAGGGACCTAAGGGTGTCAGGGCTTCTGTTGTAAAGAATCCAGTTCCTATGGATAAAGACTCTAGAGCTTTGGATAGGTGGGGTAAAAAGTGTATACCTCTTCCACTCTTGCAATGAGGGCTTTGAATTGCCAGTTTCATATGCTGAAGTACCAGAATTTTCTCCTTAGTCAGTTGAAATCTAAGGTAGATGCTTTAGCAGAAGGCATAGAGTGTAAAGAATTACAGGATTTGGTTCATGCCTCTGATCAGGTGGGTAAGCATTCTTTGCAGTGTGGTTTTGATGCTTTACAGGCCTCTTCCAGGGTGGCTGCCACTGGATCAGTTATTCGTAGGCACGCCTGGCTTAAGGATCAGAACTTGTCAGAGCATGTTAAAGCTCGAATTTTGGATGCTCCCCTGCAGTCAGAAGTTTTGTTTGGTTCTCCTGTGGAGTCAGTCTTAAAGAAAATGGAAGACAAAGCTAAGTCTATGCAGACTGTTAAGGATTTTTTTGCAGGTGCAGCCCCCTAAGTTTAGCAGGAATTGGCCTACTAAGGGATGGGCTTACCCTTCTTCTGATTTTACAGTCTAGGGGTAGATCTAGACGTGGTAGGGGCAGAGCTCATGCACAGGGTTCTTTTAGGCCTAGGACGTGGAGTTCCCCTGCACAATCTACAGGTGAGGGCAGGGGCCAGTCCTTTCGTAAACAGACCCAATGACCTGCATCTTCAGCTGCCAGATCTTTCCACCATCCAAAATAGTTGGCACTTTTCAGGCAAAATTGGCTTTTAGTCACCCAGGACAAATGGGTGTTGGACATTATAGACCGAGGCTACAAGTTTTATTTCCACACATTGCCTCCTTTCAAAGGCATGCCAGACGTTCCTCCTCAACAAAGGGTGGAGGCTCACAAAACAGATTTCTTTACTTCTTCAAATGGGGGCTATACAGCAGGTCCCTCTGTCAGAAGTGGGCCTAGGATTTTATTCTCGCCTGTTTCTTGTACCAAAGAAAGGAAACACTTGGAGGCCAATTCTGGATTTGTCTATCCTCAACACATACCTGGACATTCCAAAATTCAAAATGTTGACTTTTCAACAACTTCTGCCTCTGTTAGGCAAAGATCACTGGATGGTAACTCTGGATCTCAGAGGCTTATCTTCATATTCCTATCAGGCCCAGTTGCAGGAGATTCCTGCATTTTCGGGCTGGGACTTTACATTATCAGTTCTCTGCATTGCCCTTTGGCTTATCTACTGCGCCCAGGGTGTTCACAAAGGTTCTGGCTCCGGTGATGGCCTTTTTAAGGTTAAGAGGAATACAATTTTATCCTTATTTGGACGATTGCCTGATTCTTGCTCAAGACAAAGACAAGCTACTTCACCATCTACAGTATGTTATGGCAGTGTTAAGGTGCCTAGGGTATTCTGTGAACGAAACAAAGTCCAGTCTAGTACCCTCTCAGGACATGTGCTTTCTGGGTGTGTGACTCAATACAGCCTCTCAGATGGCATTTATGACCCCGGACAAGCAAAGAAATCTTACCCTTTACTTCCAACAATTGTCTCTACGGTCCAGGCTGACTGCAAGGACAGTCCTTCAAGCCTTGGGGTTCATGGCATCTTGTATTCTGGTGCTTCCCAATGCCAAACTGCATATGAGGAAGCTACAATGGTATCTCAAAAGTGTATGGACTCAACACTGCCACGATTTGGACACTGTCATTCAGATAATACCTTGCATTCAAAAGGAATTTTTGTGGTGGGCTCAGGAATGTCACCTAAACAAGGGACTCTCTGTGACCCGACCAGAGGCGAGTCAGATCTTAACGTCAGATGCCTCAGACAAGGCTTGGGGAGCACACCTCAATGGAAAATGGGTTCAAGACACGTGGCCTGCCAGACTTCAACATTTGCATATCAATTTGAAGGAGATGTTAGCAGTCCAATTTGCATTGATGGCTTTCAAGGATCTATTTCACCCAGGACAAGTGTTGATTCAAACAGACAACACAACTGTCATGTGGTACATCAACAAGCAAGGGGGAACCCATTCGTACCCTCTTTGCAGGCAAGCTATGATTTTGTGGGAGACTGCTCTCAGTTTGCACCTCACTCTTCAGGCAAGGTTTCTGCCAGGAGCACAGAACTCCTTAGCGGATGTTTTGAGCAGACAGATGGTGGATCCCCACGAGTGGAAGTTGGATCCTCATGTATTTCGACAGTTGACAGTGATTTGGGGGACTCCAGACATAGATCTGTTCGCTTCTCCACTAAATTTCCAGTTGCCAAAGTTTTGCACAAAGATGTTTCATCCAAAAGCTTGGAAAGTGGATGCTCTATCATTCAGTTGGAACAATCTTCACGTCTATGCCTTTCCTCCTCTGCCTCTCCTTCCCAAGGTGCTCTTGAAGGTCAGACAGGACAAGCCCTCCATGATACTAATATCTCCAGATTGGCCACGGCAGCACTGGTACCCTCTGCTGAGGAGTTTAGTACGGGAGCCTCCTTGGCCTTTGCCATCAATTCCACACCTTTTGTCCCAGGCAAGCAATCATTTCCTCAATGTCAGGATACAGTCCCTGCATCTGACAGCCTGGCATATTCTGTTCTAGAACCTGGAGGGTCGCAGCTTCCTCAACAAGTTTTGAATGTCATTTTGGAGGCCAGAAGGCCTAGTACAAGGAAAGTTTATGCTGATAAATGGAAGAGATTTTTTTATTTGGAGCAAAGCAAAGAGCTTTGATGTTTCAGGGCCTAATTTGAGTGTTTCACTTCAGTATCTTACAGAGTTATTAGACAAGGGTTTGTCTTTCTCCTCTGTAAAAGTTCATGCTGCAGCCATTTCTGCTCACTATGACTGTGACCCACCATTATTCTCTCATCCTTTGTTTAAGCAATTTCTTAGAGGGGCAAAGAACATAAGACCCCCGCGTAGAGCTCCTACTCCTTCCTGGGATCTCAATTTTGTGTTGGAAAAACTCACTTTACCTCCTTTTGAACCTGCAGCTGCATCTGAGTTGAAGTTTTTGTCTTGGAAGACTGCTTTTTTGTTGGCCATTACGTCTGCTAGAAGGGTATCTGAATTACAGGCTCTAATGGCAGTTGAACCCTTCCTGATTTTTCATAAGGATAGGGTATCCTCTAGTACTAACCCTACTTTTATGCCTAAAGTGGTTTCAAATGTGGCTTTGAACCAATCTATTCATTTACCTACATTTTATGCTGATCCCCAAAATAAAGGTGAGAAAATTTTGCACTCTTTGGATATTCACAAGCAGTTGCGTTATTATTTGAGCAGAACTAAAGGGTTCAAACAGTCTCAACAGTTGTTTGTTTCTTTTGCTTTGGGCTCTCAGGGGAAACCTGTTTCAAAACAAACTATTTCTAAGTGGATTGGCCATTGTATTGCTTTTTGTTATTCTCATCATGGTAAGGAGATTCCGGCTGGAATCAGACCTCATTCCACTAGGGCTACTGCCACTTCTACTGCTTTTTTAAGGGGTGTAGCTACTAAAGATATTTTGGAGGCAGCTACTTGGAGTTCAGTGCACACTTTTTCTAAACATTACCATCTCCCTCTTTATTCCAAATCTAGGGCTGGGTTTGCCACTGCAATTTTACAGGGCATGTTAGCAGCTCCCAATGCTTTATGATTTTGCCAACCTCCCTTTACCTTTGCTTTGGGATTCTACCCACAGGTTATGACTGCAGCAATGTGAGATGAAGAACATAGTACAGTTTTGTACCTACCATAAATGTAGATGTTCGAAGATCCACATTGCTGCAGTCCAATTTACCCTCCCTCCTTCCCCACTGTAGTTTGGTGTGGTTGTGTGGTTTGGGTTGTAAATATTGTTTGTACATGGGTGTTTGGAGGTTTTCTGTTTTTGGCTATGGCCTTTCTTTTTAGGGCCTTCTGACATCTGGGGCAAGAAAGACTGAGGATATGACGTCGGTCATGCGATTTAGTACCACGGCGTACTGACGTCAGATCTGAGCGACCATGACCGACGCCAGCCTAACACTTTGGTATTTGGGCCGACCGAGGACAGCGGACTACCCACAGGTTATGACTGCAGCAATGTGGATCTTCGAACATCTACATTTATGGTAGGTACAAAACTGTACTTTTTTTCTTACTTTCTCAGGTTCATATTCTGGGAGAGGGTAAAAAATCTCAGCAAAATTTCAAAAATCAATGGCAAGGAGGCTCAAATAAAGGGGGTGGGGGACATCCAAGGAAAGTCCAAAAAAACAGAATGACCATTTGCCTCTTCTGCTTCCTCCCCCTTCTGGCAATCCTGTAAATCTCTCCCCCAGCCTAGACCTCCATTTTACACAGTGGCATCAGGTTATGTCTCAGGCAAGTAGGTCCTGAGTCTTAATCTAACAGGATAGATGGGAATGGGAGTCCCTTTCATCCTTTTTAGGGGATTCCTCCTCATCCTGCAAACCAGACATCCCTGTTGTCTCCTATATTTGAGTAAATGGTAGTTCAGAGGCTAATAGAACTTGTACCCTCAGCCCTGATGGGCAAATGTTTTTATTCTTGGATTTTTCTGGTGGCAAAGAAGGCAGAAATTTGAGATATGTCCTTGTAAAGTTCCCAAAATTCAAAATGTTAACCCTGCAAACTCTGTTAGCTATCATAACATCCAACAGTTTTACAGTAACACTGGGCCTAAAAGATCCTCGTCATATTCCAGTTTGCAAGCAATTCAGGTGCATATGTTTATCGTGTTTCACTGTTGCAGTCATTACAATTGGGTTATCCTGCTGGCAGGCTACCCAGAGTCGGCCCGAGTTCGAAGGTCTAGGTCCGGCATCGGTTGCTGTCGCCTCCTCCCTGACGTCAGTGCGCCAGGGGTATAAAAGATGCAGCCAATGCCATTTTCTTCAGTCTTTCTTGCCGTGCGGTGCCCGAAGCAAAAGCAGTTCGCAAGTGCCGGTCGGCAGACTCCTGAGATTTTCAAATTCGAATTTCAGATCCGAAGTCTTCATTAAAGCTAAGTACCCCGTTGGGGAAACTTTTTTCTTGCTCCAGACAGATGTCAGAAAAAGTTAATAATTGTATTTCTTGTGGGAAGCAAATACCTCATAAGGATTTTCATTCTTACTGTATTCCTTGCCTAGGCCCTGACCACGACGTTGCTAGTTGTCAGTTTTGTCCTAGATTTAACCAATGCACTATTAAGCGTCAGTACGATTTTGCATTTCATTACTTTGGCAGAAGATTCAATTATATAATGCTGTCGGAACAGCCGACTACTGGAGTTTATAAAAAGCGCAAAGAAAAAGAAAAGGACAGGCATCCGAGGTCCAAAACCGACGACGAGGCTTCTGTTAGGCCTGTCGCCAGTTCGCCGGTTCTCAGTGAGGCACTTTCGCAGCCCCTGACGCCCGCTACCTCAGAGCCACAGGCCGCTTCCGACTCCCATGTGGAGCCGACTAGGCCGCTGGAAGCTCAAGGTATTGGACACTCGGAAACTATTCCCTCAGATGGGTCCGGAGCCGCTGAGCAGGCATCGCCTTCTGAGGGTGTTTTCAGACCTACACAGTTGTATGTAAAACCAACTTCAGCTTCAAAGGAAAAGACTAAAGCAGCTCTAAAGACAAAGAAACAAGTACAGCATTCTCCTGTTCAGGCCTCCATGCCTAAAAACAGATGCTTAAAATGGCTGAAGGCCTAATTACTTTGATCAGGGGTTCCCATCCCCCTCCTGATAAGAGGCCTATGCAAGAGATAGAATATGATTCTTCAGATCAGGTTTCCATTTCCTCTGATTCCTCTTCTGAACAGGAATATTCCCTTCCTCCCTATGAGGATTCTGATCCAGAAGAATCAATCCCTTCAGCCTCTCCTCCTGAGGATTATTCTTTTGGGGAGACCCTGCATACTGTGAGGGAGCATTTCCACTGGGAGAGCCAAGATTACTCAGAATCCAAGAAAAGGCTCAGAGACTTTCTTTTATTACCTCAGCACAGGCCCCTTGCTATTCCTCCTGTTTTAGACATTGTAGATAATGTATTTTCAGAGTCTGGTCTGTCTCCTGACTCTACCACCAGCTCCTGTTAAGCCAGATAGAGAAGATTATCCAAAGGCCTTTGACATTGGCTTTGACATCTGAGAAATAGATACCAACGATGAGTGGCCCTGGCACAGAGCCCAGGGGGATTCTACTGGTGAGTGACCTCTTTGATGAGGTGGCCTCATCATTTCTAATGTCCTGAGTCATATCAGTGAGTCAACTAGCTATCTAGTGTTATAAAGGGGTTTATACCTACTTCCATAAGCTTGTTGACAATGCCACAGTGAGGTATTTTATCAAATGCCTTGGCCAGATCTAGGTAGACAGTATGCACAATTTTTCAAAGAAGTCTACCAGACTCAGTAAGCATGACCTTTCTTTGTCTATTAATTCTCTCCTATAGAAAACGTCATCCATTAAATCTTCAACCATCCAAGATATTTACCCTCTTACACAAAACCTATCCCTCAGTACTTCACATTCCATCTTAAAATAGTATGCCTCATCCGTCAACCTACTAATCCTGTCAAACTGACTCATAACATTGTTTTTCAGATTCACACTGTGGATGCTGTTATAATGCAGGTAACTATTACTTTGTTCAGATTTTTTATAAATCTTAGTATTTAATCTCCCTGCTTTTTTATAAACCACCAAATCTAGATAGTTAATAGTATCTGTGCTAAAACAAAAAGTAAATTTCAAAAATTCAGACACTGAATTCAAGTACTGCATAAAACAATTCAAGGTGAGATTTTGTCCCCTTCAAAATAAAAAAAAGTCAATAAAATGCTTGTATAGCACAATATCATTAAAAAAAAACTTGTATCATAAACTCCTTTTCCCAGCCCATCATAAAAACATTAGCATAACTGGGGGCAGTAGTTGCCCCCATTGCCACTACATTAATCTGTCTATAAATGTTATCAAATTCAAAAAAATATTATATGATAAAATAACATCTAGAACACGAACAATAAGATTAATTTTATCCACAGAAAAAAGTACATCCCAAAACGCTCTATCTACCATTTCTAAACCCTCATCATTGGGTGTTATGGTATATGAAGAAATAACATCAGCCGTAACCAACCACATATCATCATCTATTGCAATTCTCTTAATCATCTTCTTTCGGCTTTTTCCCAGTAAGGGGTCGCCACAGCGGATCACTTGTCAGCTCATGAATGGCAGTGGAGTTTTATATGGTGTTGAGTTGCCAGCCTGGTGCCCAACCTTCCACAGAAGGCACACACACGCAAGCACTCACACCTAGGGCCAATTTAGAGTGGCCGATCCACCTACAGCATGTCTTGGGGATGTGGGAGGAAACCGGAGCACCCAGAGGGAAACCCACATGACCACAGGGAGGACATGCAGACTCCGCACAGAAGGCACCCCAGCCGAGGATCGAACCAGAGAACCTCTTGCTGTGAGGCGACAACTCTAACCGCTGCACCACCATGGCGAATCCTTAACATATGAATCTCCTTTACTTATCAATTCCTGTAAATTTTTATCAACAAAAAATGGCCATGGATTCAGTCTTACCACCACTGTTAGCAACGATTGGCCTAAAGCTAGGTGCATCCAAATTCTTATGCATCGTAGGCAAGCCAAAAAACCTGTCTAATTTCGGATTCCAGATTCTAAAAAAATCAGCTATTTCATTACTGATCCAACCTTATTTTAACCATTCCTCTATTAAAGCATCTACAATCCCATAAGCCTTTTTAACATCAGCCAGGCTTGCTGCAGCATAAAATTTGCCATCATTCAATATCATAGTAAGACTGACAATAAAAAACATAAGCAATAACTACAGTTGCATTCCCTTGTCAGCCTTAGCAATATGTAAGTCTTTATTATTCTTCAGTTCAAATAAAGCTCTTATTTCAACATCATTTAAATTCTAAAAAAAAAAAAATATTTTTACTACTTAATTCCCTTACTTCATTTTCACAAGTTACTAAAAATGCATGCAACTTCGGCTTCGAGTGGATTAAAAATACTACATTTTTTAAAAGTGAAATCCTTTTTCAAATCCCTGACATTACTAAAGTAACACTTTAAGTTTACGAACATAGTCTGTCAGGGAATTGGACAGAAACCAAATCTACCCTGACAGATAGTATGAAGGTCAGTCCTTTGCTCAACACCTTAATATGCTCTGTCAAATTAAAATTTGATAAATGAACTATTTTGAAATCATTAGCAACAGTACCTTCCCTCAGAGGAGTGTAGTTCATCTCCTTTGAAGCATATTGTTCACTCGATCCATTTTCCAAGCACCACTGTTTGTGAAATGATGGCCTCTGTTGTTCCTTCCTTGGAAAAAAAATTGCAATTCCTCAACCATTGCTTTAGGTATTTCCCTCTGGGGGCTTGCATAGCCACCTGTGCTCAAGTTCTCTTTCCTGTGCCTCCATCCTAATAAACTTCCACATGCTGAAAACCCTGCTCTGCCATGGAAAAATTATTATTAAATGACTGCTGCCTAGAGCCATTTGAAACACCATGGCTCCTCTCTGGTACAGTAACATCAACGGTTTCTTTCACATCATCCAAACTCATCCTTCATCCTTTTTGGAGCCCTTTTATCAACCCCTTGCTCTTCCAGTTGATTTACCCCAACAGTTTCAGTTTCCACAGGTTCCAAGAAGATTACAGCGGGTAAATCAAAGTTCAAACCCTCCTCGTAATCCTTCCTGTCACGATGAAATTTCTTCATCTTATTTTCACTCTATTGCTCATTCTCTTTTGAAAACTTTTCTGTAATTAACTCCATTTTCAATACAAAATTCTCATTTGAAGCTATTCTTTTGAGTGTGTTATACGCTGCTGTCACTGAATCATTCAGTGACTTCAGCTTCACTTCTTCCAATAGTAAATGAACATATTGTAATCCGGTATTCTCATTCAAAGCTTTCCACGCATCTGTTCGGAAAGCTTTATTATCCACAGGTAATCTGTAATCTCTTAAGTCTCTCGGAACCCTTTTAACTGACAAGCAAGTCTCAAAAAATAAAATATCCCATTGCAGCCTCTTAATTTTAACCATATTTTTTTCCAGGGTATTAAACTCAACAGTCAAGTCTATTCTCAGATCTGATTGGTTATGAATGGAGACTTGTCCATTTTCAAGAAAGGGATTTGGCAGGACCTTTTAGAACACTAAGCAACTAGCCATAACTCCAAAATCATGCTGTGCTCCATTAGTCTTGCCACTGCTAATGCTCCGCTTGGGTATAGTTTCCAAAGGAACACCAGTAAAATAAGTTGATTTTAAAACGCCTGCTGTGCCCTCCTCCTATTCTATGACTTTACCAAAAGATCAGCCCTTGACTTCTACTCACAAGCATGGAAAAACGCCTAGGTTGACCGAGATTTCAACCTCCTGACAGGTGACAAAAAGTTGTCGAAATCTGATCTGACCTCTCTGTATCAAAGGTCTTGGATCTGAAAGAAGACCTTTTCATCTTCAGAGCCAAAGAAGATTGTTTGAGATTCGAAGTCTTCAGATCTGAAACCCTTACCTCTGCATACTTAGTTGTCCTCTACAGATCCGGCTCAGTCTTGGCTCCCTTCTTTTATGGAGAGACAGTCTTGGCCTGCTTCTGTTGTGTCCTCTCATTCAAACCGAAGCCTCACTGAAGCAGATGTAGTGAGAATGGTGATCATGGTGGTCACCGAGCAGATTCAGAAGGGTACCTTCTTAGTTCCCACCCCATCGGATCTGGGACATCATCCATCTTCCACTCCTTCTCTGACTGACCCCTTACTTTCAGAGGTCTCAGGTCCAAGTGTCCTAGGCCCGTCTGGGTCAGATCCGAGGAAATTGGTTTTGTCGGATCAGGCTATGACCTTGAGCTTCTCTGCTCCAACGTGTTTGGATCCAGAGGGCTCCCAGAGCCGAAGCCTCCACATCTGGTCCTGGGGGGAGGGACCAACACTGATATTTTTGGAGCCTTCCCTCCCTCTTGGAGCTTCAGCACTGGACAGCTTTTCTCCGGCTTCTTCCTCCAGTGGTTGTCCTTTGGGAGTGGGGGGGGGTCAACGGACCAGAGACCTTTGTCATCTGCTCCATTGGTTTCCTTCTCCCGGAGAGGTCAGCCTTTGAGGTGGTTCAGAAGTTCTTCTCTGAGTCTTTGAAGCGGACTGGTCCTCCCTCTTCGGACCTATCCCTGGCTTTACCCATCTATTTCTGTTTGATCCACATCATTCCACACCAAAGGAACAGCCAGCCCAGGGCCTCCAGTCTACCCAGTCTGGGATCCCTAGCTATTCTGATACTTCTCCGGATCATCCCACTGAAGAAGTTCCTCAGAAGAGAAGGTGTAAGAGGAAACACTTAACTTACAGGAATCGTCTTTTACCACAGATACTGATTTTGACAAAGGGGAAGGGTCTCCCAACCCACCACCTGAAGATGTCTCTCTTGGAGACATCTTGAACTCCTAAAACAGAAGGATGGTTGGTTTGCCACACCCCTTCCTCTGAGGAATCAGTATACTTGGAGGCTTTTGGTAATGGCCCCTCTTCTTCCTGGGTCACCCCACCTCCCAATTAATTAGTGGATTTGATTTGTCAGAAAATGTGGAAGGAGCCCGATTCAGTCGAGCCAATAAGACCTGATAGGATCATGGCACCCCAGTAGAAAAGCATTATTGGAGTACAGGCATACTGGTTGATGCCATGGTTGTGGCAGTGGCCACAAAGAAAGAACTCTTAAAGGATAGTTCGACTGTTCATCCTAATAACAGAGAGTCTAGGTGTGTGGGCAGACTGGAGAAACAAGTTAACACTTCAGCGACTTGTGCTATCCAATCGCTGAATTAATTAGCCCATTTTATGAGACTGCAAAGAGACTTAATCAAGGAACTTTACAGCTCGTTGCCAAAGGTTGCGACCGAGGAGCTTCAAGCCTCTGTTGTTCCTGAGTTGAATACCTTACCAGTATGTGGTTAATTCGTCCATGTGGTTGTTATCCAACACTACAGAGGGCGCCACATGGGTGGCGGATTCAGGATTAGCCATGTCGAGACTAGTTTGGATGCACCTGTGCGATTTTGCAGAGCCTTTTAAGTCTTCATTCATCAGTGATTCATCAGTGCACAATTTGGCGGATCATCATTTTTTGGCCCTACAGTGAAAGAAATGCTTTCCAGGGGTGAGAAGAATGGGAAGATGCTTTCTGCCATTGGAGTATCGTTTTCGCCCCCCCCCCCCAAACCGAGGGTCTATGTTATAACAGCGAATTATCAAAAGATCGAACGCTGTTATATTGACCACAAAAGAACGAAAACAAATAAGAGCGAACAGCTAGAAAAGCAAATTTTTTCCCAGGGGAAAAATTTGCTGTTCCCAAAAAAAAACACTATTTTAAGTGGGAGGGCTTCGTCCCCCACACCCCTCTATGTGGGGGGCTGTGCCCCCCACACACCCCCTACTTAAATATACCAACTCCAAGATCTCACTACAGTGCAAAAAACAGCAAAGTGACGGAAGCGGCCAAGCGACTTCTTTCCCAGGGAAACAATTCGCTTAAAAGCCGCTTCATCATTTTGCATTTTCGACATTTACAGTTCGAAGATGCATTCGACATATTGTGTCTTCGTTCTTCTGACAGGAACCCCAAAACGATCCTTTTCAAGGAATTAACGAGGGGTCATAAAATGTGGTTCAGGAAGTCACAAGGTCCATTCCCTGACACACATTGAGTCTGTTCTCCCAGTGGCTGAGGGGGGGATACAGTAATAATAGAAGACTGCCAAGAGACAGAGGAGGCCTGCAAATTAATGCGTCCAGAGAAACGTTCTTTGATGAACCCTACCAGCACTTCTGAATGGAGACCTAGTTATTATTCTCTGGAGGCAGTCGGGGAACTTTTTTTCTCTACACCATTTGGCCTAGGTAAGTTTAACAAATGATACTTGGGTGCAGAGAATTATTCCCAGACATTATTCCGTACCATTTTCCCTGCCTCCTCTGATGGTAAACAAGCTTCTGATGTTTCACCCAGTCAACAGGAGCCAGCAACTCAACTTACAATTGCTAGAAAAAAAGAGCGATCCAAGAGATCCCACCAGACTAGAGAGAATCCGGGACTTACTCAAGTTTCTTTTTAGTTATAAAGAAAATGGGGGACTGGAGATCAGATGTTCTTCGTGTTTCACTGTTGCAGTCTTCACACTTGGGTTATCTGCCTGTAGGTAGCCCTCAGTCATCCCAAATACCAGAGTTTGGGATTTCTACATCAGATGCTGTTGCCTCTTCCATGACGTCAGGTCGTCATGGGTATAAAACATGCAGCTGACGCCATTATATCAGTCTTTCTTGCAGAGAAGGAGCCCGAAGCAAAAGCAGTTCGCAAGTGCCGGTCGGCTGCTACCTGACATTTTCGTTTTTTTTCGAGTTTCATACCTGAAGTTTTCTAAAGCTAAGTACCCCGTTGGGGATTCTTTTTTCTTGCTCTAACTGATGTCAGAAAAAATTAACAATTGCCATGAGATGCTTCTTCGACTATGGAACCTGCAGATGCCTCTACCTGGGATGGGTCTGGAGCCGCTGTGCAGGCACCGGCTTCTGAGGGTATATTCCCACCTACCGATATTCATATTAAACCGACAACTTGATTTCCCACTAAAACTACCGAGTTTCTCAGGCCCAATATTCATATTAAACCGACAACTTGATTTCCCATTAAAACTACCGAGTTTCTCAGGCCCAGAGTTCGCACTACGCCTAGAAAACCAACGTCCAAAGTGCATACTCATCCTCCCATGCCACAAAAACAAATGCTTAGAATGACTGAAGACCTTATTACACTAATTAGGAGATGCCAGCCTTCCCCTGCCAAAAGACAAAGAATTGAATTTCCTTCTGATTCTACATACCAGGAGACTGATGACTCTGACCCTTTTGATTACAAAGACATGGCCTTATCTACCTGTGAGGATTCAGATGCAGAGGAATCCATTCCCTCTGCCTCCCCTCCAGAGGATTTCTCTTTTGGTGAAACCTTGCATACCTTGAGACCATTTCCACCGGGAATGCCAGGACTATCCTCAGTCCAAAAAGAGACTCAGGGAATTTTTAGATTTGCCTTGGCGCAGGCCTCTAGCTATACCCCTTGTCCTGGATATTGTAGACTATGTCTTCTTGGAGTCCCGTCTTACTCTTGACACCTTACCACCAGCTCCTAGAAAACCTGACGGGTACTACAAAGTACCTGATTGTCACAAATTTCTCTTTAAGAATCCTACTGCTGATCCAGAGACATTTCCTAGGGACCTAAAAGCATTAAGGCTACTAAAGCCAAAAATGCTACCTCTTCAGACAGGGATTCTAGAGCTTTAGACAGATGGGGTAAGAAGGTATATACCTCTGCAACTCTTGCCAGCAGGGCTTTGAATTGCCATTTTCACATGTTGAAGTACCAGCAACATATTATGGAACTAATTAAACAAAAAATGGTGTTACTTCCAGATTGTGCAGAAAATAAAGATTTACAAGAGTTAATGCATTCTGCAAACCAAGTTAGTAAACATACTTTGCCATGTATGTTTGATGCCTTAGAAGCATCTTGCAGGGCTGCTGTCACTGGGTCTTTACTGTGAAGGCATGCTTGGCTAAAAGAATAAGTCTTGCCTGACCATGTCAAAGCAAAATTACTAGACGCTCCATTAAATCAGGAGCGTTTGTTTGGCACAAAAGCAGAAGAAGTTCTTAAAAATATGGAAGAAAAAGCTAAATCTATGCAAACGCTAAAAGATTTCTTAAAGGTGCAGCCACCTAGATGCAGTAGACATTGGCCTTCAAAAAACTGGTCCTTTCCAGTCCCTCTCAGGCCTTCTCAGTCCAAACCCAGGGGAAACAGACCACCAAGACTACAGTCTCAGGGTATGCAGAGATCTAAACAATGGAGTGTTTCCACCTCAAAACCAGGGAGTGGTAAGCCATCCCCTTATGAAAAGAATTCACAATGACTTTCCAATTATCTTTCCCAGCCATGCCCAAGTACTTGCGCCCCTAGGAGGAAAACTTGCCCTTCATGCAAAAAACTGGATGTCCATTACTCGGGACCAAAGGGTTCTAAACATTGTATCCCAGGGATACAGATTCTACTTCCACTCACTGCCAACACCAAGCGGGTTGCCAGACCTTCCTCCAAACCAGTGGGCAGAGGGCCAGAAGCAAGTACTTTCCCTTCTCCATATCAGGGCTATTCAGCCTGTTCTAGTAGAACAAAGGGGACAGGGTTTCTACTCCAGACTCTTCCTGGTGCCCAGAAAAGAGAGCTCTTGGTGTGCCCTGTCATGGATCTATCAGTTCTCAACATCTTTCTGGTGGTCCCAAAATTCAAAATGCTTACACTGCAACAGTTTCTTCCTATGCTAGCCAAGGATGCCTGGTCAGTCACCCTAGACTCAAAAGAAGCTTATCTGCACATCCCCATAAGGGAGTCTTGCAGGAAATATATACATTTCAGGGCAGGCTCTATGCACTATCACTTCTCTGCACTTCCCTTTGGCTTATATACTGCGCCCAGAATATTCACAAAATGCCTGGCTCCAGCCATTGCATACTGCAGGCAGAGAAATATTCAAATCTACCCATACTTGGACGACTGTCTGATTCAGGTGGACAGTTAGGAATTGCTGCTTCAGCACCTGGCATTTGTAAAAAGACTTTTAACTTCACTGGGATACACCATCAACGAAAAAAAAATCACAACTGGTGCCCAGCCAACAAATTGTATTCCTGGGAGCAAGCTTGAATACAACTTCCCAGATGGCATTCCTCACTCCAGAAAAGCAGGTCCATCTGACAAACTATTTCAAACTAATGGCCACCAAAACCCAGCTATCTGCAAGGAAAATACTGCAAGGCCTAGGGTTCATGGCCTTATGCATTCTGCTAATTCCATATGCAAGACTGCATATGAGGAAACTTCAGTGGTACTTAAAAAGTCTCTGGTGTCAACATTCTTTGAACCTGGAAACAGTGATTCCTATCATACCTTGTCTAAGGGCAGAGTTCCTTTGGTGGGCAGAAGCATGCAACCACGACAAGGGACTTCTTTCACTCAACCCCTCACCACCCAAACCCTGACCACAGACGCATCAGACTGTGCATTGGGGCTCACATGGCAGGCAAATGGAGCCCAGAAAAAAATTCCCCTGCATATCAGTCAAAAACAGTTGCTAGCAGTACACAATGCTCTGACAGTCTTCAAATACCTTATCCTTCCAGGACAGCTCCTGATAAAGACAGACAACACCACAGTTATGTGGTACATAAACAAGCAGGGCGGGACTCATTCTTACCAACTCTGCAGGTTAACCATGGCTCTGTAGAACACAGCCTTGAGCATCCAAGTGCACCTACAAGCTCAATTCCTGCCAGGCAGGCAAAATTCACTGGCAGACGACTTAAGCAGAAATCTACTGGACCCTCACGAGTGGAAACTGGAACCCAACTCATTCAAACTTCTAACCCAGAGGTGGGGAACTCCGGAGGTGGACCTTTTTGCCTCCCCCAAAACCACCAATTGGACAAATTTTGCACCAGGAACCCTTACAGCAGAGCCTGGAAGGTGGATGCCTATCTTTTACATGGGGAAACCTCTCAATTTATGCATTTCCTCCTCTGCCCCTCCTCTCAAAAGTACTATTCAGGATCAAACTGGACAGGCCAAGGGCAATCCTTATTTCACCAGACTGGCCACGCCAGCACTGGTATCCACTCCTACGCAGTCTGACAGCAGTGTCACACTGGCACCTACATCAGACACCTTCCCTGCTGTCTCAGCAGGAGGGACAGATTTTGCATCCTCAGCTGCAAACCCTAAACCTTGCAGCCTGGCTTATCCCATGAATACACCACCAGCATCCCACAGCAAACAGGTGCTGGACGTCATTCTTGAGGCCAGAAGACCTAGTACTAGGAAATCCTGTGCTTAAAAGTGGAAAAGATATTCTTCTTGGGAGTCCGTCTCAAGGAAAAAAGGGCACAGCTGTGCCCAACTTACCTGAAATCCTTGATTACCTAGCAGAGCTGCTCCACCGAGGCCTATCCTTCTCATCCATTAAGATTCATGCCTCTGCCATCTCAGCTCATTATAATACTGAGCCTCCTCTCTTTTCTCACCCTCCATCAAGCAGTTCCTGAGAGGAGCTAACAATTTAAGGCCCCCTAGGAGAGCTCCCATCCCAGCCTGGAACCTTAACTTTGTACTGGAAAAGCTAACACTTCCCCCTTTTGAACCTGCTGCTTCAGCAGAGTTAAAATTCCTCTCTCGGTAAACAGCCTTACTTCTAGTTATTACTTCAGCAAGAAGTGTGTCTGAGTTACAGGCACTAATGGCGATGGCGCTCTTCATTATTTTCCATGCTGACAGGATTTCCCTCAAGGGTTAACCCTTCCTTTATGCCCAAGGTGGTATCCAGTGTGGCTTTAAACCAATCCATTTGCCAACCTTTTTCCCTAATCCTCAGAATAGAGGGGAACGGATCCTGCGCTCCTTGGACGTGCGCACAGACAGCTCAGGTTCTACCTTGACAGGACTAAGTCTTTCAGAAAATATGACCAGCTACTAGTCAGCTTTGCTACACGGGCAGAGGGGAAGGCCATTTCGAAGCAAACCATTTCCAAATGGATAGCACACTGCATCCTTTTCTGCTACAAGCACCATGGAAAACCTACCCCTCTGGGGATCAGAACTCATTCCACTAGAGCTACTGCAACCTCTACAGCATTTCTTAGGGGGTCCCTACCAGGAACATCCTGGAAGCTGCAACCTGGAGCTCAGTACACACCTTCACCAAGCATTACCACTTACCTATTTTTTCTAAATCCAGAGTTGGATTTGCTACAGCAGTCTTACAAGGCCTGCTAGCGAGCCCCAACACTTTTTGACTGCCTCCACCCTTCCTCAGCTTTGGGAATGAACACAAGTGTGATGACTACAACAGTGAAACACGAAGAACATAGTACAATTGTGTACACTTACCATAAATGTAGACGTTCGAGTGTATTCACTGTTGCAGTAATGGTTTTCTTCCCTCCAGCCCCCCTGGCCTTCTCTCTCCTTTTTACCTGTCCTCTTTATGGCAGGGGTATTTACTTTTTACTGAAGGTGTTCCACACCATGTAATCATAGGTTCATAGGTTTATACTAGGCTATCTGCCCTAAGGCATTTATAAGCCTAGCCCAAATTTTTGTGACTTACGCCACCCCTTATATGAAAAAATACTGTGCCCATTAGTTTGTTGTGCCTCTGTCCAGCAGTGACACAGAGATGATTCCCGAGGTAAACCAACGATCTCCCATCCACAGGTCAAGATTTCTCTTGAACAGAGCCAGTGAGGTGCTCTGCCTCACATGGACCGGGATTTTATTCCACAGCATAGGGAGTCTCTGAGTGATAAATCTATCCCTCCAGCACATCCTGTTTATATCCGTGCTAAGGTTTAAGTCGCTTGCTCTAGTGGTTTTGGTGGATTTGGATTTTTTGAGGTGGAGCATGTCCATTAATTCCGGGTTGGACATGGCCTTGTATGTCAGGCACATGTCACCTCTGAGCGGACGGTATGCGACTGAATAGAGCTGGAGTTTCTTCAATCTGGCAGCATATGACAGATTTTGGAGTCCCTTTATCCTTTTGGTGAGGAACTTTTGGGGTCTCTCCAATTGCTGCAGATGTCGGGTGAGATGTATCCCGAATGGGGCATTGTACTCGATCATTGGTCTGATAAGTGAAGAGTACAGGGGAACAATGACCTCACTAGATCTGGATGTGAATCCCTTCATGATCAGGTGGGCAATGTAGAAGGTCTTTCTAACCACTTTAGCAACGTGAGTGTCAAAAGAAAGGCCACTGTCAACCTGGGTCCCCAGGTCCTTGATGACCTCTTCTGTGCTTAGTGGATTGCCACCTATATGGTAGCTTGGGGTTACCTTGTTTTTCCCGAAGGGTATGACTATACATTTTTTGGCATTTAACTTCAGGCCATGGCTCTGGCACCAGCTATCTGTTTCCATGAGTCCCTTCTGAAGGATATCCGTGTCTGATGCACTTTCCACTATGGCTCCCAGTTTGCAGTCGTCTGCAAACTTTGTCAGCCAAAGTCCTCCCATGTTGGCCTGTACTTCTGAGAAGTAGATGCCAAACAATAGGGGGCCAAGGACCGAGCCCTGTGGGACACCACTTGTGACCGGCTTGGAGTCTGACATACCGCCAGCAACTCTAACCCTGTGGGTTCTGTCCTTAAGCCAGTTTGCAACCCATCTTGTGACATATGGGTTTACATTTAAGCTGGTAAGTTTTTCTACAATACCCGAGTGGGGTATTGTGTCGAAAGCCTTGCAAGGTCAAGGTAGGCTGTATGGACTGCCTTTCCTCATCAATGGCCTTGGTGACTGTTTCAAGAAGTCGACCAAGTTCAAAGGCATGATCTTCCCTTGACAAACCAAACTGGGTCGGGTCCAATGTCTGCAAGTCCCCTATATCTTTGTTTATGAGCTCCATTATGATCCTCTCCATAGCTTTGCAGACTAGACTTGGTAAGCTTATGGGGCGGTAATTACCAGGGTCCGTAGAGGCACCGCCTTTGTGGAGTGGGACCACAGTTGCCGTACGCCACTCCTTGGGCACGTATCCTGTGGTAAGGCTGAGATTAAACAGCTGCCTTATGTGCGGGTTTAATTCCTCATTTAGCTCGTGTAGCACACAGCCGGGGACACCATTTGGTCCCATTGATGCTGTGTTTTTAGCTTTAGAGAGAGCAGCTTTCACCTGCGCATTTGAGATGTCTGGGAGGCTACACTCCGCTGGGATAGTTATCTCTCCTTTAGGGAGAGGGGGTGAAGTTTGCACTGAACCTGTCTGCCAGTATGTTGGCAATGTCTGTGGGTTCTGTGATTTTTGTATCATTTTGGACTAATTCTGAGCATATCAGGGAGTTTCCACCCAGGTTCCTAACATAGCTGAAAAAGACCTTATGATTGTCCTTTGAATCCATGGCAATTTTTCTCTCAAAATTGGCCTTAGTTGATTTTATGAGTGCTCGTATTTCTTTACTAATAATGATCAGGGGTGACTTCCCTCTTATGGATTTTGTTCTATCATGTAATAGCTTTCTTCTCTTATTGTAAAGTTTGTTAATGGCTGGGGTCCACCAGACTGGACGTTTGCCCTTTGTGGAAAGAGTCTTGGTTTTATTTGGGATTGCCTGATCTATGCAGTCCTGGAGGTGTTCATAGAAGGCATTTGTAAGGGCTTCCGCAGCTTGGGTTGTGGTTTCCACTGGCTCAGGGGCCTTGAAGGATACCACACCAGTCTTGAGTAGTGTGAAGTTTGCTTTAGAGAAGTTCTTCACTGTGGTCTTTTGTTTGGGGTGGGGCGGGATGTGGATTTCCAGTGAGATTAGTTTATGATCAGATCTCACCAATGAGGGATATACTTCCGGTGTGGAGCATTTTGTCCCCATGTTTGTGATAATGAGATCTAGTATATTTTCTCCTCTCGTGGGAACAGTGACTAGCTGTTCCATGGCATTTGAATTTATGAAATCCAGGAACCGTTGGGCTAGAAAGTTAGGGCTTGAGTAATGTTCCCAGTCTATGTTCGGGTAGTTGAAGTCACCCAATATGATGGTGTTTGGAGATACATTTATACCCTCCAGTGTCTTCAGGAAGGCTGTGTGGGGTTCCTGAGTTTGAGAGGGTGGCCTGTAGCATGCTACAATTTGTAGAGCAGTTTTGCCTATGGTTAGTTTCACCTGGATGGTTTCCGAAGCTTCGTGCATTGCCACCAACCTGGAGGTGTGGGCATCTTTGATGAATATGGATACATCCCCTCCTTTTGTGGTGTGGTCCGGGTTTTGGGGCCGGAACGCATGATATGAGGTAAAACCTAATGGTGCCGAGGTGCTCTCAGGAGCCTTGAACCAGGTTTCAGTTGCAGCACAGACATCGATGTTCTCCATACTGAGAAGGGCCTCGAGTGCGTGCATTTTGATATTTAGACTTCTGGCATTGAGCAGCATTACCCTCAGTTTCTTCCCATTTTTGTTTTCTAGGGTGGTAGGTTTATAATTTGAGCCTTGCCTAAAAAAGGCACTATGGGGGTGGCAAGAGCCTTAGCCAATATCCGGAATCCCAGGTGTGACAGGTGCAAGCCGTCCCTTGAAGCAGCGTGGCTTGTCAAGCATGTCATCCCAGGCAGACAGACACTGGATCCCCTTTGAATGACACCAGACATTAAGCCAATTGTTAAAGCTGATCATCTTGTCTCTATATTGTGGCATCATTCTTGGTGAAGGAAGGATACTGCTCAGGGTCAGGGTCATACCTGCCTGGGCTACATAATCAGAGAGCTCCTCTGTCTCTTTTCATGTAGTCCAGGGAGGTGCCTCAGGTCGCTCACACCAGCATGGACAATGACTGTGTCATATTTGTACTTGCTGTGGAGTGACCCGAGTGCTTGTGTTATGTGGCGGATTCTAGCCCGATAGGCAGCTTACTGTGACCCTCTCCTTGTTCAGCCTGGTGAGTGGGACGTCAGTGTGTCTGACTATGGAGTCACCTACGACAAGTATGTTTGGTGTTGTATTTGGCCTTAAGGGCTGTGACTGCTTTGCACACTGCTTTTGTGGTTTATGTGTTGCTTGTGGGGTGTCTTGAGGTAGCAGTTGTTTGGGTGTCTGCTTTGGAGGCCTCTGCTGTTTAGGTAAATTTTTACTCAGAGCCTCCGAGTATGTCTTTGTGTGTTTGTGTGTTTATGTGTTTGATTCACTGGTGTGGTAGCATTATGTGAGGCTGGTTTTGTGGTGTGTGTAGTTGCCTTCTCTTCCTGTCTGGTCTTGCTTGTCCTGAGTTGAGAGAGCGCAGCCTCCAGTTTGGCTAAATAGCTGCATCTCTCGCAAGTATTTGTGTTATGTGGGAGGAGGAGAGGGTTGTCTGTGTACATGAGGCAGTTATAACATTGCCTCAAGATTCCCAGATTCACCAGCTGGACCGGAGAGGAGATTGACAACTGACCTTTGGACATGCTAGAATAATATTGGGAATTCCTTATTAATTGAAAACAAGGGCCAGTGGGGAGTGAGGGTGTAGTGCTTTTAATTTTTAGTGCTGACTTATATAATTGCTTTAGTGAGCAAGTGCCAGGTAACTTGAGTGCAATGTGTTACAAGTAACTAAATGCAAAAACGACGAACAGTAACTTTCTTTCAAGTGAAACAAGGAAATAAGTACAGTAAGCAATGCAGATATCACTAGTGATCCACAGAAGCACTGAGAAGCCGCGTATTAGGTAGAATTAGCTTCCAGGGAAATAACAAGCAAACAAACAACAAGCATATAAACAAAGCTAGATTCAGCAGGCCTGGATCTAGTCTATGCTAGAGCAAACAAGGTGTACCAATTTCAGTAAGATACATTTCAAATATTCAGGCACTATAAACCTTTAACCAGAAATTCCCAGCTCAGAAGGGCAGAGTCCAGCCTCTTCTCCCACAAGAGTGCAGACCACGAACCTTCTTAATGTAAAATAACTGGCCTGAAGCCCAAGTGCCTAAACCAGAACTAATACACTTGGACACTGGGCTCTCAATCAGCAGTTCCCAACTTAGAAGGATGAAAGCTACCTGTCCTGCCACCACAGTGCTTGCCACAAACCTTCCTAATGTAAAACAACTGGTCTGAAGCCCAATCGCTTCCTATTTGGGGGGCTCCTGACATCTAGGGCAAGAAAAACTGATGTAATGGCATCGGCTGCATGCTCTATACCCCTGATGTCATGGAAGAGGCGACAGCATCCGATGCAGAAATCCCAAGACTCTGGTATTCAGGCCGACTGAGGGCAACCTGTAGGCAGATAACCCAAGTGTGATGACTGCAACAGTGAATACACTCGAACATCTACATTTATGGTAAGTGTACACAACTGTACTTTTTGGATCTCAGCATGTTAAACAAGTCAGTCACGCATACAAAGTTCCAGATGGTCACGGTACAGTCAATTCTAATCTTTTTGGGTAAGGACAATTGGATGTGCTCAACAGACCTCCAGGATGTGCACTGTAATATTAAAAAGAAACTGACAATCCAGCAGGCACCTTCACTTCTGAGTGGGATCCAGTCATTTCCAGTTCAGAGCTCTGCCCTTTGGACTCACTATGGCCCCCAGAGTGTTTACCAAATGTATGGTGGTAGTAGTAACTCACATGAGACTGCAAGGAATTTGTTTCCTTATCTGGACAACTGGCTCATCACTGCCCCATCCAGGCATCAGTTGGTACAAGGGACAAGTAAGGTGTTACAGACTTGTTCAGTGCTGGGAATCACAAATAATCATGCAAAGTCTGAACTGTAACCCATCCAAAGACTAGAGTTCATCGGAGCACTGTTCAACATATCGTCTCTGGTTGCCTCCTTTCTCTCTCCTCGTCTTCTCGACATCAGAAACCAAGCAAGGAAGATAATTTACTTTTCAAAACTTTCAGGAAACTGTTACAAGCTGTGGGTTTTATGGCAGCAGTCATTACCCTAGTTCCTGTAGTGAGATACTATATGAGAGTTGTACAGTGGATGCTGCAAATTCGGTGGTCCTCCTTCACCCCCCCCCCCATGTCAGCATTGATAAGAATAACTCAAACTTGCAAGGACTATCTCATATGGTGGATTCTGTCAAATCAACCCTGCAAAGTCACCCATTCATCCTACCCCATCCCAACTTTGTAGTGACCACGGACGCTTCCCAGATAGGGTGGGGGGAGAATTATCTGGGAAAGACGGTTCAAGGCACTTGGTCCCCCAAAGACACCAGTTTGCATATAGACGTCTGGGAGATGACAGCGATGCTATTAGCTTTGCGAGCATTCCAGGGCTCCCTCTCTCTGGGAACGATTGCAGTCCAAACAAACATGTCAGTTGTTTGGTACATCAGCAAACAAGGAGGAACCAGATCTTACCCTCCCTGTCGAGAAGCCCTCAGAGTGTGGCAGTGGGTGATACCTGCAATCACTTTCAGGTAGCAATGCACATTCTAGGGAAGTCCAACTTGATAGCGAACAAGCTCATCAGATCCAACCTGTTACATCATGAGTGGTCCCTCAACCACCGAGTAGTGAAAATGATTTTCCGTCAGTGGGGCCAGCCCTGCTATGACCTATCTGCGTCCCCCTTAACAAATGCAACAGCTTCTTTGCCCTAATCCCCCCAATGGGGAGTCACCAGGGGATGCTCTTCTGTGCGATTGGCCTTCCAGTCTCTTGTATGCCTACCCCAGTTCCTCTGATCTTCAAGTTTTTACAGAAAGCATCCAGACTGAAGATCAGGTTAATACTCATTGCCCCTTATTGGCCTAGACAAGTATGGTTCCCTTTTCTGTGGCCTCATCTCTTAGCTCCACCTTGGATTCTGGATCCAACTCAAGAACTTTTGTCACATCCAACAAGATTGACTCCTCTAGACCTAACAAATCTCCAACTAAACACATGGTTTCTCCAGTTCCCATGATAGCCAGGCAGTCTACCCTGTCTTCCCCTGTCCACTCCAATTTGTTATCCTCACATAAACCTTCTACAAGGAAATTATTGAAGAGCAAATAGAAAAGGTTTATTTGGGCTGGACAACATGACATGGAGCCTTTCACAGCACCCACCTCTACAGTTCTCCAACACTTTGCAGGATTGTTTCACTAAGGCACTAGTGCTGCTACCATTAAAGTTCAGTTAGCCGCGATCTCGAATTTTCATGTTGGAATTTCAAATTCTTCATTGACATCTGCCAGAATTTGTAAAGTATTTTTATAAGGTACGCTTCTGCTAAGATCCCCTTTGAAGGATCCCATACCACCTGGGGACCTTTCCTTAGTGCTACAGTCATTAACTGCTACTCCCTTTGAACTTTTACAGCCAAGTGTGCATTAAAATTTCTTTCCTGGAAAACTGTTTTTCTAGTAGACATAACCTCTGCTAGGAGAGTTTGAAATTCACGCCTTATCTTCTAAACCCCCCTTATGTCAATTTTCACAAGGACAGGGTATCTTAAGGACCAGAACTTCCTTTCTACCAAAGGTGGTGTGGGAAACAAACCTCAATCAAGACATCAACCTGCCAGTATTTTTTCCAAACTACAGTAATAAGGGAGAATTCCTTCTCCACTGACTAGATGTCCATAGGCAGTTGTGCTACTGTCTGCATAGGACTAAAGAATTCAGAAAATCTGACCAGCTATTTGTTTCCTGTGTGCATCAAAAATTAGGCCAACCTTTTAAAGTTACTATAGCCAAATGGATGACTGAATACATTACCTTTGCTTACACAACCTCGAATGTTCCTCTCCAGAAACCAGTTTTAAAGCTCATTCCACCAGATCTGTGGAGACGTCATGTTTTTTCAGTCTAGAGCCTCCTTGGATGATATTTGTGCAGCTGCTACATGGTCATATCCACAGACTTTTATCAGTCATTACAATTTGGATTTGGTCTCGAAAGGTAGATCAGCATTTGGCTCGGCTGTTCTCCTGTATGTCCTTCCTTAGGAGTCCACCCAGGGCTGAGGTAGCTGGAGACTGTCCCATTTGTGAGGATAAATGAAAATTGACATCAGATAAAAGTTATGTACCCACCATAACATTCCATCTGTGTTGTCATTTTTCATTCAGCCTCACATCCCCTTCCTCCATCCCCCATCCTTTCCCTTCATTTTTTTTTTTTTTTTTGCCTTGGGGCAAATGGGTGGACACGAGATTTCCCCAGATCTTGAGGGCTAATTTCTGTAAACCTGGGATTGTATAACTTACCATTCTAGCCTAGTCATAACCAGTTTTTTTGTCAAGACAGTTTAGTGTCTGCTTTGCAGATAATTTCTATTATATATAATATAAAGGTCTTTTGCATGTATTTCTTCTGTCTCTAAAGCTACAAGTATAATCTGAGGTGACATGACAGAAGTGCATTGTGGGTAGGGGAGACTGCTAGAGCTCAAACATTTCCTCATGCTGTAGTAACGGCAGAGTTGGATCTGACCTCTGATCCAGAACCCATTTGTGAGGCTGAATAAAAATTGACAACATGGAACGGTATAGTGAGTACATAATTTTTTTTTTTTTTTTTTTTTTTTTTTTTTTGTCATTTTATGCAGTGTTAAGTTTAGTCTGTTTTAATAAAATCCTTTTAACTGTGTATGTAATACCGTTCGTAGTATTTGTTTAGTTGAGCCTTTTCTCTATATGCCTTCACTGAAGTTGGCTGTGGGCAAGTCAGTTTACTTGATTAGTACAGATGTTCTTCGTGTTTCACTGTTGCAGTCATTACATTAGGGTAATCTGCTGGCAGATTGCCCTCAGTTGGCCTGATTAACAAAGTCTTGGGTCCTGCGTCGGTTGCTGTCGCTTCTTCCATGACGTCAGGTCGTCAGGGATATAAAACATGCAGCCAACACCATTTTCATCCGTCTTTCTTGCCGCGCGGTACCCGAAGCAGAAGCAGTTCACAAGTGCCGGTCGGCTGACTCCTGAAATTTTCATTTTCCAGTTTCAGAACTGAAGTCCTCAACTAAAGCTAAGTACCCCGTTGGGGAAACTTTTTCTTGCTCCTTACCGATGTCAGTAAAAGTTAATAATTGTATTACTTGTGGGAAGCAAGTACCTCATAAAGATTTTCATTTGTACTGTATTCCTTGCCTAGGCCCTGACCACAACATGCCTTGCTGTCTGTTTTGTGCTAAATTTAATCAATGCACTATTAAGCGTCTGTATATTTTTGCATCAGAATATTTTGGCTCAAGATTTAACTATCCAGAAATGTCTGTTAGCAATCCAACTAACAGAATACCTAAAAAAACACAAAGAAAAAGACAGAGACAGACCGTCGAGGTTCAAAACTGACAACAAAACTTCTCCTATGCCAGTCGCTGGTTCGCCAGTACTCAGTGAGGGGCTTTCACAGCCTCTGATACTCGCTACTTTTAATTCGCAGGTCTTTACTGACACCCATTCGGAGTCCGGTATGCCACGAGACACTTTTAAGTATTGAACCTACGGATGTCTCTACCTTGGATGGGTTCGGAGCCGCTGAGCAGGCACCAGCTTCTGAGGGTGTTTTCAGGCCAAAAGATTTGTATATTAAACCAACGCCATCTTCAAAACTAAGGCCAAAATCAATTTCTATGTCTAAAAAAATGACGCTTGGGCCACATGCACAGGCCCCTATGACTAAAAAACAAATGATCAAAATGGCTGAGGATTTAATTACCTTGATCAGGGGTACCCATCCCCCTCCTGCTAAGAGGCCTAGGCAAGGCACTGACTATGAATCCATCAGATCAGGTTTCCATTTCTTCTGATTCCTCTCCTGTTCGGGAATTATTTATTCCACCTTATGAGGACTCTGATGCCGAAGATTCCATCCCTTCTGCTTCTCCTCCTGAGGATTTTTCTTTTGGAGAAACTTTGCATACCCTAAGGGGACACTTTCACTGGGAGAGTCAGGATTTCTCAGAATCTAAAAAGAGATTTAGGGATTTCCTCCTTCCTCAGCATAGGCTTTTGGCTATACCTCCTGTTCTAGACATTGTTGATGTTTCCTCAGAATCCATCATGGCTCTAAATTCCCTGCCTCCGGCTCGTAGTAAGCCAGACAGATATTACAGGGTTCCTGACTCTCACAAATTCATCTTTAAAAACCCTACTGTTGACCCTGAAACCATTTCTCAGAGTTCCAAGGGCGTTAAGGCTTCTACTGCTAAAAATCCTACCCCTTTTGATAGAGACTCCAGGGCGCTGGATAGATGGGGTAAAAAGGTTTACACGTCTGCAACCTTTGCAATCAGGGCTTTAAATTGTCAATTTCATATGCTTAAATATCAGCAGCATGTCATGGGCTTAGTTAAACAGAAAATTATGTTGATTTCTGACTGTGTGGAAAATAGAGTTGCAGGATTTATTGCATTCAGCTGAACAAGTTGGAAAGCATACTTTGCAATGTGGTTTTGATTCCATGGAGGCCTCTTGCAGGGCCGCTGCAACTGGATCTGTGATAAGAAGGCATGCTTGGCTCAAGGACCAAAATCTGCCTGATCATGTTAAAGCAAAATTGTTGTATGCTCCTTTACAACAGGACAGTCTATTTGGTAATAAGGCAGAAGAAGTTTTGAAAAAGATGGAAGATTAAGCTACATCTATGCAAACTGTAAAAGATTTCCTACAAGTGCAGCCACACAGGTTCAGCAGGCACTGGTCTACTAAGAACTGGTCTTTTCCAAGACACACCAGAGCCGCTCAGGTCAAACCCAGACATTCCAAAGGCCTCCAGGTTTCAGTCACAAGGAACTTGCAGAACAAAGCAATGGGGTGCCTCCACCTCCAGATCTGGAAGTAACAAGGCACCTTCCTACGGTAAACAGTCTCAATGACTTCCGCTGCAATCGCCAAGCACTTATCTTTTGGCCTCCCCTTTGGGGGGAAAACTGGCACTTCATGCACGAAACTGGCAACTAATTACCCAGGACAAGTGGGTTTTAAATATAGTATCCCAGGGATACAGATTTCATTTCCACATGTTGCCAATCCCAAACAGATGGCCAGATCTGCCTCCAAATCAGTGTGCAGAGGCCCAGAAACAAGTTATGTCCATCATGAATATGGGGGTTATTCAGCCAGTACCAGAAAAGGAAAAGGGACAAGGTTTTTATTCAAGACTTTTCCTGGTACCCAGAAAAGACAAATCATGGCATCCAATTCTGGACTTATCCATTCTAAATACATTCTGGACATGCCAAAATTCAACATGCTGACTCTACAACAGTTACTGCCTATGCTAGGCAAGGATGCCTGGTTGGTAACTCTAGACTTAAAAGAGGCTTACCTGCATATCCATGTCAGGGAATCTTGCAGAAGATACCTCTGCTTCAAAGCAGGGTATTTGCATTACCAGTTCTCTGCACTGCCCTTTGGCTTATCTACTGCACCCAGGGTCTTCACAAAGTGCCTGGCACCAGTAATTGCATTTTGCAGACAAAGAAACATTCAGATTTATCCTTACCTGGACGATTGTCTAATTCAGGCAGAAAACAAGGACACTCTTCTAAAACATCTGGCGTTTGTAAAAAGACTTCTAACTTGTCTAGGGTACACCATAAATGAAAAGAAATCACAACTGGTACCCTGTCAAATAATTACATTCCTGGGTGCAAGCTTGAATACAACTGCCCAGATGACCTACCTTACGCCAGAAAAACAAATTCAATTGATGACTTACTTAAAACAGATGGCCACAAAAACTCTGCTATCTACAAGACAAATTCTGCAGGCCTTGGGGTTCATGGCCTCCTGCATCCTAATAATTCCATATGCAAGACTGCATATGAGGAAGCTTCAATGGTACCTAAAGAGCTTATGGAGTCAACACTGTCACAGCCTGGAAACAATGATTCCTATCGTTCCTTGCCTGCAGCTAGAGTTCCTATGGTGGGCAGAAGCCTGCCACCAGAACAAGGGACTGTCATTCACTCCACCCCCTGCCGCCCAAACCCTGACTACAGACTCATCAGATTATGCTTGGGGGGGGGCGCATCTGGCAAGGAGATGCATTCAGGGCCAATGGAGCCCAAATCAAATGCACCTACATATCAACCAGAAAGAAATGCTAGCTGTACAGAATGCTCTGACAGCCTTCAAAGACTATCTTCATCCAGGACAACTACTGATAAAGACAGACAACACCACAGTCATGTGGTACATAAACAAGCAGGGCGGTACCCATTCCTGCCCCCTTTGCAGACTAGCCATGGCATTGTGGAACACGGCCTTGACTTACCAGATAGATCTACAAGCTCAATTCCTGCCAGGAAAGCAAAATACTCTGGCAGACGCATTAAGCAGTAATCTTATGGACCCACACGAATGGAAACTGGATCCACAAATCTTCAGCATGTTGACACACAAATGGGGGGAGCCCAGACATAAATCTTTTTGCCTCACCCCAGAATTATCATTTGGACAAATTCTGCACAAGAATTCATCACAGAAAAGCTTGGAAAGTGGATGCTCTGTCCTTCAGCTGGAAAAACCTATCAGTCTATGCCTTTCCTCCTGTGCCTTTGCTCTCCAAGGTCTTACTAAAAGTCAAATTCTGCACACACAGCTTCAAACTCTGAATCTCGCAGCATGGCTAATCAACTAATTTCACCAGTTACATCTCTCAGCAAACCTGTGATGGATGTCATTTTGGAGGCCAAAAGGCCTAGTACTAGAAAATCTTATGCAGACAAATGGAAAAGATTATGTGCCTGGAACCAAGCACAAGGAATAAGCACCACCATGCTCAATATTCCTCAGATTCTGCAATATTTAACTGAGATGCTTCACAAGTGCCTATCTTTTTCTTCTGTAAAAATACATGCCTCTGCCATTTCAGCTCATTACAACACAGAGCCTCCCCTTTTTTCTCATCCTCTGCTAAAGCAGTACCTCAGAGGGGCCAAAAATTTAAGACCACCCAGGAGAGCACCAGCTCCTGTATGGGACCTCAATTTTGTTTTGGAAAAACTCACTCTACCTCCTTTTGAGCCAGCTGCGAATGCAGATTTAAAATGTCTCTCCTGGAAAACAGCTTTTCTTTTAGCAGTTACTTCAGCTAGACGGATTTCAGAATTACAGGGTCTTATGGTAGTGGAGCCTTTCATTATTTTTCATCCGGACAGGGTGACTGTCAGGACCAGTCCATCTTTCATGCCTAAGTTGGTATCCAGTGTGGCTCTTAATCAGACCATTCATCTGCCGACTTTCTTTCCCAATCCACAGAACAAGGGTGAGCGGATTCTGCATTCATTAGATGTGCACAGACAACTTAGATTCTACTTAAACAGGACAAAACCTCTAAGAAAATCTGAGCAACTATTGGTGGCTTTTGCTACAGGGGCAGAGGGAAAACCTATTTCAAAGAATACTATTTGGATAAGCCATTCTATTCGTTTCTGCTATGTGCACCATGGTAATCCTATCCCCAGGGGGATCAGATCTCATTCCACCAGGGCTGCATCTACTTCTGCAGCCTTTCTCAGAGGGGTCCCTACCAGAGACGTTCTAGAAGCTGCTACCTGGAGCTCAGTTCATACGTTCACCAAACATTACCATTTACCTCTCTTCTCTGAATCCAGAGCTGGCTTTGCCGCTGCTGTCCTGCAGGGCCTTATAGCTGCTCCTAATTCTGTATAAATCCATCCTCCCAACCTTAGCTTTGGGAATCTACCCAAATGTAATGACTGCAACAGTGAAACACGAAGAACATAGTACAGTTGTGTACACTTACCATAAATGTAGATATTCGAGTGTATTCACTGTTGCAGTCCTGGTTACCCACCCTCCAGCCCCCTGTTTTTTCTCTTACTATACCTCTTCTTTCTTTTAATATGCTTAAAAGCCTTTTTGGTGCATTTGTGTTTGATTTGAGGTATATTGTTTGTGTTCTAAATTATATACATATATATATATATAGATATATATATAGATATATATATATATATATATATATATATATACATATATATATATATAGATATATATATAGATATATAGATATATATATATATATATTGTTCCCCATTTGGGGGACACCTGACATCTGGGGCAAGAAAAACTGATGAAAATGGCGTCTGCTGCATGTTTATACCCCTTACGACCTGACGTCATGGAAGAAGGGACAGCGACCGAAGCAAGACCCAAGACTTTGTTAATCAGGCTGACTGAGGGCAACTTGCCAGCAGATTACCCTAATGTAATGACTGCAACAGTGAATACACTCTAACATCTACATTTATGACAAGTGTACACAACTGTACTTTTAATATCCAGGAGATTAAATATGTGTTGAGTGATAAACAGGCAAAAAGTTTGCATGAAGTAAATTTAATTACATCTATAAAAGTAAATGTGTAGTTTTCTTTTTAAGTAATGTATTGCATCCATTTTTCTAAAACTGGATATTTTTTATAACTTCTCATTTTTTTTCCCAGTATGACGATCTTCTGAGTCAGTTTGGTGGTATGCATGTTACCTCATCAAACTCCTCTGAGCCTCTGTCTGAAATCAACCCACACCAAAGATCGGGTAGCAACATCGATCAATATATTCATGACCTGGACAATAATTCATTTGAGTTAGACTTGCAGTTTTCTGATGAGGAAAAAAGGCTGCTATTAGAGAAACAAGCTAGTGAAAACACGTGGTAAGTATTAGAAGACTGTAGAAGAGTTTTCTATTTTTTTTAATATTGGTTTAGCTGTATTCCTGTTTCATCTTGTCAAAGTAGACACAGACAATGGGAAGATGAATTGTAATTGATATTGATGTTCTTTGCAATGCTTACTGCTGCATTCGTCACTGTACAGAGGTCTGCCACAGGTTAAGATCCAGTTAGCAGCTTGACTTTCAGAGATGGGCACCCTTCCTCACGGCCAGACTGATGTCATAGTACCCGAGATATTTTCATACACCTTGTGATTACATGTGCTTGCAAATGTCAGATTCCACACACAAACTTTCATTATGAGTGCATATATTATTTAGGTCTAGGGAATAATTTTAGCGAGTGTATAATTTGCCAAGGATTTATTTTAGACCCAAGACCTTCCGAAGATGAAGCACAAGTCCCTTCACGTTTATTTGACTAAGCAGCAGCTTGCAGTCATGTTAGGAAAACCTGCCGTGTCTGCAGAGTTGCAGCAAGCTTGGTGGCACAGGTGTCCCAATTGAAAAGTAAAAGACAACAAATTCTAAGGAGAAGTTCAGGGAGACCCCCTGAATCCATTCATTCGTCTGGGTTCCTGAGGTCCGAGGACATCGGTTCCCTGGAGGAACTTTGTGTGCCAGTGGCTTTGACATATGTTGGAAGCCGACAGACCAAAAAGTCAGCTTGACTTCTGAATGGCATCTAATGGTAAGCAAGGAGAAGGCAGTATCACCCTGGATATTTATATTTTTAAATACTTTTATTGAATTATCACTTGTGAAGTAGGTAAACTTACCCGTATATAAAAGTAATCGAACCATATTAACAAGTTCACATTTACAAACATTATACATCATGTATATTGATCTGTACAATATAATCAATCCAAAATTATATAAATTGTTCAGTGTGCGCCTTCTCTTAAACTGCATTTTTCCTCCAAAACATTTTTCTGCATGTATTTCTCCCATGATTTCCATTTTTTATGTAATTTACTTCTGCTGCTTTCTAAGGATACCACTTTTTTTTTAATCTCTCACAATATTCACTACAAGTATGTTTGGTTTAGACTTTAAGTATCGTTTTCTAGTAATTGCTTTTTTTTGGCAGCCATCAGAATTTGACAAGGCCTTACTATGTTTAGGCAGTTCAGATCTGTATCCCAGCTCAAAGAAATCTTTTCTTGAGTTATACTCATTTGCTTACTCAGTATTCCTGACAGATGACTCTGTAGAGAATTTTTAAAGTCTGCCAACTCATTACACTCCAAAAACATATGTACCTCTTTCTTCCCCATTATACCCCCACCATTGCCATTTACCTGAGGAAAAATTCTTTGAAGACAGTTTAGAGTATAAAAATACCAATGCAAACACTTCCAGGCAAAATTGTCTTCCAGTCTTAGCTGCATATTTGGGAGCCCACGTATATGTCCTCCCATTGTTTTTTTGTGAATTACTTATCTAATCTCTACCTAAGTGTTTCTGACCTCCGTGATTCATTTCTGTAGTTATTATGCCATATTTTATATGTCGTACTAATCTATTTTTTAACAGCAGCTTCTGTTCCAGATTCAGCTAAAAACGCAACCAGTGCATGTCTTTCACTTAGGATTCCCTTATCCCTTTCTCTTTGCCTTCCCTACCAGGGATTGACATAGCATAGGCAATCTCTAGCCTGCAGTCCAAATGTCTTCTTGGCCTCTTCCCATTCTGTTACCTTTCACTTTCTATTTACTTGATGTCCTTCTGTTCTCATATTGCATTTATGGC
This sequence comes from Protopterus annectens, assembly GCF_019279795.1. Classification (NCBI taxonomy): domain Eukaryota; kingdom Metazoa; phylum Chordata; order Ceratodontiformes; family Protopteridae; genus Protopterus; species Protopterus annectens. The sequence continues at coordinate 425,832,376 of NC_056746.1, forward strand.
CCACGCTTTATGGCTCCAGGGTGTGACATCCTAAGCACCTTATAAGCAGCTAGGCTAAGCTTTTGCATTGGAGTAAGATGTTCAGGTCGCCTGAGGTGGAGGATCCCACACGTGAGAATACTGCAACATGGAAGAGAATGACATCTATGATTATGTTAAGATTTTACACAACTAATCATGTTATGTAGTCCTATCTCTCCTACATTCTTCACTTGTGGGTTCGACTCGGCCTATTTACTAGCTCGAAAGTCTTTGATTGGCTGGGCTAAGATGGTATCCCACAATACACTGCTCCACATCCCCAGATCTCGTTTGCCACTTGTAGAGCTCGGACATGGTCTCGACTTGGCTGTGGCTAAGTATTGCAAAAAAAAATCTTTCTTGTGAAATTTTTTCGCTAATTATTGGCTAATTGTGTTTATTCTGTAGAGTTGTTCTTAGTGGTAATGCTGCATTATTTTTGTAGGTTGCGAGTGTGTTTGTGTGTGGGTATCCCTTACATCCTTGGGCTAGGCCCATTTAAGTTAGAGGACCTAGTCCTCCTCGTGTGTTTGTCTGGTTATTTTTCTTACTTTAAGTTGAGAACCGTTTAATTTAGAGGTTCTCTCCCCTGTGCCTTGTGTTCTCTGCTTTCTTTGTCAGTGGTTTCCCGCCTTTTGTCAGTAGCAGCTGCTACTAATTGTTGGAATGTCTAAAGAACAAAAAGAGCATAAGCCGTCTGGCTTTAAAAAGTGTACTAAGTGTGCCTATAAAATGTCTATCACAGACAGACACTCGGTCTGTGTTTACTGTCTTGGAGCCATCCACCTTCAGGAGTCATGCAGTTTCTGCCACGCCTTTAGTCCTCTGCTGCTCCAAGAGAGGAAAAACAAATTGATCCTAGAGGGACTGCTAAAAGCCGTCTTTTGAGGAGGATTTAGGTTCGGCTCCCAGTCGAAGTCTAAATCCTCCAAATCCAAGAAGAGGTCTCCAGCTCCATCTATTGTTTCGGAGCCACCTTGTAAAACTTCCATTGTGAATCTGCTTCCTCTGCTCCATTGACCTTGGGGCCGCAGGAGGTAACTGTATCGACTGAGTCTGCATCCGCTCCGATAATTTTGGAACCGATTCGGAGCTAGTCGCCAAGTTAGAGGCAAGCTTCTCCAGACAGGAGGTCTGGTTCTCCATCCATTTCCTCCAAATCCTCCAGGCTTTCCAATTTGGATGTAGATAGGGTGGTGCAGAGGCTCCTACAGTCACCGGTGTTGGCCAAACTTTTCTCTGCTCCGACCCATTCGGCTCCGGAGCCAGCTCTGTTGGTTGTACCTGCTATTCCTCCTCCGAGCGCATCCTTGTCGTCATAGCCGGTAAGTTCCACTCCGTGGGACGTTCCTGTGCCGGTGCCGATCCCCCAGTGGGGTTTATCGGTGCTAGCATCGGTTCCGACCCTGTCGGCTCCATCCACAAGGTTTGAAACTCGGGTCTCCTCAATCGGGCCCGAGGGGGATGTCTCGGAACACCCATCGGCCCAGAGCCTCCCCCTTGGCGCCTGGGCTACGGGGACTCCGGTCTCGATCATGGCCTTGGAAGGGGGTCGATCCTCCGATTCGGGAGGTCCCGCCTTCGAGGCTATGCGGAGCGAGCTGGCTAGGTCAGCTACTTCTCTCGGATCGGTTCTTCCGTCCCCTACGACACCGGCGAGAGCTTCTGACATCCACCTATCCTTGGATAGCAGAGCGCAGGAGCCTAAGGATACCCCCATGAGTGGTCCCCTTCTTTCTGAGGGGCCTTCAGAGTCTGTGCCTGAGGAACCCCCCAGAAAGAAATCTTGCAAGATGAAGCACATAGACTCCCAGGACGAGTCTCTCACTTCCGATACTGACCTCGAGGAGTCGGATGGGTCCCCTAAGTCTTCCTCTGAGGATTTTTCATTCTCCGATATCCTGGAGATGTTGAAACAAAGAGGAGACTGGCCTTCCAAAACCCCCTCCGAGGAGGAGTCAGTATTCCTTAAGGCTTTCGGCGCTCAGCCCTCTGCCTTCTGGGTGTCTCCACACTTCAACGAGCTCCTGGACCTTATTTGTCGGAGGGTGTGGGAGACTCTTGACTCCATGGAGCCTGTTCTTCGACGCCCCAACAAATTTTTGTCTGCTCCCCAAGGGAAGGAATTTCTGACAAAGGGAGTCCCGGTAGATTCTATGGTGGTGGCGGCTGCCACACAGAAGGAAGTTGCTGAGTCTTCCTCTTCGGTCCATCCCCCTAACAAGGAGTCTAGGACTATGGATCGGTACGGGAAGCGTACACTGTCTTCAGCGACCTTTACCTTGTGGTCGCTGAATTATTTGTCTCGTTTCACGCGGCTCCAGAGAGATCTCCTTAATGAGTTAGGAGATGCTCTAACGGGGTAACGTGCCTGAGGCGGTGGCTCAGACTGCCAACGCTCAGCTCTCGACCCTTAACTCCATTGCTAACTTGTCCATGCGACAATTTCGTAAGCGGTCGAGGGAGCTAGTAGGGTGGCTAGTTCAGGGGTGGCCCTCAGGAGGCAAGCCTGGCTACGCCTGTGTCACTTTGCAGAGGCCTTTAAGTCTTCCTTTACTGATACCCCCTTCGATGGTTCCTCCTTTTCGAGACCAAAGTGAGAGAGACACTCTCCAGGTGCGAGCAAGAGGGAAAGACCTTGTCTGCCGTGGGAGTCCGTTTTTCCCTACCGTTGAGGCCTTACCCCAAGGCTCAGCGAGGGGGAAGGATGTGGTTCAAAAAATCTCAGAGGTCTTTTCCTGCTGCACAGGGTGAGACCCCCCTCCCCGAGGCAGGGGAGGGGGGTCGTATTCAGGTAGATGTCGCCCCAGAGGCAGAGGGCGCCCCAACAATTCTGGGGACCGTGACTCCTTCCGCGGTTCCCCATACTCTCATTCCTGAGGGTGTGTCCGGCTGTGCTTCTCCGGAGTAAGTCAGGGGTCGAATTTCCCAGTATCCGGAAGCCTGGGTCAGCATCACCCAGGACAGATGGGTATTGGGGATAATCGCCGGAGGTTACACTATCCCATTTCACTCCGCACCCCCACACCCCCGTCAAAAGGATCCCAGACATTCCACCCAGTCAAAGGGGTCAGGCAGCAACAGAGGTTTCTCAGCTGCTAGAAAAAGGAGTCATCCAACCAGTCCCCCCAGACCAGATCAGATTAGGGACTTACTAGAGATTCTTTTTGGTGCCGAAAAGAACGGGGGACCTGAGACCCATTTTGGATCTCAGCCGACTCAGTCATTATGTACACAAGTCCAAATTCCGGATGGTCACGCTACAATCGATTCTCCCATTATTGGGAAAGGAAGTATGGATGTGCTTCATCGACCTGAAGGATGCTTATTTACCACAACAAAATGGACAGAGCATCCAGATGTTATCTACGCTTCCAGCTGGGAGCCAGGCACTTCCAGTTTCGAGCCCTGCGCTTTGGTCTCACCACAGCCCCCAGGGTGTTCACCAAGTGCATGGCAGTGGTGACAGCTCACTTGAGACGTCAAGGATTCCAGGTGTTTCCTTACCTGGACGACTGGCTCCTATCCACCCCCACCAAGCATCTACTTCTTCAAAACAGAGATACTGTTATTGATCTTTGTCACTAGTTAGGCATCACAATAAACTGGAAAAAATCTGCCTTGCTACCCTCACAGCGTGTCTCATTTATAGGAGCAGAGTTGAACACTATTCGGTTGAGAGTATTCCTACCTACGGAGAGGATCACAGGGTTGCAACGACAGGTTCGGATGATGATGCCTCTGACACGTGTGGGGGCAAGACTAGTTCTTCAGTTACTGGGGACAATGGCGTCCACTATCATGATGGTCCCGTTAACGAGGTTACATATGAGGATCCTACAATGGCTCCTATTCGCCCAATGGTCCTTTCAAAGACAACCGCTATCCCATCCTATCTTAATCACAGGCAAATGCAAGCCGGACCTCAGTTGGTGGCTATGCACCAACAATTTAGACGTAGGGAAACCCTTTGTTCCACCCAACCCATAGCCACAGTGACCACGGACGCCTCCCGGATAGGGTGGGGGGGAGGCATTATCTCGGCAGGATGGTCCAAGGCACATGGCAGGAGCACGAGATAGACTTGCACATAGATGTCCAGGAGAATGAGGGCAGTGCTATTAGCATTGCAGGCACTTCAGGATGTCCTCCCTCTAGGAACTATTGCGATCTACTCAGACAACATGTTAGTAGTGTGGTATCTCAAGAAGCAAGGGGGAACCAGATAGTACCCACTATGCAAGGAGGCCATGAGAGTGTAGAATTGGGCGATAGCTTCCCAACGGGCCTTGGTGGCAACTCACATCCCGGGAAAATCAATGTGATCGCAGACAGACTAAGCAGGGCGATCCTCATGCTTTGAGTGGTCCCTGAACTGCCAGGTGGCGGACAGTATATTTAGCAAATGTGTTCAGCCTTGCAGCGACCTGTTTGCCAGCCCTCTCAATGCGAAATGCCGTGACTACTACTCGCTGATACCCCCACCGGGGGAATCTCCAAGGGACGCTCTTGCGCACAATTGACCCCTCAGGTCTGCTGTATGCTTTCCCTCCGTTTCCCCTTATCTCGAGGGTGATCCAGAAAGCTTTATCCTTGGGAAGCAGATTGATTCTGATCGCGCCACACTGGCCTCGACAAGTATGGTTCCCCTTCCTTCAACCTTACATCGTGGATGCTCCTTGGACTCTGGACCCTCGTTCAGACTTGCTGACACATATGTCGGGACAGCTCCACTCATCCCTGGAGACCCTCAGGCTGACCGCCTGGCTACTCCACTTCCAGCCGTAGTCAGGTGTCACCGTTTTTCTCCTGATGTAGTCCATATTGTTTCATCCTCTCATAAGCCGTCCACTAGGAAGGTCTACTCTAGCAAGTGGAAAAGGTTTTCATTATGGGCCCAGTCAAAAGGTATTGACCCCTACACGGCTCCCATTGACTCTGTTTTAGAATTTTTGTCTCATTTATTCTACCAAGGATCTGCCTCAGCCACCATCAGTGTTCAGCTGGTGGCTATTTCTAATTATCACGTGGCTCATGAACCCAGCTTAATAGCACACAGGCTGTGGAGAGCATTCCTGAAAGGCACTCTTCTCCTTCGTCCCCCTGTATCTCAACCTGTTATGCCCTGGGACCTCAATTTTTCCTGCAGGCCCTTACTCTCCCACCCTTTGAGCCCGCGGCTTCTTGAAATTTAAAATTTCTTACATGGAAATCTGCCTTTCTGATAGCTATTACATCGGCCAGACGAGTATCAGAACTCCAGGCCCTCTCAGTCAAGCCCCCATATTTGATATTCCGTAAAGACAGAGTCTCTGTCAGACCAAATCCGTCCTTTCTTCCCAAGGTGGCTTCCTTAGCTAATATTAATCAGTTCCCAACTTCTCCAATAAGGCAGAGTACCAGTTCCATCTGTTGGATGTTCATCGGCAACTACGCTTTTATCTACACAGGACTAAAGATTGGCGGAAGTCAGACCAGCTTGTTTCGGTCTCAGAGAATCGCTTGGGGTCTGCGGTCTCCAAGGTCACCATATCTAGGTGGATAGCTGGTTGCGTCTCATTTATCTATCAGGCAGGGGGAAAGAGCCTGCCTTTTCCATTCAGAGCACACTCTACGAGAGCAGTTTCCACTTCCACAGCCTTTCAGGCTAGGTTATCGATGGATGATATATGTGCGGCTGCAACATGGGCTTCTCCTCACACGTTTGTTTCCCATTACAAATTGGATGCGGTGTCCAGGGGCAGGTCATCTTTTGGCTCCACAGTGCTCAGGAGTATTTTCCATTGAGCCACCCAGGATGCAGGTGCTAGGGATGCTGTCCCACAAGTGAAGAATGTAGGCAAGATAGGACTACATAACATCAGCTAGTTATATACTCACCATAACGTTAGATGTATGTAGTCCATCTCGCCTCACATTCTTAACCACATAGCCCGAACTATCAAAAAAGTTCATAAAAAATTAGGCCTCCTTTACAGAAACAAGAAATTTTTAACCAGATCTGCAAAAGCTACCATTGCCCGGACACACCTCCTGTCACCCCTACTCTACGCCTCCCATATACTAACCAAACTACGCAAATCAGACCTTAATAAACAAGACTCATGTTACCATAAAATAGCCAAATTCGCTACAATCTCTCCCTACAAAACACACCATTGCACAGCCCTTAGACAACTAAACTGGCTAGAACTTCCTCAACTTCTCCAATACAAGCAACTAACCTTCACCCATAAAATACTCCATGAACCAGATAACACCCCAGCCCTTCAAGATCTCATACAAGCGTACACCACCAGTAGAACACTCCATTCCATTGACAAACTCCTAGTTAAGTCCACCAAAGCTAACAACTCAGCTGGAGAATCCTTATTCTCTGACATCATTCCTAAGATATGGAATAGACTACCCACTTCCATCACTTCCATCTGCACCATAGTACAATTTCAAAAACTTCTATTAACTCACTTAGAAATATCTGGCTTTGCTGTTGCTACCCACCTGACTAACTCTATATTCTCCACTTTTTATACACACCGTCTGACTTTCATTAGATCTACACTTTACAGTACTATCTTATTATGCCTTCTTCTGTCCCTATATATATATATATATATATATATATATATATATATGGTTCCACTTCATATAATCGAATTACCATTTCATCGAATTGCAAATCATCGAGACCAAATCACGAAAACTCATTTCATTGAATCTCAAATCATTGAATACTATGAAGCAACTACAAATAACATTCCAGACACTTTGTACTATGTTTATGCAGGGGGGCAAGCCCCCCTGCTACCCCCCCATAATTAAATATGCCAACTCCAAGGTCGCACTACAGTGGGGTTAGGAAATTACCTTTTTCCCCCCACTGTAGTGCGACCTTGGAGTTGGTATATTTATTTATGGGGGTGTGGGGGGGTGGAGCCCCCCACATGGGGGGTGTAGGGGGGGCTTGCCCTCCTGCATAAACGTAGTAAAAACATTGTGGAATGTTATTTGTAGTTGCTTCATAGTTTTCAATGATTTGAGATACGATGAAATGAGTTTTCGACGATTTGGTCTCGATTTGCAATTCGATGAAATGGTAATTCGATGATATGAAGTGGAACCATATATAGATATATATATATATATATATATATATATATATATATATATATACTTACTCTTTTACCTCAAATCATTTCAAGTCTTCCTCAAAAATATACTGTGCTTCCTAATGTATATGCTAGTCTAATTTGTATAATGCCATATACTCTTTGATGTACAAATTTTGTTAAACTTGCTAAGGTGTCATCTCTTTCGGTTATTTATATTTGCAATGTGTACTTTCATTGTTGACCTGTACTCTGCAATTTTCTTGTGGTATAATGTTTGTTTTTCATATTGTTGGAGCTGTCCTTGGGCCTCCGCTGAAAATGGACCTGTGTCCAGTCAGAATTTCCTGGTAAACAAATGTTAAATAACTAAATACATAAAATAAAGTCCTGTCATACCTGCGTGAGTTGGTGGATGCTGGCCTGACATATTCTTCAGTGAAAGTACACATCAGCCAACTCTGCCTATTTGCCTCTCTTACTCTTACCTCCCTTTGCTTCCAGGTTCGAGGCCGAACAATTCCTGAAAGGCATCCTTCACCTTAGACCTCCCAGGAAACCAGTTGCGAGACCATATGACTGAAGTTTTGAAACTTTTGAACATTTTGAATGGAAATGCGGTACAAAGTGGAACAGGAAATTTACCCTTTTCTGCAATGTAATGTGATCTCGGAGTTGGTATATTTAATTACCAGGGGGTGTAGGGGGCATAGCCACCCATGTGGGGGGTGCAGGGGGGTTGCCCCCCCCTTTGCAAAAATATTAAAAATATAATTATTTTGTTGCTTATTTTTTTAATGTTCAAAGTTCCAAAACTTCGATCATATGGTCTCTGCCATGTGAAATCCGAAGTGTTGGAACTTTGATAATCTAACATAGGTGTGTGTGTGTGTGTGTGTGTGTGTGTGTGTGTGTGTGTGTGTGTGTGTATATATATATATATATATATATATATATATATATATATATATATATATATATATATATATAAAATAGATTTATATATAGATATATAATCTAGGACTTTTGCACAAAAGTGCAAAAGCCCAAATCCATTATCACCGAACACACTAACGAAAGCGCTTTTCACCAAAAAGCGCTTTCATTAAAGCGCGTTAAAAAAATCCACTTTTATGCAGGGGGGCAAGCCCTCCCACACCCCCCTACTTTAATATTCTCACTCTGAGATCGCACTACAGTGGGGAATAGGGAATTTTCCCTTACCCGCACCGTAGTACAATCTCTGGAACAGGCATACTTATGCAAAAGTGCTTTTTCGGTGAAAAGCACTTTCGCATAAATATGCCCCACTGATAACCATTCGGTGGAAAGTGCATTCAGGGATCTGTACAGATTCCATATAGATATATAGATAGAGATATATAGAGATATATATATAGATATTTAGATAGAGATATATAGAGATAAATAGATATTTAGATAGAGATATATAGAGATAGACAGATATAGATATATATTGATATACATGTATATGGATGTGTATATATATATCTATATATATATCTATCTATATATATATATATATATATATATATATATGTGTGTGTGTGTGTGTGTGTATACACATACATCTGTATGTATATATACACGTGCATAACCATCCGTTATATCTACTTGTTTAACCATACACCTCAGATATCTGTTCAGTATGAATTAAATGAATAAATGCTTAAATAATGGCCTAGAAATATATCTCCCAACTAGCACTGGACCCTAAGGACCTTTGTACTCCTGTTCAACAGTGGAGGGTATGAATGGAAAAGGGCTCCAACATTAAAGCATTTAACCCTTTACTCTGAAGTTAGTATGTACCCTTGTTCTGAGTTTGATCAGTAAGGACGCAGCAAATGTGGAAGACATTTGCAGTAGGAATAATAAGCACCATTGAATGATTATAAGTAGGATCCACATAAAAGTAGCTGCAATATGCAAGCAGTGCATGTATTAGAAGATGTCCTTCATGGATGCATCTGCAGTCATAACAACTAGGTTGTCCTGTCGTCAGGCAACCCTTCGGTCGGCCGGATTCCAAAGTCTGGGTCCGGCTTCGGCTGATGTCGCTCTTCACCCGACGTCATCTCTGCTGGTCTTCGGGTATAAAGGCATCAGCCGACGCCATTTTCCTCCGTCTTTCTTGCCGCGTGGCGCCCGAAGCAGAAGCTGTTCGCAAGTGCCGGTCGATCAGATCCAGAGATTACTACTACCGAATACTACTTCGAAGACTTCTAAAAGCTAAGTACCCCGTTGGGGACTCTTTCTTGCCTCAGCCGATGTCAGAAAAAGTCAATAACTGTTTAACTTGTGGGAAACAAATACCTCATAAAGATTTCCACTCTTACTGTTTGCCTTGCTTAGGCCCCGACCACGACGTAGCGGCCTGTTCGGCCTGCGCTTCCTTCAACCGACGAACGCTAAGGCGTCGGTCGGAGTTTGCTGAACAGTTTTTCGGCTCAGACTTTGCGTATATTATGCCGTCGGATCCTCCGACTACCCAAATTATTAAAAAACGCAAGGAAAAAGACTGACACTCGCGGTCCGCGGTTTCGGCCGAAACCACGGTGAAGCAAGCCGCGAGTGTCTCGGTCTCGGCCGAAACCGAGAAAACTGGTCAATCTCCAGCCGAATCCATGGCTACTACTGAGGCTCCTGCTACCTTACCTGAATCGGCCTCAGAAATTTTGCCTACAACCGTGGTTTCTACTGATTTATCAGACACCATCCCTTTGGATGTCTCTACCCCAGCACGTGGTGCTGCTAGACCCCCTGCAGCCATGTCTATCAAGGCCTTTGCCAGGGCCAAAGCAGCCAAATCTGCTAAGGCAGTGCCTGTTAAACCTCCCTCACACAGGCCCACTTCTAGTTCACAAATGCTTACTCTGGCAGAAGATTTAATATCCTTAATTAGGGGATCCCAATCTCACCCAGACAGGGCCTCTCAGCCCCTGAAAAGAGATCTAGGACAGAGCCCCGAGCCAGTGTCCTCTGAGGCTTCTGGATGACTCCGACATTTCAGAACAGCCAGAGGACCCTTTTTCTACATATGAAGACTCCGATGCTGAAGAATCCATTCCAGCTGCCTCTCCACCAGAGGAATTTTCCTTTGGGGAAACCTTGCATGCCATGAGAGAACAATTCCAATGGCAGGGACAAGATTTCTCAGACTCAAGAAAAGGCTTAGGACCTTCCTACACTTACCACAACATAGGCCCTTAGCTATACCTCCTGTTTTACCTGTTGTGGATGACGATTTAATGATGTCTGCACTGCTCCTGATTCTTTACCTCCTGCCCCTGCCAAACCTGATAGATATTACAGGGTACCTGACACTCATCACCACCTATACAAGGCCCCACTGGCAGACCCCGAAACTATTTCCCAGGGGCCTAAGGCAGTAGCCTCGACCACAGCAAAAACCCTATTCCTTCAGAAAGGGAATCCAGGTCCTTAGACAGATGGGGAAAAAGTTTACACCTCTGCTACTCTCTCAGCTAGAGCTTTAAACTGTCAATTTCACATGATCCAATACCAAGAGTTTATGCTTGATCAGTTAACTAAGAAAGTATCCTCTGATGAATCTTTAGACAAGAAATATGTATTAGAAATGGTAAATAACATACAACAGGTTAGTAACCATTCCTTAAAATGTGGCTATGATGCACTGGAGGCTTCATTTAGATCAGCCATGACTGGCACAGTGATAAGAAGACATGCATGGCTGAAAGAACAGGTCTTACCGGATCATGTTAAAGCAAAGCTATTAGATGCTCCCATGGATAAGGCCAGTTTATTTGGTACACCTGCCCAGCAGGTAATGAAGAAAATGGAAGAAAAGGCAAAATCTGTACAGACAGTTAAAGATTTCTTACAGGTTCAGCCCCCAAGGTTTAGCAGGAACTGGCCTGCCAAAAATTGGTCCTTTCCTGACTCCACAAGATCCCAAAGGGGCAGAAACAGACAATCCAGAGGCAGAAATCAATCCAGAGGAGGTGCCTACAGAGGACGACAGTGGCAAGGTAATAACAGAGGCACAGACACAACCACTGCCACTGCAACAGGACAATCACAGTGACTTGACTCTAACTCCGCCTACCAGGGAGCAAATAGCAGCACCATTAGGCGGAAAGTTAGCCTTATTTTCGAAAAATTGGCACTATATCACAAAAGACAAGTGGATTTTGCAAACCATAGACCAAGGCTACCGGTTCCACTTCCACACCTTGCCAGTAAAAGAGGAATGCCAAACCTGCCTCCAAATCAAAAGATAGAAGCTCTACAGCAGATAACGAAATTATCCAAGATGAGAGCTGTGGAAAGAGTACCAATAACAGAACAGGGCAAAGGATTCTACTCCAGACTCTTCCTAGTACCAAGAAAAGAGAAAAGTTGGAGACCTATTCTCGACCTGTCCATCTTAAACACATATATCATTGTCCCAAAATTCAAAATGCTGACCCTACAGCAACTTCTTCCCATGCTGGGCAAGGAGTGTTGGCTGGTAACTCTAGATCTCAAGGAGGCATACCTGCACGTCCCCATTCGACCCAATTGCAGAAGATACCTCAGATTTCTTGCAGGATCAGAGCATTATCAATTCTCAGCATTGCCCTTTGGCTTATCTACTGCCCAGAGTATTCACAAAATGCCTGGCATCAGTAATCGCCACTGCAGACTACAGGGAATCCAAATTTATCCATACCTGGACAACTGCCTGCTACAAGCGGACAACAAAAGCAAGCTGACAACAGATTTACAAAGGGTCATTTACTTGCTACAAGCCCTGGGATACACAGTCAACTTACAAAAGTCAAGGCTGATACCATCCCAGACAAGAACATTCTTGGGCGCGGAATTGGACACAGTAAAACAAATGGCATTCCTAACTACAGAAAAACAAAAGAACTCCTCTTTACTTCTTGGCATTAACAAGACAGAACAAACTAACAGCAAGAAAAGTTCTGCAGGCCTTGGGCTTCATGGCATCATGCATAATCTTGGTACCACATGCCAGACTGCATATGAGAAAACTACAGTGGTACCTAAAGAATTTATGGTCTCCACACAGGCACAGCCTAGAAGCAGAAATACCATTAATCCCATGCCTAAAACAGGAATTCCTCTGGTGGGCCCAAGCATGCCAGTCAAACCCAGGCCTACCCTTCCACAAGTTTCAACAAGCCAAACCATCACAACAGACGCCTCAGACCTAGGATGGGGGCGCACATGCTGGACAAATGCGCATAAGGATTGTGGACTCAGGACCAGCTGCACTTGCACATAAACCAAAAGAAATGCTGGCAGTAAAACTGGCAATCCAAAAATTCAGACCATTCCTCAAAGAAGGCCATTTGATGATAAGGACAGACAACACCACAGTCATGTGGTACATCAACAAACAGGGAGGCACTCATTCATACCCCCTATGCAGAATGACCTTGGACCTTTGGAATCTGGCTCTCAGCTACAACATCCAGTTACAGGCAATATTTGTACCGGGAAAAGAGAACACCCTAGCAGACATGTTAAGCAGAACCACCTCGGATGCTCACGAATGGATGCTACACCCAGACATCTTCAAGACCATCACAAAGAAATGGGGAATGCCACAAATAGATCTATTCGCTTCCCCTCTCAATCACCAGCTCAAAAAATTCTGCACAAGGACATTCCACCCACTTGCATGGAAGGTGGATTCTCTTTCCTTCAGCTGGACAGGTCTGACAACATATGCATTTCCACCTCTTCCCTTGATACACAAGGTATTACTGAAAATCAAAGAGGAATGTTCAAGGATAATCCTGATAGCTCCGAACTGGCCAAGACAACACTGGTACCCACTGCTGAGGAGCATGTCTCGGGAGAAAATGTGGTCAATACCCCTGATGCCTTTGATGTTAACTCAGAACAACTACATCATCATGCATCCAAACCTAAAAACTTTGCAGCTGACTGCCTGGAACATCACATAGCAGCAACTAAGCCAGATCTTTCCCAAAGGGTTAAAGACATTATCCTTGAAGCCCGCAGACCTTCAACAAGAAGGAACTATGCAGGAAAATGGAAAAGGTTTGTCATTTGGAGTACTGAAAGAGGAAAAGATGTGTCAATATAGATATTGCAAACATTCTGGAGTATTTGGCAGAGCTTTTACATACAGGCCTGTCCTATTCCTCCATCAAGATACATGCATCAGCTATTTCAGCAGAATACAGCTTTGATCCACCTGTCTTTTCACATCCTCTACTCAGGCAGTTCCTCAGAGGGATCAAGAATGTAAAACCTCCAAGGAAACCACCATTACCAGCATGGGACTTGAACTTTGTGCTAGAAAAGTTGACACTCCCTCCGTTCGAACCAGCAGCAACAGCAGATCTACAGCACCTATCATGGAAAACTGCTTTCCTACTGGCAATTACCTCAGCAAGGAGGGTTTCGGAACTACAGGCCTTAATGGCAGTACAACCCTTCCTAATCTTCCATAAAGATAGGGTGTCCATGAGAACTAATCCTACATTTATGCCTAAGGTGGTATCCAGAGTGTCTTTAAACCAGGCAATCCACCTACCTTCCTTCTTTCCCAATCCACAAAACAGAGGGGAAAGAATGCTGCATACCTTGGACGTACATAGACAGCTACTCTACTACCTGGACAGAACCAAAAGTAACAGAAAAACTGACCAGCTTTTGGTAGCCTATGCAACAGGGAGGGAAGGAAAAGCAATTTCCAAACAGACAATCTCCAAATGGATAGGAAATTGCATAAGATTTTGTTACTCCTTCCATGGAAAACCAATTCCACAGAACATAAGGCCTCATTCTACAAGGGCTACAGCCACTACCACAGCTTTCTTACGAGGAGTGGCAACCAAGGACATTATTGAGGCGGCTACTTGGACCTCCGTGCATACATTTGCCAAGCATTATAATTTACCTCTATATTCTAGATCCCGAGCAGGGTTTGCCACTGCTGTATTGCAAGGGATCCTAACCACACCATAATTTTATCATCCTCCTCCCTAGTTGGCTATGGTATTCTACCCAGTTGTTATGACTGCAGATGCATCCATGAAGGACATAGTACAGTTTTGTACCTACCATAAATGTAGATGTCCGAACTGGATAGCATCTGCAGTCAGGATTACCCTCCCTCCTTCCCCTCTGTGGTACTCCTAGGGTATTTATCCTCCTAATAGCTAGCTGGGGGGAGTCTCTTATGGTGTATTTGTTTGTATATATGTACATACATGCTTATTTTTTCTGTTTGCCTTCTATCTTTTTGGAAACATTGGCATTTATCCAAAATTTAGCCTTCCAAGAGGGCAACTGGCATCTGGGGCAAGAAACACTGAGGAAAATGGCGTCGGCTGATGCCTTTATACCCGAAGACCAGCAGAGATGACGTCGGGTGAAGTGCGACATCAGCCGAAGCCGGACCCAGACTTTGGAATCCGGCCGACCGAAGGGCTGCCTGACGACAGGACAACCCAGTTGTTATGACTGCAGATGCTATCCAGTTCGGACATCTACATTTATGGTAGGTACAAAACTGTACTGTATAGCAAGTAACAGCAAATAAACAAGCAATATGTTAGGGCAAAGTACAGACATGTAACCATGACCCAAGAAAGTAATAGTACTTGTATTGTTAGGTATCCCTATTTTGCAGAGGACTAAAACAAAAGAGGAAAGGAGGAGAAGCAGAGTGTTTTGAGAATGTGCATTGGAGGAGGCTCCAGTTTAATGTACATTGTGGGAAAGGGAGTCTAAAGCATCCAGTCACGTGACAGGAGACTTAAGTGTGGTAAACTGAACTCTCCAGTACAGGAGAAAATAAACAGCTGTTGAGCTGGTCCTAACTCATAGGAGAGAGAGCTCCATTCTGAGGACATCTAAAACCTGTTAACTCAGAGATGCACAGTAAAGTTATAGTGGGAAATTGCATTAAAATGACAGATTATATTAAGATACACCAGGAAAACCACTTTCTTTTTCTTCACCTACTAGAAACATTCAAGAACAATATTCATAGGATAACAGGAAAGTCCCGCAGATTACTAAATACTATTATATGCTGAAAGGAAAAGTAGCAATCCCAGTTCTCCCAAAAGTCAGTACTGCAGCATTGAATTTACTTGAACATCTACATGTATGTTAGTATCTAACAAAAGTGGGCTTTCTGGGAGTGTCCAGATGTTGTCTTCATGAGGGAACATAGTGCAGAATAACTCTACATCTCTACTGTTATAGTTGTTGTTGTTTGAAACCTGGGGAGTCCAAAGTAAATTAACTAGATTTAATACCAGAAATCTAAGTATGTGTTCCAAGTAAATAGCTATGGGCTCAGTGGATGAGCCACTCCTCTCAGCCACTGGCTACAGGTGTAGGTCATTAGCGTTTTTACATGGTTTTGGAATCCCAAAAAGGAGTGGGATTCTGTTGACTCACACAAGTCCTGTTTGTACATCTCCATTTACAAGACAGCTCAGGAAATTACTGAGGTATACAATACAAATACCAGCATTCCCATTTAACATACCTGATTTTGTGCAGTCCATTGCTTTATAAAGTGTTTTGTTCCAATTTTGCATTAACTCAGTCTAGGGCCATCCATTGTTACTTTTACCTGGGTGTTTGACCTGATCTATGCCATATCCTAGGAAGAATTCATCACAGGCATGGATCATGTCATCAGTAGCCTTACTTACATGTGGAATAGCCCTGACTTACCGGAAATCCAGTGTAGCGTGCATGCATAGGTATTTTTATACCCCATGCAGACTTCAGAGAACTTTTCCTCAGACCGATAGCAAATGCTGGAAGAGAGGTAATTGGGAACATGTTTTTTGGGAATGCAATGAGTTGGCAGACTTTAAAAAATAAATAAATCCATACATAATACTTTGTCAGAAGTGTTGGAGGCAGGGGGCATTGTAACTAAAGAAGTGATTCTTCTGAGCTGGGTTATAAGCTTTGAATTGCTCAGATGTAGTAAGGTCTTACTATGTTTAATGCTATTGTCTACCAAAAAAGCAATTACTTGAAAATTAAAATGTAAACCAAGTGTAATTGAATTTTTTTTAAAGAAGAGAGGAGAACAGAGGAAGTGGGATCTTTAGATGAAGGATGGAGCAGATTACATAGAAATGAATGGAATTTGTGGGAGCAATACATGCAGAATAGTATTAAGGAAAAGGTGTGAAATTTATGAAAAGGCAGGAATTAAGTAATGCTGGTGTGAATTAAATGTGTTAAAATGTGCACTGCATGAAAATAAAAAATGTTAGCATATGTACCCATGTCATTTTTTAAAGTATTGTTTTATAAAGATTAAAAAAAGGAAATCCATGTGTTCCTTCCACACATGCAACCTCTTGAGAGCCACTTTGGACACCAAGAGATACAGACTGTCCATTCAGCAGAGAAAATTATTTCCACTGTTAGATGTTTTTTCTCCAAGGCATCTGAAAATGTCCATGTCATCAAGAGCCAGAAATGATGGTTCATTTGGCTAAGCTGCATATGAGAAAAGGTCTGTTATACTAGAAGCCCTTGATGTCCTTCATGGATGCATCTGCAGTCATAACAAGTGGGTTGTCCTGTCGTCAGGCAGCCCTGCAGTCGGCGGGTTGTCCTGTCGTCAGGCAGCCCTGCAGTCGGCCGGATTCCAAAGTCCGGGTCCGGCTTCGGCTGATGCCGCACTTCACCCGACGTCATCTCTGTTGGTCTTCGGGTATATAAGCATCAGCCGACGCCATTTTCCTCAGTCTTTCTTGCGGCGCGCCGAAGCAGAAGTTGTTCCGCAAGTGCAGTCGGTCGGATCCAGAGATTACTTCTACTTCGAAGACTTCTAAAGCTGGACTCTTTCTTGCCTCAGCCGATGTCAGAAAAAGTTAACAATTGTTTAACCTGTGGGAAACAAATACCTCATAAAGATTTCCACTCTTACTGTCTGCCTTGTTTAGGCCCAGCCCACGACGTAGCAGCCTGTTCGCCTGTGCTCTTTCAACCGGTCGGAGTTTGCAGAACAGTTTTGGTTCTGATTTTGCGCACATTTATGCCGGGATCCTCCGACTACCCAATCTACTAAAAAAGATAAAGACCGACACTGCGTCCCGGGTTCGTTTCGGCCGAAACCACGGTAAAGCAAAAAACCGAAAACTGATCAAAGTACAGCTGAACCTATTCTACAACTGAGGCCCCTGCTACAACTCTTGAATCGACCTCAGAACTTTTACCCACTACGGTGGTTGACTTATCAGACACCATCCCTTGGATGTCTCTACCCCAGCACGTGGTGCTGCTAGGCCTCCAGCAGCCATGTCCATTAAGGCCTTGCCAGGGCTAAAGCAGCCAAACTACTAAAACAGTGCCTGTTAAACCCCCACATCCAGGCCCTCTTCTAGCTCTCAAATGCTTTCTTTGGCAGAAGATTTAATTTCTTTAATTAGGGATCTCAATCTCACCCAGACAGGGCCTCTCAGCCCCCAGAGAAGAGACCTAGGGCAGAGCCCCTGAGCCAGTGTCTTCTGATGATTCTGCTGATGAATCAGACATAACCGACCAGCCAGAGGCTCCTTCTCCAATTTTGAAGATTCTGATGCTGAAGAATCCATTCCAGCTGCTTCCCCACCAGAAGAATTCTCCTTTGGGGAAACCTTGCATGCCATGCGAGAACAGTTCCAATGGCAGCAACAGGATTTTTCAGACTCCAGAAAAGACTTAGGACCTTTCTGCACCTCCCACAGCACAGGCCCTTAGCTATACCTCCTGTTCTCTCTGTGGTGGATGATGCTTTCAATGATGTTTGCTCCAGATTCTTTACCCCAGCCCCTGCCAAACCAGACAGATTTTACAGGGTGCCAGATACTCATCACCACCTTTACAAGGCCCCACTTGCAGACCCAGAAACTATATCCCAGGGTCCCAAGGCAGTAGCCGACCATAGCTAAAACCCTATTCCTTCTGAAAGGGAAGCAAGGTCATTAGACAGATGGGGTAAAAGGTCTACACTTCAGCTACTCTCTCAGCTAGAGCTTTAAACTGTCAGTTTCACATGATACAATACCAAGAGTTTATGCTCGATCAGTTAACTAAAAACTAACCACAGATGAATCTCTTGATAAGAAATATGTATTAGAGATGGTAAATAACATACAACAGGTTAGCAACCATTCCTTAAAATGTGGCTATGATGCACTGGAGGCTTCATTTAGATCAGCCATGACAGGCACAGTGATAAGAAGGCATGCATGGCTAAAGGAACAAGTTTTACCGGATCATGTTAAAGCTAAGTTGCTAGATGCTCCTATGGACAAGACAAGTTTGTTTGGTACACCTGCCCAGCAGGTTATGAAGAAAATGGAAGAGAAGGCAAAATCTGTTCAAACTGTTAAAGATTTCTTGCAGGTTCAACCCCAAGGTTTAGCAGGAACTGGCCTGCCAAAATTGGTCCTTTCCTGACTCCACAAAATTTCAAAGGGGCAGGAATAGACGTCCCAGAGGCAGAAACCAATCCAGAGGAGGTGCCTACAGAGGACGACAGTGGCAAGGTAACAACAGAGGCACAGACACAGCCACTGCCACTACATCAGCACAACCACAGTGACTTAATCATAAATCCGCCTACCAGGGAACAAATAGCAGCTCCTCTAGGCGGAAAGTTAACCTTATTTTCAAAGAACTGGCACTACATAACAAAAGACAAGTGGATTTTACAAACCATAGATCAAGGTTACCGGTTTCACTTCCACACTTTACCAGTCAAAAGAGGAATGCCAAATCTACCTCCAAATCAAAAAACAGAGGCTCTACGCCAGATAATGGAGTTAGCAAACATGAGAGCTGTGGAAAGAGTGCCAACAGCAGAACAAGGAAAGGGTTCTATTCCAGACTATTCCTAGTTCCAAGAAAGGAAAAAGTTGGAGACCAATTCCACCTTAAACTCATACATCATTGTCCCAAAATTCAAAATGCTGACCCTACAGCAACTTCTTCCCATGCTGGGCAAGGAGTCTTGGCTGGTAACTCTAGATCTCAAGGAGGCATACCTGCAATCTGCAGAAGATACCTCAGATTTCTTGCAGGATCAGAGCACTATCAATTCTCAGCATTGCCCTTTGGCTTATCTACTAGTATTCACAAAATGCCTGGCATCAGTGAATTCAAATTTACCCATACCTGGACGACTGCCTGCTACAAGGGACAACAAAAGCAAGCTGACAACGGATTTACAAAGGGTCATTTACTTGCTACAAGGACTGGGATACACAGTCAATTTACAAAAGTCAAGGCTGATACCATCCCAAACAAGGACATTCTGACACAGTACAGCAAATGGCATTCCTGACTACAGAAAAACAAAAGAACTTCCTCTTTACTTCTTGGCACTAACAAAACTGAACAAATTAACAGCAAGAAAAGTTCTGCAGGCCTTGGGCTTCATGGCATCATGCATAATCTTGGTCCCATTTGCCAGACTACATATGAGGAAACTACAGTGGTACCTAAAGAATTTATGGTCCCAACACAGACACAGTCTAGAAACAGAAATCCCACTAATTCCATGCTTAAAACAGGAGTTCCTATGGTGGGCTCAGGCATGCCAGTCAAACCCAGGGATGTCTACCAAGCCAGACCATCACAACAGACGCTTCAGACCCACATGCTGGACAAATGCGTGCAAGGATTGTGGACACAGGATCAACTTCACCTGCACATCAATCTAAAAGAAATGCTGGCAGTAAAACTGGCAATCCAAAAGTTCAAACCTTTTCTCAAAGAGGGCCAGTTGATGATAAGGACAGACAACACCACAGTCATGTGGTACATCAACAAACAGGGAGGCACTCATTCATACCCCCTATGCAGAATGACCTTGGAGCTGTGGACCCTGGCACTCAGCTACAACATTCAGTTACAGGCAATATTTGTACCGGGAAAGACAATACTCTAGCAGACATATTAAGCAGAAACTCTTCGATGCCCACGAATGGAAGCTGCACCGGACATCTTCAAGACCATCTCAAAGAAATGGGGAATGCCACAGATAGACCTATTATCACCTCTCAATCACCAGCTCAAAAATTCTGCACAAGGACATTCCACCCACTAGCATGGAAAGTGGACTCACTCTCCATCAACTGGAAAGGCCTGACAGCATATGCATTCCCACCTCTTCCTTTGATACACAAGGTACTACTAAAAATCAAGGAAGAACGTCCAAAGATAATCCTGATAGCTCCAAACTGGCCAAGACAACACTGGTACCCACTACTGAAGAGCATGTCTCGAACAATATGTGGCCAATACACCTGATGCCTTTGATGTTAACTCAGAACAACTACAGCATCATACATCCAAACCTAAAAACGCTGCAACTGACTGCATGGAACATCACATAGCAGCAGCTAATCCAGAACTTTCACAAAGAGTTAAAGACATTATTCTTGAAGCGCAGACCTTCAACAAGAAGGAACTATGCTGGAAAATGGAAAAGGTTTGTCATTTAAGAGGAAAAGAGGTGTCAAACATAGATATGCCTAACATTCTGGAGTATCTGGCGAACTTCTTCATTCAGGCCTGTCCTACTCCTCCATCAAGATACATGCATCAGCTATTTCAGCAGAATACAGCTTTGATCCACCTGTTTTTCGCACCCTTTGCTCAGGCAGTTCCTCAGAGGAATCAAGAATGTAAAACCTCCAAGGAAACCACCATTACCAGCTTGGGATTTAAACTTTGTGCTAGAAAAGTTGACACTAT
Organism: Protopterus annectens; assembly: GCF_019279795.1. Lineage (NCBI taxonomy): Eukaryota > Metazoa > Chordata > Ceratodontiformes > Protopteridae > Protopterus > Protopterus annectens. The sequence continues at coordinate 425,853,285 of NC_056746.1, forward strand.
CACCCTTTGAACCAGCAGCAACAGCAGATCTACAACACCTGTCATGGAAAACTGCTTTCCTGCTAGCAATTACTTCAGCAAGGAGGGTTTCAGAACTTCAGGCCTTAATTGCAGTGCAACCCTTCCTAATCTTCCACCAAGATAGAGTGTCCATGAGGACTAATCCTACATTTATGCCCAAGGTGGTATCCAGAGTGTCTTTAAACCAGGCAATCCACCTACCTACCTTCTTTCCCACCCCACAAAACAGAGGGGAAAGAATACTGCATACCTTGGATGTACATAGACAGCTACGCTACTACTTGGACAGAACAAAAAATAGCAGAAAGACTGACCAACTTTTCGTAGCCTATGCAACAGGAAGGGAAGGAAAAGCTATTTCCAAACAGACAATCTCCAAATGGATAGGAAATTGCATACGATACTGTTACTCCTTCCATGGAAAACCAATTCCACAAAACATAAGACCTCATTCTACAAGGGCAGCAGCCACTACCACAGCCTTCTTACGAGGAGTGGCAACCAAAGACATTATTGAGGCTACTTGGACCTCCGTTCATACATTTGCCAAGCATTATAATTTGCCTCTATATTCCAGATCCCGAGCAGGGTTTGCCACTGCTGTACTGCAAGGGATCCTAAACACACCATAATCTACTTTTATCCTCCTCCCCTAGTTGGCTATGGTATTCTACCCACTTGTTATGACTGCAGATGCATCCATGAAGGACATAGTACAGTTTTGTACCTACCATAAATGTAGATGTCCGAACTGGATAGCATCTGCAGTCACCTCCTTCCCTCTGTGGTACTCTAGGGTGTTTACCCTCCTAATAGCTAGCTGTTGGGGAGTCTTTATGGTGTATTTGTTTGTATATATGTACATATATGCTTATGATTGTGTTTACCTCTATCTATTTGGAAACATTGGCATCTATCCAAATTTTAGCCTGCAAGAGGGCTACTGGCATCTGGGGCAAGAAACACTGAGGAAAATGGCGTCGGCTGATGCTTATATACCCGAAGACCAACAGAGATGACGGACTCTGGAATCCGGCCGACTGCAGGGCTGCCTGACGACAGGACAACCCGCCGACTGCAGGGCTGCCTGACGACAGGACAACCCACTTGTTATGACTGCAGATGCTATCCAGTTCGGACATCTACATTTATGGTAGGTACAAAACTGTACTTTTCTAGCACTTCCATTCTTTTGCAAAAGTGTATCTGTCATTCTTAATATGGAATGCGGATGGTCGATGGCTCAAGTGGTGACCAGTTCTTGGATAACATTTGCGGATCTTAAGGGAGATTCAGACCCTTACTTCAAAGACTGTTGAGTTATCCTTGTGAATGCCCTTATGATTTTTGAAAGTTCAAAGAAGGTAGAACAACAAAGGCGAAGTCAAGCCCTTCAATTTTAGTGATATTTGTTTGGAATCTTTTATGCCTTCTAGATCTTCAAATTGTCTAGTCAGGGAGTTTTCCGTGTGCTCACAGACAGCATAATTTGTTACATAAGACATCAACATTTTTATCCTCTGGACAGGTCAACCATGATACAATAACCTGGGACCTAGCATTAAAACAATCTTCAATGTCAGGCCTGTTTCAACTCCTCTGTACAGAGTGCCCAAGCAGCCTGTATGTACATCTGCTAACTGAAAATAACTGAGCACTTACTTGCACAAGCCAGTCACATAATGGACTACCCACAGGTGTTTGCATTTTTGTTTCTCTACAGAACCAGCATACTTTATAGTTTTAACCCCAGATGCTTTTGCAGTGGGTAGTGGGCACCATTTTTATTTCTTGAAACAGTGGTCTTTTGTATGCCTTCCCTCCTTTTATTGATTCACATGCTGCTCCAAGAGGTAGGAGTTTGGTGCTGTTAACCTAATTCTGGTGCCCTCCATGTGGCCCACTCATCCCTGGTTTCCTCAATTGCAAGATAAGTAGGGAGGAACTTCAGCTGTACCTGTTGTAGCCTTCTCGCCTAACAACAAGGAACCGTGATGCACCCATCTGTTAAACACTCTCAAGCTGGCAGCCTGGATCTTAGGATGCCCTGTGTGGAATCACTGCCCTTTCTTCCAGGGTTACTTTGTACTCTTAAGAAGGGTTGGAAAACCAGCTATCAGAGCTGGCCAAGTGGACCAAATTTTTTTTGTGATGCAGCAAGCTTAGAACACAACTCAGGGTAGTTTCTGCTTTATCTAATTAACTTGTTTGACGAGTGTGTCTTGCACATCATTTAGAGGGTATCTTTCTGATGTTTCCGGTTGCTTGTTCCTTTATCCATGCATTCATACAGTTTTATAAGATAATCCTACAGTAGATGCCCCAAGAAAACTATTTCTGGAGTATGAACTTTCACATAAAAACAGACTCTTTCCTTTTGGTCCAGGAGAGTTAGCACCAATAAATTGGTCGCGTGGGTTTCTTCCAGGTGCTCCGGTTTCCTCCCACATCCCAAAGACATGCAGTAGGTGGATTGGACACTCTAAATTGGCCCTAGGTGTGAATGTGTGGGTGTGTGTGTACCTTCTGTGGAAGGTTGGGCACCGGGCTGGCGACTCTACACCGTAAAACTCCACTGCCAATCATGAGCGGACAGATTATCCGCTGTGGCGATCCATAACCGGGAAAAGCCAAAAGAAGAAGAAGACTTCAGTGCGCAGAGAACCTTACACTGTCTTGTGCAGAAAAAGGATGTCCCTAGCCTTCACTACCGGGGATTGACATCAGAGTATAGGCAGAGAGAAATCCTAAGTGAAAGACCTGCTCTATTTTTAAGTGAAGTCTAGAACAGGAGCAGCTGTTGAAGGGGTAATTAGTATGGCATATAAAATATTGCATAGTAACTGCAAGAATAACTATACAAATCAATCAAAGGAAATTAAAAAGTTTAGGAAGAGACTGGAAAAGCAATTTGCAAGGGAACAATTGGAGGATGTGTGTATGGCTTTAGAATTTGCAAAAAAAAAAAGTTTAGAAGGTTTAGGATTTTTGCTTGCATGTGGATCTTTTTATACCCCAAGCAGACTTCAAAGATTTTTTCCTTGTGTAGATAGCAAACTTTGGAGTTGGGATAGAAGAGGAGGAGGTAACTAGGAGAATATTTTTGGGGAGTGTAATGAGTGGCTGCTGAAAAAGCAGTTGCTAGAAAATGGGAATCAAAATCTAACCATCTGTTTTTGAAGTATAAAATATTGTAAAAGAGAGAAAAGATCTGGAAGCAAGACTTTAGAAAAGGGAAGGGGCAAATTACGTATAAGTAGATGTTATGGGAACAAAGGCAGTAATTGAGCAATTTATGTAACACTGGATAGAGTATCAGTTATGAAGAAAGTATGTGCAACATGTAATGTACATAAATGGAATAAAATGTTAATATGTTTTTCTTTTCTGTTAATGCCTATGTCTTAAATGATTTAATAAAGGTGTTTAAAAATAGGGTTATCCCCCAGAACCAGTCCCAAATATAGGCTCATAGTCTTCCCAGAGTTGGCCCTGAATCAAACTGTTCAACTCACTTTTTTTCTGTATCCCCTCATTAAGGGAGAGAAGCGCTTAAACCAGATGGATGTACATGGACAAGGTTGATACAGTGACAGAACTCAAGATTTTAAGTGAACAGACATTTTTCTTTTTATCAGGCAAACAAGGTAGACCTTTCCAAACAAAAACAGTTGCTGGCAGTTTGTAATTCCTTCTGTTAGTCACTGCAGGGAAAATTTGTGAGTGGGGCAGTTCATGACACATTCAAGAAGGGCAGCGGGCTAGATCTTCCTCTGTCTGGTTAGACTTATGAGTTAGTTACCTGAGTGTTCACTCACTTCTTTCCTATGGGTTTTATTTTTGTTTTGTACATTTGTTAACCAGGTAAGCCCATTGAAAATAAGTGTCCCTTTTCAGGGGTGACCCGGGATCGCACACTCTCTTTCTCTGGTTAAATGATGTGCTCAGTGTTACAGAGTAGGCAAATTGAGGTGCAAAGAATCAAACCTTTTATCCTGGGTATAGGAAGCAACTCTCATGTCAGACTTAAGCCACTAAATTAACTGCCAAGGCATTAGAAGATGGACATTGCAAGGAGCAGAGCCAGCTTTGTTAGTTTGATTTTGCAGGGCATGCATTACAGTTTTCCCATCCCAGGTCTTGGGCCAACCCTCATACCGTTTTAATATTCTTCCTGATGTTTTGAATGCTATCCAGTAGTGTTTTTTTTTTTTTTTATTATTGACCTTAGTAGACATAAGCAAGCAAGTAAACTGTAACCAGATGTCAAAGTAGGATCACTGTAATAGTAAAGGCTTCCTCCTCCTTCTCTCCCCTCTCCCCTTACTCTCTTTCACTTGCAACTCCCATGCTGTTATCGGGAGGTTACCAAATCCTAGCTTTAAAGGTGCCCTGTAAGTCCCAGCTTCATTGTTTTGTTTCTTTGGGGTGGGACTGACTTCTCACACTTACTACTGACCATTAGTCAACCAGAAAAGAAACCTTTGTACCATGTGTCCTGTAAATGTTAACAGCAAGAGAAAAGGACGGCCTTGAGCAGGGAAGGTCCAATATCTCTGAAATCTGGCTGATGGACATCTGTTTGTGGGGTAATGCTGAAACGTTATGAATGGTACTACAGCAGTGATCCTTCTACTCAAACAAGTGGTTTTGGTGAGTACACTTATGCAGCTGTATTTTAACATACTTTAAATGGTCCTTATTAGAAGAAATGATGATAGTGTTGGAAAATGCTGTTTTTATATAGGGCATGTGGAATCTAAAGTTGGAAGAGAGTGGCTTCAGTTACCTTTGCACAGAGGGAAAGTGAGCTGCGTGAAAAATCATTTGAAAGGGTGACACTAGTGTCAATGAACCAAAACCTGTTTTTTTTTTTGTTTTGTTTAATCTGTCAGTCTTCACCTGTTCTTGACTTGTGGGTTACAGTTCCGATCCTTGGAACCGATCCGGCCATTATGTATATTGTGTCAGCCAAAAAAAATGTCTTTCGAGCTGCAAGTCTACGCACAATGCCCCTCTCCACATTACCTTGGGTTTGGTTTGCTGCTCTTATGACAAAACATGTCAGCCAACTCTCTTGTAGCTAAGTATATTTTTATCTATACTTATTCTTTCTATTCATCTAAAACCTTTCTGTCTTTTAATACTTGGTCTACCCGTAGAGTGCGTGCTGTGTTTTTTTCCGTTACCTCTGGTAAATTCTCCCTCTACCATCATTGGTAGTTTTTCCCTTTCCTCTCGCTATCGTTGGTAGCCTTTCTACCATTGTTGGAAGATTTTTCTCCCCTTTCCTTTTGTGTGAGTTATATCCTACTGTCTAAAGCTTACTTCCTTTATCTCTTTCTGCCTTCCTATTTGTTTTGTCAGGAATATGGAAGAAAAGACGAAAAGCTCCACTAAGGGGTTTAAGCAATGTGTAGAGTACGTCAGGAAAATACCAAACTCTGACGACCACGAACCCTGCATTCACTGTTTGGGTGTTTCCCATTTGAGTGTAGACTTTCCATCTGTCAGGATTTTAGTAATAGAACTCTGGCAGAGAGGAAGAATAAACTGATTCTCAAAGGGCTTCTTAAAGCCCCTTTTGAAGAAGCCTTGTTCATGCTGACCAGTCACCTTCGGCCTCTGGATCAAAATCCTCCTGTTCGGTGCCGACGTCTCCATTGGCACTGATTGTCAAAAAACACATTTCCGAGGGTTCAACTTCGGAACCGAAAGATAAGGTTCTAAGACTCTCAGAGCAGTCTAGATATCTGGCACTGAAAACCACATTGGTGCCTTCTACACTGGCTATGATAACTGTTCCAAGTTCAACTACCACAGCTCTGACTTTGACCATGATTCCAGTACCATTGCCAACTGTCACTTCTGCCATTTCTGTGCCTACCTCCCCCTCGGTACAGCAACTGTGCCAAAATTAGTGGAGTCTACAGAACCCAGGTCTATCTGTTCTCCATCTTTGGACCCTTTCCATGGTCACCTCCCTAGTCCATTCATAGAGACCCGATTCGCCTTCTGGATTATCAATGCGCTCCACCAGAAGTCTTTCTGAGGTTGATATTCTTAGGTTGGTGGATCAGATCTTGAAAGGCCCGGGGTCTCCCATCCTCTTCTCAAGCCCCCCTCCCTCCTGTTGCAGAGGGTTTTTCTCCACCCACCCCTACTTATTCTCCTCCTCTAATCTCTATGCAGGTTTTAGAGCTCTCGACTTAAACATCTCAGGTACTGATGGCTTCGGCGCTGGCAACACTTCTTTCTTTGCACTGAGTCTTTCTGTGGCTCCCTTAGGGCCGTCGGCACAGTTGAGTCCCTGAGACTGTGTTTTCACCATTGGGCCTGGGGGATTTGAGCCAACCTTGGGTTTTTCCATGGAGATGGCCGTATCTATTCCGGCTGCGCTGGCAGGGGACCCATCCTCGGTTCTGATCTGTCAGGTGGGACTCTCGAGGCAGGGTGTGACCCCAGTTCCGAGTTTCTTAGTTCCGGGCTCCCATCCCTCCTCAGGGGGTCCTGCCTTTCAAGCTATGGAAAGAGCTTTATCCACTGCTTTGTCTCAGATGGCTCCTGGGTTATTGAAGTCCTCTCCCGTGATCCCTGATTTTTCAGTTAAGCCACCAACCTCTACCTCTGTCGCAAGATTTGCCTTCTAAAGGCACTCTCTCGTCTAAGTCCTCCTCAGATGTTCCCACTGAGGAGCCGCCTCAGAAGAGATTGTGTAAGAGGAAACATCTTGATTCTCCTGAAGAATCCGTCACACAGGACACTGATTTCGATGAAGGGTAGGGTTTTCCATGGTTGCCCCCAGAAGACATCTCCTTTGGAGACATTCTGGAGATCCTAAAACAGACGCGTGATTGGAAGTCCAAAAAATCCATCTTCGGAGGAATGTGTAATTGCAGGCTTTTGGTGTGCACCCATCTACCCCTGGCCAACTGATGATTTAAACTAATCACTTAGCAGGCTTGGAAGGCTCCTGACTCTGTGGAACCAGTCCCCCAGAGACCTGACAAAATCCTTACTTCTCCAGAAGACCAACTGCATTGGGCTAAGGGCTTAGTAGTAGATTCCATGGTGTTAGTGGCTGCCACCAAAAAAGAACTATCTGAGGAAAATTCTACTGTCCATCCCCCAAACCGAAAGTCCAGGGTGATGGACAGATTTGGGAAGCGGGACTGTGCATCATAGACCTCCTCCATCAGGTCTTTGAACTTTTTAGCACATTTCAGAAAACGTCAAAGGGATCTGGTGAAGGAGTTGCCAGATACCCTGGCTGGAGCCGAAGGAGTCCAGGAAGAAGTGGCCTCCCAGCTAGCTACCCTGGAGTCTATCTCAAACTCATCCATGAAGCTCATTGCTCATGTAGCCTATGGGGGTGACCAGGTTAGCAGTTTCAGGTGCTGCTATTCACAGACACGCTTGGATGCAGCTGTGTGAGTTGGTGGAAACATTCAAGTCTTCCTTCGACAGTGCTCCCTTTGACAGATCTTTATTTGGTCCCAAAGTAAAGGAAATTCTCTCCAGGTGTGAAAAGGATGGAAAGACATTGTCTGCTGTGGGCGTACATTTTTCCACTCTTCAGCAATCTTATTCCAAGAATCAAAGGAGTGGTGAGATGTGGTTCAAGAAATCCCAGAAGCCTTTCCAGGACACAGGTAGTTCAGAATCCCCTCGGGGCAGACGGCAGAGTTATAGTGGAAGACGCCATCCTAGAGGCAGGGGTGGTCCTCAGAATTGGGGTTCCAGGGATTCATTTCCTGGTCAACCCTATCAGTGGTCCTGAATGGGGTGGGAAGCCATCAGGGGAAGGTTTTCCTTGCACCCAAATGCCTGGCAACACAACCTCCAATGGCTGGGTGCTGAGGATAATTTCCGAGGTTCTCTAATTCCCTTCACCTTTTATCCAAGAAACCCAACAGGGCTCCCAAATGTTCCACCCAGTCAGAGTTTTCAAGCAGCAGTAGAGATAAAAAAGCTGCTAGAAAAATGAGTCATCCAAGAAGTCCCACCAGACCAACTAGGATCTGAATTTTACTCAAGATTCTTTTCAGTGCCAAAGAAAATGGGGGACTGGCAACCAATTTTGGATCTCCGTATTCTAAACAAATTCGTCCAACAAGCAAAATTCTGGATGGGCACAGTTCAGTCAATTCTCCCCTTTTTAGAGAAAGATGACTGGATATGCTCTCTCAACTTTCAAGATGCGTATTTACCACATAAAGGTTGTCAAACGCTCGAGAAAGTTTCTCCGTTTCCGAAAGGGAGTCAGTCATTTCCAATTCAGAGTGCTGCCCTTTGGCCTCACCACAGCCCATAGTATGTTCACCAAGTGTATGGCAGCAGTCACAGCACATCTGAGGCTACACGGATTCCGAGTATTTCCTTACTTAGATGACTGGCTCCTCACTGCTCCCACCAGGCATCTACTACTGCACGCTATAGACTACATTGTGAAGCTATCCCTTCAGTTGTTCATCATGGTCAATCCTGCAAAATCTCAGCTAACTCCTTCTCAGGACATGAAATTTATCTGTGCTTGCCTCATCACTGTTTCATGCATAGCATTGTTTCCACTACACAGGTTACAAAAAATTCAGTCACAGGTCCTCCCCTTCTTCGCTCAAATAAATTTCTTGCTTATCAAATTCTGCAGGCATTGTGCTCCATGGTGGTAGCGATCACATTGGTTCCATTGGCAAGATTTCACATGAGACTTCTCCAGTGGTTACTTGCAAACCAGACCCTCCCCATGAACCATGCAACTTTCATATCCAGTCAATGCAAGAATGACCTATCCTAGTGGATGCACTCAGAGGAGATTCTTCTAGGCCGCCCCTTTGTTCCCCCTCAGCCCAAGGCCATAGTTGACCATGAATGCTTCCCAGATGGGGGGAGACATTATCTTGGGTAGACAGTCCAAGGCACTTGGTCCCCTATGAAGCCAATTTGCATATCAGTGTTCTACAGTTAGGGTCACTGCTTCTGGCGCTGCAAGTGTTTCACTCTGCCTCACCTCAAAGGATGATCGCTGTTCAGTCGGACAACACGTTTGTAGTTTGGTACATCAACAGATGGGGGGAACCAAGTCCTACCCATTGTGTCAAGAAGCCCTTCCAGTGTGGCAGTGGGCTGTAACTTCCAACCATTTTCTGATAGCAGCGTACATCCCAGAGAGTTCAAATGTTATTGCGGACAAACTAAGCAGATTCATCCTCATTCCTCACAAGTGGTCTCTGAACTTCAGAGTAGCGAAGGAGATCTTTCTTCTCTGGGACCAGCATTGCCACGACCTGTTTGCTTCACCCTTGAGCAACAAATGCATAAGCTACTTCGACCTAATTTCCCCTCAGGGATGCTGTTCTCCACGATTGGCCCTTGGGTCTCCTTTATGACTTTCCCTCTGATTCTTCTTTTTCCTTAAGACAGCAGCTCGGTTGAAAAGCAAAGTGATCCCCATTGCTCCTTACTGGCCTCAGCAGATATGGTTTCCCTTCCTCTGGCCTCATCTATTACACTGCCCATGGACTCAGGACCCAGTTCCAGATTTCTTGTCCCACTACTAGGAGCTAGTGCAACCCAATCTACAGACTCAAGCTAATTCATTGGCTTCTCTAATTCTGTTAGTCACTAGGCGTAATGGAATTCCTTCCCCCGTATGATACATTTTGTTGGCTTCCCATAAACCATCCACCAGGAGTCTCTACCTTAGTAAATGGAAGAGATTTTCTATCTGGGCTTTTGATAATGGGCTGGATCCCTTTTCAGCGCCAGTAGAAAAAATTTGGAGTTTCTAGCTGCCATCTTTAGTAAAGGATCTTCTGCTTCTACAGTTTAGGTTATCTTAGCAGCTATTTCAAATTTCCATAATGGTATTGGAGATCAGTCCTTAATTTCTCAGACTTTGTAAGGTTTTTCTTAAGGGCACAATCCACTTGAAGCCCTTTTTCAAAAACCCTCTTCTGCCGTGGGACCTGACCCTTGTGTTACAGTCACATACTTCATCTCTGTTTGAACCTGCAGCAACTTGTGATTTAAAATTCCTTTCTTGGAAGGAATTACTTCTCATAGCTGTCACTTCGGCAAGGTGATTCGCCGAATTACAGTCTTTATGTTCTAAAGCTCTGTATTCTGTTTTCTATAAAAACAGAGCGTCACTCATAATGAACCCAACTTTCCTTCCTAAAGTGATATTGGAGACCAATATCAATCAGTTCATAGACTTACTTGTGTTCTTCCCAATTTTTTCAAATAAAAGCAAGTACTGCCTGCACCTTCTAGATGTACACAGGCAATTACGAACTAAACAATTTAGACTATCAGAACAGTTATTTGTATCCTTTGCTAGTGCAACTTTGGGCAAACCGGTATCTAAGATGACTCTGTCCAAGTGGTTGAGGGATTGCATCTCTCTCTCATTTACACTAAACTTAAGATGAAGCTCCCTATGCCAGTCAATGCACATTCTACCAGATCTGTGGTGACGTCTGCTGTTTTTTCATTCCAAAGCTTCCATGTCAGAAATATGCGCAGCTGCAACATTGGCTAATCCACATACTTTTATTACTCATTACAAACTGGATATGGTCTCCGGGGGAAGAGTCTCCTTTGGTTGCATGATTCTCAGAAATATCCTTCCATAGAGCCACCCAGGTTCTAAGGTAGCTGGGGACTGTGTCCCACAAGTCGAGAACAGATTAAGATTGACATCATTAGATAAATTATGTCTTACCGTAAAGTTCCAACTGTGTTGTCGATCTTCATCTATTCTTGCGTCCCTCCCTCTTGCCCCCTCCTTTAGACTTTTGGTGGAGCAACATCCTGTCCTGGGTTCTTAGTTAGGGATATCTTGGACAAGGATTCTGACTTGTACTATACAGCATTTCTTTGCATGATAGCAAATTCAATCTGAGGTAATGTGGAGAGGGGCATTGTGGGTAGACTTGTAGCTCAAGAGAGATTTGTGTGACTTATGCAAGCTGTATAACAGCCAGATTGATTCAAAGAATCAGAACCGTAACCCACAAGTCATGAATAGATGAAGATTGACAACACAGATGGAACATTATGGTAAGACATAACTTTCTTTTTTTGTTGACCTATGCTGTCCTGCGTTGGTTATGTCCTGATATATCCCTACTCAGGTCCTGTGTAACCGTGATAGTTGTGAGATCCCAGTACATTACCTTCATGAAGGTACCAAAGCTTTTCTCTTCCAAACTATTTTTACCCTCCCAGTGCCTGCTGTCCACTGATATCAGAGAAGTTTTTGTAAACATGCAGCCATTCTTGTACTAACCAGTCCTGACAATCTACCAACATTTCGAGATCATGCCTTCAGTGTTGGCTAGTAGCCAGCCTGAAAGAAAACTATACTCTTTCCCTGAGAGGAGAGCTGCGTACAGTGGCTCAAATGAACCTGTTTATTATGTTTACTGCTACACAAATCTTTATCTGATGATGTCATCTAGCTGTGCTTTATAAGTCATCATTTTACTGTTAATGCTGTGTAGTCAGGAGAATTATTACAAGCTGTAGGACATGGTAAAAACAGTGTAGTAGAATCCATCCATCCACAACCCCACTTTTGTACATGGATTCTGGTGTCATTTCAACAGTGGCAGTAGTTTAGAGCCAGTGTTCACATTGCCATGCCACAGTTATTCCATACCACACATACATAGGCACATTCACACCTACAGCCAATTTAATGTGTCTGATTCATGTACTGCATGTCCTTGGAATGTGAGAGGAAACCAGAGCACCCAGAAAAAAACCCACGCGAACACAGGGAGGATATGCAGACTCCACATAGAAGGCACCCCAGCCAAGAATCGAAAAACCTCTTGCTGTGAGGCAACCGTGCTACCTGCTGAGCTACTTTGAAGTTGCGTTTGTTTGGCATATTAATACCGAAAAGTGGTGTGCAGTTTAAAAAGAAGTTTCTTTAAATGTAAAATTAGCAGGAACATTTACTGTAGAAATGCAGATTTTGTCTATGTATAAATAGGTATCCAAATGTAGACATGGTAACATACGTTGGTATCTGTTTGTTGACCAGAGTTTGAATGCGTATTGAAAAAGTTGTCACTACTGAGCATGTGTAGACCTAGATAATCAGTTTTCTTATTTTCTTCTTAACTGCAATACTGTGCAGCGGTGGTAGTTTCATGAACGCTCAGTGTGATTCATCTGACATTTTCCTGCATCATGGGTATGACCTTTATCTTGTTTCACTGTCCTGTCATGTATTACAGGAAAAAGTTTCAAGGAGCAAGTAAATATCAGACACTGTTAACTTTAATCAGATAACAGTGGCTATGTAAATGTGTAATATTTCTTTTATTTTTAGATGACAGCACCTGCTTTTGTTGTATGTTAGTTAATATTGTAATATGTTTGAGTTGGGTGACCAAGGTGGTGTAGTGGTTAGCGTTGTCGCCTTACAGCAAGAGGTTCTCTGGTTTGATCGTCGGCTCGGGTGCCTTCTGTGCGGAGTCTGCATGTCCTCCCTGTGATTGCGTGGGTTTCCTCCGGGTGCTCCGGTTTCTTCCCATATCCCAAAGATATGCTGTAGGTGGATTGGACACACTAAATTGGCCGTAGGCATGAGTGCGTGTGTGTGCCTTCCGTGGAAGGTTGGGTGCTGGGCTGGCAACTCAACACCGTAAACCTCCACTGCCAATCATGAGCGGACAGGTGATCCGCTGTGGCGACCCCTAACCGGGAAAAGCCAAAAGAAGAAGATGATGATGATGATGATGATTTTAACATGTTTGAGTTCTAGTTTGTCAAATAAAATTGCATTTAGTAGTAGTATATTGCACAGTTGCATTTTAACAGTGCCTCTGGAGTGAAGCACGTTTTGTAGCTGCTGCAAGGATTTTAAGTTTCCTTTCTTCTGGATTATTAATTGTTGGTGCATCACTCTGGAAAAATAATACATTTTTACAGAAAAAAGCAGGATGCATCTATCAAATGTGCTGCGTTTTTTCTACGCTGTAATACATTCTGCTGTTTCTGTTCCATTCATTAGGCATCAATTTGTTGAAAATAATCTAATTCTGAAGATGGGTCCAGTCGATAAAAGAAAGGTAAGTGTCATTACTGTTGAGCTTTCTAATTTATTTCCTGTTGATTTGATCTTAAGCATTGCAGCATTATTTAAAGGCCTCCAAACCATGTATTGTTCAGTGAACATTTAATTTTAAGAGACATACAGACACTGTGCTAAAACTTGGATCCTTGTTTGTGTACTAGTTTAAGTGCATCTCTTATAGGGTCATAGGTTCATACTAGGCTATCTGCCCTAGGGCATTTATAAGCCTAGCCAGAGTGTGTTTGGCTTTCGCCACCCATTTTAAATGAATTTTGCTATGCCCTTTTTCGAGGTTAGTATACTGTGCCTCTGTCTAGCAGTGACACAGAAGTGATACCCGGGGTAAACCTACTATCTCCCATCCACTCATCAAGATTCCTCATGAAGAGAGTCAATGAGGGACTCTGCCTAACCTGGACTGGGATTTTATTCCAGAGTGAAGGGAGCCTCTGGGTTATGAATCTGTCCCTCCAGCATGTCCTATTTATTTCAGTGCTGAAGTTCAAGTCTCGAGCGCGTAGCTCAATGGGATTTGGATTTTCTTAGGTGCAGCATGTCCATTAATTCTGGGTTGGACATGGCTTTAAACGTCAGGCACAGATCTTCTCTGAGCAGGCGGTATGCCACTGAGTTGAGCTGGAGTTTCTTTAACCGGGCAGCATATGGCATCTGTTTGAGCCCTTTGATCCTGTTGGTGAGGTACTTTTGGGGTCTTTCCAGTTGCTGCAGGTGTCTGGTAAGGTACATCCCAAAAGGAGCATTGTACTCAATTATGGGCCTGATGAGGGATGAGTAAAGTGACACAATGACCTCCCCTGATCTAGATGTGAATCCCTTCATGATTAGGTGGGCTATATAAAATGTTTTTCTAACCACTTTGGCCACGTGGTTGTCAAATGAGAGATTGCTATCAACTTGGGTCCCCAGGTCCCTAATTACTTCCGTACTTAATGTATTACCACCTGTGTGGTAATTTGTGGGCACTTTGTTTTTGCCAAAGGGGATGACTATACACTTTTTGGCGTTTAGCTTGAGGCCATGGCTCTGGCACCAGTTGTCTGTTTCTATGAGGCCCTTTTGTAGGATGATTGTGTCTGCTGGAGAGTCGATTATGGCGCCCAGCTTGCAGTCATCTGCGAACTTGGTCAGCCACAGTCCTTCCGTGTTAGCCTGTACCTCCGAGAAATATATACCAAACAAGAGAGGTCCCAGGACTAAGCCTTGTGGGACGCCACTTGTAACTGGTTTGGAGTCTGACATGGCTCCAGCAATTCTAACCATGTGGGTTCTGTCCTTGAGCCAGTTTGCAACCCATCTAGTCACATAGGGGTTTGTATTTAAGCTGGTGAGCTTATCTATAATGCCCGAGTGGGGTATTGTATCGAAGGCTTTTGCAAGGACCAGGTAGGCTGTGTGGACCACCTTCCCCTCGTCAATGGCCTTGGTGACTGTTTCAAAGAAATCGACCAGGTTTAAGAGGCAGGATCTGCCCTTAACAAAGCCGAACTGGGTAGGATCCAGTGTCTGTAGGTCCCCAATATCTTTATTTATGAGGTCCATGATGATCCTTTCCATAGCTTTGCAGACCAAGCTAGTCAGGCTTATGGGGCGATAGTTTCCAGGATCCATTGAGGCACCACCTTTGTGGAGAGGGACCACTGTTGCTGTATGCCACTCTTTGGGTACATATCCTGTAGTAAGGCTGAGATTGAACAGTAGTTTTATGTTTGGGTTTAGTTCTTCTTGGAGTTCATGTAGGACGCAGCCCGGGACACCGTCTGGTCCCATTGATGCTGTGTTTTTTGCTTTGGAGAGGGCGGCTGTTACCTGAGCATCTGAGATGTCGGGGGCAGCGCTCTGCTGGGATAGATATTTGCCCTTTTCGTAGGAAAGGGGGGGGAGAAGTTTGCGCTGAACCTGTCCGCTAGGATGTTGGCAATGTCTGTGGGTTCGGTGTATTTTTTGTCATTTTGGACTAATTCTGAGCATATCTGAGAATTCCCACCCAGGTTCCTAACATAACTAAAGAAAGCCTTGTGATTATCCTTAGTGTCCTGTGCAATTTTTCTCTCGAAGCTGGCCTTAGACGATTTTATGAGTGCCCATAGTTTTTTGCTAATACTGATCAGAGATGCCTTTCCTTTTTGGGATTTTGCTCTATCATGTAGTAGCTTCCTCCTCCTATTGTATAGTTTGTTTATGGCTGGGGTCCACCAGACAGGACGCCTAACTTTAGAGGATTGGGTCTTGGTTTTATTTGGGGTTGCATGATCCATGCATTCCTGAAGGTGTTCATAGAATGCGTTTATAAAGGATTCTGCGGTCTGGGCCGTATTTTCCACAGGCCCAGGGGCTTTGAAGGATTCCACCTCGGTTTTGAGGAGTGTGAAATTTGCTTTAGAGAAGTTTTTCACTGTGGTTTTCTGGGCAGGGGCTGAGGTCTGGATGTGAATATCTAGTGAGATTAGTTTATGGTCTGATCTTACCAGTGAGGGATACACTTCTGGTCTGGAGCATAGAGTCAAGAAAAACAGACGACAGTTGAATAAAATACACCTTTATAAAACACAGAGCTTTCGGGAAACACCCTTTCTCAATGATTAACATAAGGTTCATTAAAACATTCACTTAAATACACCCAAAAAGACATCACATGACCCGCAACCAGGATCATCTGACCAAAAATTCAATTAAAATAGAAAATATACAAATATTTAATAAATATAAAACTTCTCATGTACACATATAATTACAAACAACATTCTATTTCAATTTTGTTTGTTGTATTTTAACCAATATAGGTTTTAGAGAAACGGCTGTATTTAAACCTGGATATACATCAGCTGTCAGACGTATTATCCATTCATACTCTTTTGTATCTAACAAATTACTTGTATCCCCACCTCTAAAAGGTTTTTGCACCATGTCTAAAATTCTAAATTTAAACTTATGGTCCTCACCTAATTCTCTAATATGTTTACCAAGGGCATTATTTTCACATCCTCTTCTAATCTCTGACTTGTGTTCTATAATGCGGTCTTTCAGCTTACGTGTTGTTTTCCCAACATAGAAACAAGAACAAGCAACGCATGTTGCTAAATAAACCACATTATTAGAAGTACATGTTGCCAAATTGTGAAATATGAATATCCTTTTGGTTACTGGATGTTGAAATTTATTATTAGAACCCAGATCCACACTAGTAATAGGAGCTATATCATTGCAGCAACTGCAATTATAGCAACAAAAAGTACCAGTTTTAGTCCCTATAGGGTGCTTATCAGTGTTAATGTTAAAATCTTTATAACATAACAAACTTTTTAAAGACCTTTTGTTCCTATAGGCAAAGGATGGCCTCATGCCTACCAATGCCCCAATATCATCCTGTGCTAAAAGTACTTTCCAGTATTTACTTATAATGTTCTTAACCATATGTGATCTGGAAGTATAGAAAGTAATAAACCTCAACTTTTCTTCTTTAGGTGTAGCGGATAAAGAGCTATCTTCAGTATTCAAACTAAAAATAGGTCTATAAAGTGAACTCCTATTGGTTTCTATATCCTTTCTTATATCAGCATGGAGGTATCTACCACAAGATACTTCTTTTTTGTATATAGAGGTAGTTATGATATCACTATTTAATGTTAAATCAAAAGAAGTATCTTGTGGTAGATACCTCCATGCATCTAGCATGCATGCTCCTCATGTATTTCAGGGTATAGTTAAAGCACAACTTATGCGTGTAAGCAGAATGAATACTACTCAAGTGTTTTTTTTGAAACAGATGGATGAGGTGTGTGAGGAATTAATCAAGAGTGGATACTCTAAATCCTTGTTGGCTGATATAAGAAAGGATATAGAAACCAATAGGAGTTCACTTTATAGACCTATTTTTAGTTTGAATACTGAAGATAGCTCTTTATCCGCTACACCTAAAGAAGAAAAGTTGAGGTTTATTACTTTCTATACTTCCAGATCACATATGGTTAAAAACATTATAAGTAAATACTGGAAAGTACTTTTAGCACAGGATGATATTGGGGCATTGGTAGGCATGAGGCCATCCTTTGCCTATAGGAACAAAAGGTCTTTAAAAAGTTTGTTATGTTATAAAGATTTTAACATTAACACTGATAAGCACCCTATAGGGACTAAAACTGGTACTTTTTGTTGTTATAATTGTAGTTGCTGCAATGCTATAGCTCCTATTACTAGTGTGGATCTGGGTTCTAATAATAAATTTCAACATCCAGTAACCAAAAGGATATTCATATTTCATAATTTGGCAACATGTATATCTAATAATGTGGTTTATTTAGCAACATGCGTTGCTTGTTCTTGTTTCTATGTTGGGAAAACAACACGTAAGCTGAAAGACCGCATTATAGAACATAAGTCAGAGATTAGAAGAGGATGTGAAAACAATGCCCTTGGTAAACATATTAGAGAATTAGGTGAGGACCATAAGTTTAAATTTAGAGTTTTAGATATGGTGCATAAACCTTTTAGAGGTGGGGATACAAGTAATTTGTTAGATACAAAAGAATATGAATGGATAATACGTCTGACAGCTGATGTATATCCAGGTTTAAATACAGCCGTTTCTCTAAAACCTATATTGGTTAAAATACAACAAACAAAATTGAAATAGAATGATGTTTATAACTATATGTGTACATGAGAAGTTTTATATGTATTAAATATTTGTATTTTTTACTTAATTGAATTTTTGGTCAGATGATCCTGGCTGCGGGTCATGTGATGTCTTTTTGGGTGTATTTAAGTGAATGTTTTAATGAACCTTATGTTAATCATTGAGAAAGGATGTTTCCCGAAAGCTCTGTGTTTTATAAAGGTGTATTTTATTCAACTGTCGTCTGTTTTTCTTGAGCATTGGGTTCTGAACAGCTGTTGTTCTGCTGGAGCATAGAGTCCCCATGTTGGTGATGATCAGGTCCAGTATGTTTTCCCCTCTTGTGGGAGTGGCAACAAGTTGTTCCATAGCATTTGAGTTTATAAATTCTAGGAAACTTCACGCTAGGGTGTTGGAGCTAGAGTAATGCTCCCAGTCTATGTTAGGGTAGTTGAAGTTGCCCAATATAATGGTGTTTGGAGTGACCTTCATATTTTCCAGTGTTCTCAGGAAGGCCGAGTGGGGTTCCTGGGTTTGGGAGGGTGGTCTGTAGCAGGCTATAAACTGGAAGGCAGTTTTACCCACTGTTAGTTGCACATGGATAGTCTCTGATGCTTCGTGCTGTGCCACCAACCTGGAGGTGTGGGTATCTTTGACTAATATTGATACTCCCCCTCCTTTTGTGGTTCGATCCAACTTTTGGGGCCGAAAAACATGTTTTGCGGTATAACCTGATAGTGTTGGGGTGCTCTCGGGAGCCTTGAACCAGGTTTCTGTTACTGCACAGATATCAATGTTCTCCATGCTAAGGAGAGTTTCGAGTACGTGCATCTTGAGGTTTAGACTTCTGGCGTTGAGTAGCATTACTCTTAGTTTCTTATCCCTTGTGAGGTGGGTTTGTCTTTTGAGCCTTGCCTAAAAAAGGCACTGTGGGGGTGGCAAGAGCCTTTGCCAATATTCAAAAGCCCAGGGGTGACAGGTGCAAGCCGCCCCTAGCGAAGCATCGTGGCTTGTCGAGCATGTCATCCCAGGCAGACAGGCATTGGATCCCCTTTGAATGACACCAATACTTAAGTCAGTTGTTGAAATTGATCATCTTGTCTTCATATTGTGGCATCATTCTTGGTGAGGGTAAGATGCTACTCAAGGTCAGGGTCATACCAGCCTGGGCTACATGCTCAGAGAGCTCCTCTATGTCTCTTTTCATGCAGTCCAGGGAGGTATGTCTCAGGTCATTCACACCAGCATGAACAATGATGGAGTCATATTTGTACTTGCCTTGGAGTGACCGGAGTGCTTGTGTTATGTGGCAGATCCTAGCGCCCGACAGGCAGCTCACCGTGACCTTCTCCTTGTTCAGCCTGGTGAGTGGGACATCAGTGTGCCTGATGATAGTCACCTATTACAAGTGTATCAGGTGTGTTGTTTAGCCTTAAGGGCTGTGACTGTTCGGCACACTGGCTTTGTGAGCTATGTGTTGCACGTATTTTGTTTTGGGGTAGCAGTTGCTTGAGTGTCTGCTTTGGAGGTCTCTGCTGCTTTGGCAGATTTTTATTTAGAGGCTCCGAGTATGTTTTTGTGTGTTTGTGTTTGGTTTGCTGTCGTGGTAGGTCTATGTGAGACTGGAATTGTAGTGTGTGGTTTCCTTCTCCTCCTGACTGGTTACGCCAGTACTGAGTTGAGAGAGCTTAGCCTCCAGTTTGGGCTATATGGTTGCATCTCTCACATGTGTTGGAATTTGTTTGGAGGAGGAGAGGGTTGTCTGTGTACATGAGGCAGTTGTAACATTGCCTCAAGATTCCCAGATTCACCAGCTGGACCGGAGAGGATATTGACAACTGACCTTTGGACATGCTAGAATAGTATTGGGAATTCCTTTATAATTGAAAAAAAGGGCCAATGGGGAACAAAGTACTCAAGGCGAGTTTGTGAGGGTGTAGTGCTTTTAATTTTTTAGTGCTGACTTATATAATTGCTTTAATGAGCAAGTGCCAGGCTTTAGAGTGGGAATAGGGTGTTTATTATGAGAACTAGATCAGTTCTAAGGGAAAAAGTGAAGAGCAGACTTTGTGGAGCCGAGAATGGTTTAAACCCAATTAAGCGGCGCTGCCCGATGCTGCGCTATGCACAAAGCCGCGCTAAAGCGAGTTTTATACAGGGGGACTTGAAAGAGCTAGAAATTGGCCCAAAACGGCCAATTACCTACCAGATTCTTGTGCTGGGAACACTCCTCCAGGGATAGATAGGCTGCTCCAAGCTCCCCACTGCCACTGGTGAACAAAGAAGCCTCCCTTTATCCAAGAAAGGAAATGGGCAACACAGGAACTTTCCAAAAGTCCAGAATACAGCAAAGCCTGTATTTGGACTACTCTAGGTCCGGAAAGACGGGAAACAAGGAACATTTTTTTTCTTTTTTGCAACAAACAGCAGGAAAATGCAATAAATATGTAACACAGGCTAGCGCACTTGAGTGTGTAGCCTCAACAGGTAAATGCAACAAACAGTACAAACTTTAAAAGTGCAGGTGCAAAAATAACTTTAAACAGTTTAAAACAGTTCAAGAAGCAGAAATACTTGCAGTTTAGCTAGATCGGACAGTCGCCCAGGTAGTAGCAGGAAAACAAACACTTATCAGGTTAGCAGTCACTCCTTTAGCCTCTCTGCTGCTAGCACCACTCTGCAGGACCACAAGGAGGGATAGATAGGCTGCTCCAAGCTCCCCTCTGCCACTGGTGAACAAAGAAGCCTCCCTTTATCCAAGAAAGGAAATGGGCAACACAGGAACTTTCCAAAAGTCCAGAATACAGCAAAGCCTGTATTTGGACTACTCTAGGTCAGGAAAGATGGGAAACGAGGATAATTTTTTTTTTGTTGTTTTTTGCAACAAACAGCTGGAAAGTGCAGTAAATATGTAACACAGGCTAGCGCACTTGAGTGTGTAGCCTCAACAGGTAAATGCAGTATGTAACACAGGCTAGCGCACTTGAGTGTGTAGCCTCAACAGGTAAATCCAACAAACAGGACAAACTTTAAATCACAAGCGCAAAAGCATGCTAAAGCTGGCTTTAAAGCAGGGGGTTAGAAAGAGATAGGAAATGGCCCAAAATGGCCAGTAAGCTACAGGTCACTGGGCTGGAATCACTCTTCAAGGGACAGATAGGCTGCTCAGAGCTCCCCACTCTCACTGGTGAACAAAGAAGTTTCCTCCTATCCAAATAAGGATATGGGCAACACAGGAACTATGACACAGCCCAGAGATCAGCAATACCTGAAGACTGGACTATTCTAGTTCAGTAAAGGCGGGAAACAAGGATTTTTTTTTTTTTTTTTTACAAAGTAGCAGAAATTAGGTACAGAAACACAGTAAATGCTTTAATTCGGCTAGCACACTTGAGTGTGTAGCCTACCAGTTAAACTAAGCAAAAACAAACTTTAAATGCAAAAAACCTCAGAAATACAGGCAGGAATGCAATAAAACAACTTTGCAGAGCTTATTTAGTTAAAGAAACAGAGAAGTCTATATATACAGAAAAGCAGCTAAAACACACAAACACTTCAGATGCAGTGCAACCTAGAGCACTTCCGTTGTAGCAATATTAAGGCAATTACAGTCATAATAAATGCTCTGAAATATACTCTATATTTCCAAAATGTTTGAGATGATGTTTTAGTTGCTTATTATTCAGGTTGCTACTGTGTAACAGGCACAACTTGTAGATGACCTCCCTGTACTACTATTTGATTTTGGAATTGTTTTTTTTCACACACACACACACACACACACACACACACACACACACACACACACACACACACACACCCCGTCTCCTTTATTACCCCACAAATTCCTGTCTCCTCCTAATTCAGGAAGTTGTTTAATCCCTTTTCAGAACCGTCAGTCAGCAGGTCTTTGGAAGTATAAACTTTGCAAATTAGGTGGCATTTTTCTGCATTTCAATTTGTATTCATCCCTTTGGTTATAACCCTTCAAACCTTTTTATCAGCTTTTAGCCAGGCCATGCTCCCAGGCCCTAGGTTTTTATCAGGATTTGTAAAACTGTTTATCTGAGGGCTTCTCAAGAGTCAATGGAAAAAGCAAATACAGGAGGTAGGAAAGTCTTTTATTATTTCCTTCCTTTGAAGTGGTAGAGAGTACTGTAGATGCTGTTTTCATATCTGACAGCCAATAATACACAATTTATAAATGCTTATTTTGTTTGTGAGATTGATTATACTCTTAAATCCTTAGAGTTATTTCAGTGACTACAAGTTCCACAGTGAGGGTCTTGACAAAACATTTGATGAAGCAGAAGAACTTCTTTAACATAGTCTTCTAATTATTCTGTCCAGTGTTATCTATTTTCGTCTGATTCAGCCTGTAGGATGTTTGATCAGGTTTGATCTGACCCTTGGCATCTTGTACCATGTTATTGACTCTTGAGAGCTCTGACTCCTCCCCTACCCACAGTTTCCCTCTCCTGACTGAATTACCTAAGATCTCATTTGCCACCTGTCAAACCAGATGTTTACTGAGAGCTCCATCCTTTTTCACAATAAGTGAAAGATTATTCCCTTTTTCCTTCTCCCTTTAGGTGTAGTAATTAATTATTGTATTTAGACTAATTACTAGTGTTTTGATGTGTCATTTTATAGAACTTTCTAGAGCCTTTTTATGGTGTTTTTGTAGGTTGTTTTTTGTATAGCTTTTTGTTACAAAATCTAGGTATTTCCTATTGAAAAAGATTTATTACTTAACTTTAGTTAAGTTTTTGATAGTGTGTAAGCTTTCAAATTCTTATTTTTCTGATGTCTGAGTAGTAAGACCAGATTTAAAACGTGTGCTTCGTATAGGAATAAAATTCCATCCCAAAACCCGCACTCTTAGTGTGAACTGCTTAAGATCTTCACACTTGCAGAACACCTGCAGTATTTGTGATGCCTTCGGCAGAAGGGTTGTACAGGGAAGAAAAGAGAAACTTATTCTGCCTTTTCCCCCTCAGGGAAGGGTCCACAGTGTCCATGGATCCAAAGGTACATGCCGCCCCTCCTTCCGTTGACAAGAAGATAGAGCGGTCTAAGGAAAAAGAGAGAGAGAGAGAAGTCAAAGGGAAAGCATAAGGAGAAACAGTCCGAAAAAGACAAGATAAAAAGATAGACGTAGCTGAGAAAAGGTCTCTAGGTCTGAGTGCTGTTTTAGGTCCAGCACCTAAGCTGCTGAGGCAGTCAGATCCTACTTCAGCCGACCGACCGCATGATGCAGATTCATCTGGGAGTCCTCTCGGCTTTACCTGCAAGGAGAGGAATAGGGTCGAACCCACTGGCATTGGCCATACTCGTTCTGAAGTTACATGGCCCTTTTCTAGAGCCACCGCATATGGGTTCAATACACATACACACACACACACACACACACACACACACACACACACACACACACACACACACACACCTGTCGTGACAGCATCTGATCCGCTTGTCTTGGAGACTTTGGCTTCAACTTTTTCCCTCACTTTCTCAATGCCATTACATTTGGGACAAATGGAGTCCAGAAGCCAAAGCGTCAGAGTCAAAGCCCTGACACTAGATTCAATTCCAAAGTTTTTGGACCTGTCTCTACCCCTCTGTGCCTTGGCTCTGGGTAGCTTAGTTACATCTTATAGGTTCATGGTTCATAGGTGGGTACTAGGCTATTGGCCCTAGGGCCTTTATAAGCCTAGCCATAGGTACCCTGGCTTTCGCCACCCAAGAAAATTATTTTCCTGTGCCACTGTCGAGCAGAGCCACAGAAGTGATCCCTGGGGTGAATTTCTTATCTCCCATCCAATCATCAAGATTTTTCTTGAAAAGTGCTAATGAGGAGCTTTGTTTGATATAGATAGATAGTTTGTTCCAGAGTGTGGGAAGTCTCTGGGACAGGAATCTATCCCTCCAGCATGTTCTGTTTATTGTGGTGACGAAGTTTAGGTCCCTAGAGCGTGTAGCACGTAGGGATTGGTATTTCTTTAAGTGGAGCATGTCTAAAAGCTCTGGGTTTGACATAGCTTTGTGTGTTAGGCAGAGATCGCCTCTGAGTAGGCGATATGCAATGGAGTAAAGCTGCAGTTTTTTGAGATGGTCTGCATAGGGCATCTCTTTGAGGCCGGTAATCCTCTTTGTGAGGTATTTCTGTGGCCTTTCCAGTTGTAGATGTCTTGTGAGGTACATACCAAATATCCTCGAAGATGTCTGCCTTTGGAGTCAAGAAGGATATTGACTTTGCAGATGTTCATCGGGCTATGCTGCTGCAGTCATCACACTTGGGTTATCTGCTGTCATTCGGTCCCGCAGTCTGCCTGAATTCCAAAGCCTTGGTCCGGCGTTGGTTGTCATCGCTTCTTCCCTGATGCCAGTGCAGCAGGGGTATAAAAGAGGCAGCCGACGCCATTTTCTCCAGTCTTTCTTGCCGCGCGGTGCCCGAAGCAGAAGCAGTTTGCAAGTGCCGGTCGGCCAGCTCCTGAGGTTTTCAAACAGAATTTCAGCCGAAGTCTTCTATAAAGCTAAGTACCCCGTTGGGGAATCTTTTCTTGCCTCAGACCGATGTCAGACAAAGTTAATAATTGTATTTCTTGTGGGAAGCAAATACCTCATAAGGATTTTCATTCTTATTGTATTCCTTGCCTAGGCCCAGACCACGAAGTTTCTGGTTGTCGGTTTTGCGCTAGGTTCAATAAACGCACTATTAAGCGTCGGGCTTATACCGCCCAACATTATTTTGGCAGAAAATTCAACTACATTATGTCGTCGGAACCTCCGACTACCGCTATGTTTAAAAAACGCAAGGACAAAGACCGGTAGACCTAGACCAATAACCGAGGTATCGGTTAGGCCTGCCACCGGATCTTCGGTACTCAGTGAGGCGCCTACGCAGCCCCTGACTACCGCAGATTTAGAAAATACAACTACCTCTCAGTCAGAATCTACTGGGCCACTGGAGCCGGTTCCTCTTCAACTCGCGGACGCCAGCCCTGGCGGCGATCTGGAGACTATGGACAGGCCTTTGGTTTCAGAAGGCGTTTTTAAACCGAAGACTCTTTCCGTTAAGTCATATGCTAAGCTTCCAAAGGTTAAGAAACTGAGTCCACAGACTCACATACAGGCCCCTATGCCTAAAAAACAAATGCTCAAAATGGCGGAAGACCTGATTACCCTTATCAGAGGTTTCCAGCCCCCTCCTGACAAAAGTCCTAGACTGGAGGAAGATTTACCTCCTCCTGACCAGGAATCCATTTCCTCAGCAGACTCTGAAGAACAGGATTACCCCTTCCCTCTCTATGAAGACTCAGATGCTGAGGAGTCTATTCCCTCTGTTTCCCCCCCCCTGAAGACTTCTCTTTTGGGGAAACCCTGCACACCATGAGAGAGCATTTCCACTGGGAAGGACAAGATTACTCTGACTCCAAGAAAAGATTCCGTGAGTTTCTCCTTCTGCCTCAGCACAGACCCCTAGCCATTCCACCTGTTTTGCACATTCTGGATGATGTCTACACTGAATCCAGTCTAAATCCAGATTCCTTACCTCCAGCACCACCTAAACCTGACAGATACTATCGAGTCCCTGACTCTCACAAGTTTTTATATAAAAGCCCTGCTGCAGACCCAGAAACCATTTCCCAGGGTCCCAAAGGGGTTAAGGTCTCTATTGCTAAGAATCCACTACCTGCAGAAAGAGATTCCAGGGCATTAGAAAGATGGGGGGAAAAAGTGTATACCTCTGCCACTTTGGCCATGAGACATTAAACTGCCAATTCCACATGATTAAATACCAGCAGTACTTACCAGAACATGTCAAAGCAAAGTTACAGGATGCTCTGCTGCAAAAGGATGCGTTATTTGGTGTCAAAGCAGAGAACGTTTTAAAGAAGATGGAAGAAAAGGAAAAATCAATGCAAACAGTTAAAGATTTTTTACAGGTACAACCTCCTCGCTTCAGCAGAAACTGGCCATCAAAAAACTGGTCCTTTCCTGCTTCAGACAGACCCCAAAGGGGCAGGTACAGATGCCCTAGGGGCAGAGGCCAGGCACAGGGTACCTTCAGGCCTAGACAATGGCAAACAACAACTCAGAGGGGGAGACGACAGATCTCAAC
Source organism: Protopterus annectens (assembly GCF_019279795.1). NCBI lineage: Eukaryota > Metazoa > Chordata > Ceratodontiformes > Protopteridae > Protopterus > Protopterus annectens. The sequence continues at coordinate 425,879,157 of NC_056746.1, forward strand.
CTTTCAGAAAACAAACTCAATGACTTTCCTCTTCGCTTGCCAAGCATAATTGCCCAGGCAGCACCTCTAGGAGGAAAACTGGCTCTTTTCCCACAAAACTGGCACATCATAACAAAGGACAAATGGGTTCTGGATATTATTACCCGAGGCTACAGATTTCATTTTCACACTTTACCACGGATGAGAGGCATGCCAAATCTGCCAACAAACCAATGGGCAGAGGCACAAAAACAAATTTCAGCTCTCATGAACATGAAAGCAAGTCAACAGGTACCTGCAAAAGAGCAAGGTCAAGGATTTTACTCGACTATTTTTAGTACCAAGAAAGGACAAAGCCTGGAGACCCATCTTAGACCTTTCAATTCTAAACACTTACCTGGACATTCCCAAATTCAAAATGCTCACACTACAGAAGCTTCTTCCCATGCTGGGCAAGGAGTCTTGGCTGGTAACGTTGGACCTCCAAGAGGCATACCTGCATGTCCCTATCAGACAAGATTGCAGAAGATACCTCAGATTTTTGGCAAGCACAACGCATTATCAATTCTCTACATTGCCCTTTGGCTTATCTACTGCGCCAACAGTATTCACAAAATGCCTGGCATCAGTAATTGCATACTGCAGACAGCGAGGAATACAAATTTATCCATATCTGGACGACTGCCTGATCTATGCGGACAGCAAAGACATCCTACTACAGCATCTGGCATTTGTGACAAAGTTGCTAAGTTGCCTAGGGTACACAGTAAACAAAAAGGTCAAAACTAATACCCTCACAAGAAATAATTTTCCTGGGTGTCAGCTTGAATACAACGACCCAGATGGCTTACCTCATGCCAGACAAGCAAAAACAACTGGCTCAGTACTCCAAAAACATGGCAACTTCTACCCAACTCACTGCAAGGAAATTCCTGCAGGCATTGGGGTACATGGCATTCTGCATTCAACTAATTGCATATGCAAGGCTACATAGGAGAAAACTACAATGGTACCTAAAAAGTATATGGTCCCAGCACAGACACAGCCTCGAATCAACTATACCTCTCATTCCCTGCCTTCAAAAAGAGTTTCTATGGTGGGCTCAAGCATGCCAAGCAAACAAGGGCCTTCCTTTTGTCTCACCTCCACCAAACCAAACCTTGACAACAGATTCATCAGACTACGCCTGGAGTGCACACATGGCAGGACAATGCATACAGGGCAAAATGGTCTGCAAAACAAAGGCAGCTACACATCATCCAGGACAACTTCTAATAAGGACGGACAACACCACAGTTATGTGGTACATAAACAGGGAGGGACGCACTCCTACCCACTATGCAGACAGGCAATGGACTTGTGGAACGCAGCATTAACTTACCAAGTACAACTGCAAGCACAATTCCTGCCAGGAAAAGAAAACATTTTGGCAGACAAATTAAGCAGAAATTTGACAGACCCTCACGAGTGGAGACTACACCCACAAGTATTCTCAATGATAACTCAAAGGTGGGGACCCCACCAGACATAGATCTGTTTGCCTCAACCAACAACTGCCAGCTACAAAAATTTTGTACAAAGACTTACCATCCCCTGGCCTGGAAAGTGGATGCCCTATCATTCAGTTGGACAGCATTGTCAGTCTACGCCTTCCCACCTCTGCCTGTACTCTCCCAGGTATTACTGAAAACCAGATCGGAGAGACCACAGATGATCCTCATTGCCCCAGACTGGCCATGTCAACCCTGGTACCCAGTACTACGAAACTTGTCTCACAGCCCTCCATGGATCTTACCTCAATTCCCTCTGCTGTTAACCCAACAGAACTCTCAGATACTTCACAGTCAGCTAAGGACCTTAAATCTAGCTGCATGGAAAATACCTTAAATTATCAAACAACACTTCTCCCAAAGGACGTCCAGAATGTCATTTTGGAGGCCAGGAGGCCCAGCACCAGAAAAACTTACTCAGACAAATGGAAAAGATTTTGTGTATGGAACCAGGCCAGAAGCCTAAATCCTGGTATCCCAAATATTCCGCACATACTCCAATATCTAACTGAGCTGCTACACAAAGACCTTTCCTTCTCATCCATAAAGATCCATGCTTCAGCCATTTCAGCTCAATATGATACGGTTCCACCCATTTTCTCTCATCCTTTGCTAAGGCAGTTCCTCAGAGGGGCAAAAAATTTAAGACCCCCCAGAAAACCACCTACTCCAACTTGGGATCTAAAGTTTGTTCTGGAAAAGTTAACACTTCCTCCTTTTGAACCAGCCTTTTCAGCAGAGCTTCAATACTTGTCATGGAAGACATCCCTGCTGCTAGCTATCACCTCAGCTTGCAGAGTCTCAGAACTGCAGGCCCTTATGGCAGTGGAACCTTTCATCATTTTCCATCAGGACAGAGTATCTTTATGCACCAACCCTTCTTTCATGCCAAAGGTAGTATCCAGTGTGGCTCTCAATCAGACCATACACTTGCCCACCTTTTATCCAAACCCACAGAATAAAGGAGAAAGACTCCTTCACTCTTTGGACATTCACAGACAGCTATGTTACTGTTTGAACAGGACAAAGGCCTTCAGAAAGTCTGACCAATTCCTTGTATCGTATGCACCAGGCTCAGAAGGAAAGGCTATTTCAAAGCAGACCATCTCCAAATGGATAGCACATTGCATCCGCTTTTGCTACTCACACCATGGGAAAGCAGTGCCTGCTAGTATTAGGTCTCACTCTACCAGGGCTACAGCAACCTCAGCAGCCTTCCTCCGAGGAGTCCCAACCAAGGACATTCTGGAGGGAGCTACCTGGAGTTCAGTGCACACCTTCACCAAGCATTACCGCCTTCCTCTGTACTCAAAAACCAGAGCTGGGTTTGCCACTGCAGTTCTGCAGGGCATCTTAGCTGCACCTAACCCAGTTTAGCTCCTACCACCCAACCATAGCTTTGGGACTCTACCCAAGTGTGATGACTGCAGCAGCATAGCACGATGAACATAATACAGTTTTGTACCTACCATAAATGTAGATGTTCGAGTGGTTATGCTGCTGCAGTCCAGGTTACCCTCCCTCCATCCCCTCTTTCTAACAAGGCCTTTTCTTATTCCTCCATTTTCTAACAAGGCCTTTTCTTCTACCTCCATGTACTTCAACCTTTGGGATGCATGTCTATATGGTGTATTTGCTTACAAACTAGTACCATTGTTTTGCACTAAGGTATGTTTTGCAAGCTTCTTATTTTGCCTTCTTAGTTTGGGGGCACCTGACATCTGGGGCAAGAAAAACTGAAGAAAATGGCGTCAGCTGCCTCTTTTATACCCCTGCCGCACTGATGTCAGGGAAGAAGCGACGACAACCGACGCCAGACCAAGGCTTTGGAATTCAGGCCGACTGCGGGACCGCCTGACGGCAGATAACCCAAGTGTGATGACTGCAGCAGCATAATCACTCGAACATCTACATTTATGGTAGGTACAAAACTATACTTTATGGGTAGTTATTTCTCTAATACATTGGCTGAGTCAGCTTTCAGGTCTGTGGAGATAGTTTTGGCTAGATCAAGAAGACTGGTGCATGCACAGATTTGGGATCCATCCCGAATCCCACGGGAGCCTGTACCACTTTCCTCTTATTCAGATCGACAGATAGGCGGACCCAATTAGCTTAGGGACTGCTCAGCATTTGAGCTCCATGTCTGACTACGAGGTGTCTCCTTCTGAGGCCCAGAAGCACAGTCCCCGGAAAAGGACTTGCAAGCAGAAGCATATAGACTGTTCTCCTGAGTCTGTCACCGAAGACACTGACTTAGATGATGAAGATTTACCAAGATCCCCTGCAAGACCTCTCATTTGGAGATGTTCTGGAATTGATGAAACGGGGGGTCCACAAACTTCTTCAGATTAATCCATGCTTCTTGAAGCTTTGGGGTCTGGCCTTTAGATGTCCTGGATGGTCCCACCTCCTGATGCTGTAGTAGATCTCGTCAGATATAAGGCTTGGAAGGAACTTGATGTGGCGGAGCCTATCCCAAAAAAGCCAGACAAGATTTTAGTTGCCCCTAAAGATACGAAACATTGGTTCAAAGGTCCCCCAGTAGATGGTGTGGTGGTAGCAGCAGCCACAAAAAAGGAACTGTCAGAAGAAAGTTCTGTCCAAACCTTGAACAGGGAGTCAAGAGCACTGGACAGACTTGGGGAAACCGGCATATTTCAGCAGCATTTGTACTTCAGGCGCTGAACTATGTGGCACAGCTGATGAATTTTCAAAAAGACGACTTCAAGGAGCATTCCAAATCTGTTTTGGGTAGCTTACCTACAGTTGTTCATTAAACAGTGGATGCTTAAATGTCTCCCCTACATTCTTCCTCTAATATAGCCATGAGACTTGTTTAACACAGCTGATGGTACAGCAGGACAGTCATTTTTCCTAAATGCTGTCTGTGGTAGTTCCACCTTGTTTGGGGCAAAAGTAAAAGAAAGACTTGCCAGGAATTAACAGGTTGGTAAGACCTTGTCTGCCGTAGGAATCTATTTTTCTACTCCTCAGCATTACTTTTTTTAGAAATCAGAAAGGTGGTAGGAAAATGGTTCAAGAAGTCCCAAGGTTTTCACCAGTACACTCCTGGGGACAGGACTCCCCAAGGCAGAGGAGGAGGCAACCTGACTGGATGTGGATGGCGCAGTGGTGCAGCAGTAGCATTGTCACCTCACATCAAGAGGTTCTCCGGTTCGATTCTCAGCTGGGGTGCCTTCTGTGCGAAGTCTGCATGTCCTCCCTGCATTTGTGTGGTTTCCTCCGGGTAGTCTGGTTTCCTCCCACATTACAAAAACATGCTTCTGGAGTGTTTCTCCCCGGGCCTCTGCTGAAAATTGGCTTTGTTCCAAGTCAGACTTTCCCAGTAAACAAATGTTAAATAAAAATAAATGTGGAATACATGACTTAGGCGGTCTGCAAACTCAAGGTTTCTGTGGGCCGTTCACTGAGGAAACCTTATCAGCATCCCTGAATGTTTGCATCACTAAGGTGGCCAGGAGATACTTTTACTAGATTCCCAAGAGCAAGACTAAAGATTCCAGATACTTCGAGGTTTCAGAGTTAATAGATGAGTTATCCAGTCAGTCCCCCTAGATCAGCCAGGATCCTGAGTCTATTCCAGGTTCTTTTTAATTGCAAAAAAGAAAGGGGGCCTCAGACCAATATTGGTTCTCAGCAGTCTAAATCAGTGTGTCAAACGGACAGATTTCCAAATGGTCACTGTTTGGATGTGCTCTATCGATTTCCAGGATGCTTTCTATCATATCAAGATCCAGAGGCAATCAAGAGATTCCTGTGTTTCTGGATCCAGTCACTTTCAGTTCAGAGTACTGCCATTCGGTCTCACCACAGCCCCCCCGCATGTTGACTAAGGTAATGGCAGTTGTAATAGCTTATATTTCTGGCTACAAGGGATCCAGGTCTTCCTATATTTAGATGATTGGCTTACAACTGTTAACTCCAGGGATCTACTATTACAGCACCAGGCAGTCCTCCTATCCCTGGCAGCCACAGCTCTCAACTTTTGCCAACAGAATTTGGAACAAAAGGAAACACAACTAAGGAAAAGACCCAAAATTAGGGACATATTTCAAATGTTGGCAATGTTGTCTTAGAAATTCTCAGTGGTTCCGAATTTTAGGAGGAATGGAACAAAACTTTGAGAAACATCAGGGATGTTCCTACAAAATAAGGACAGTTGGGAGGTCTGCTGGCAACTTACTTGGGAGTGTCAGTAAACTACCACAAAAGTAACCCCCCCCCCCCCAAGAGCATAGAAATTTATAGGCTGCCAAGTAGACACTACATCAGATAACAAAACTTCCCCTGGCAAGAGTCATATCTTTAAGTTCCATGGCCCTTCAAGTGTTGCAACACCCTCAACCAAGACTTATTCCATGAATCTTAGGACTGATGGCCTCTTCTGTTACTCTGATCCCTTTGACCAGATATCACACAAGTCCTACATTGGACATTAGCAATACAATCGTCACAGAAACTTCACCCTTTTCACATTAGGATTCGTTTCATGCAGGTGTGCAGGGATCATATACAGTGGTGGATTATGTCCCAGACAGTTGTTCAGGGCAGATCCTTTTGTCCTCCTACTCCTAAAGCCACAGACACCATGGACGCTTCCCTTTGGGGAGGGGCATACAAAGGGAAGATGAGGGATGTGTCCATCAGCAGAGGCCAAACTTCATGTCAGTGTCTTGGGAGTCGAGAGTGGTCTTCCTAACATTACTGGCACTTCATGACCTACTACTCAAGGATGTGATCGCCATCCAATCGGACAGCTTGTCAGTGGTCTTGTACAATAACAAACACGGTAGACCACGTTCATACCCTCTTTGCTGGGAAGCCAGGGGAGTCTGGCAGGGGGTGCTGTCTTCATACCTCTTTCTAGTAGCAATGTGCATTCCCAGGACTTCAGTATTCTAGCAGACGAATTGAGCAGAACTATACTAATGCTTCACATGTGGTCTCTCAAAAGAACAGTTGGAGTGGAGATTTTTAACCTACCGGGGTCAACCTTGCTGCAACCTTTTTACTTCCCACCTCATCTACAAGTGAAGCAGTTAGCTCATCCTCATCCCTCCATAGGGTAGTCACTGGGAGCTGCTGTAGTCCATTACTGGCCCACAGGTCCCTCTTACGCCTTTCAACCAATTCCCTTCATCACTAGATTGATTCAGAAAGCCATGGAATACAAGACCAAAGTAGTCCTCATTGCCCCCTTTTGGCCTCAACAGGCGTGGTTCTCCTTTCTTTGGCCTCATTATCTGCACTCACCATGGGTTCTGGATTCCACCCCAGATCTCCTCTAACTACATGGTTTCTCCAATTTTAACAACTGTCAGGGATCCCAGGAGTTCTAGGGATCCCAGGAGTTCTACCCCAGTAGTCTGTATAATCTCTTCCTCTCAGAGAGATTCAACTAAAATGATTTGCAAAAGTATTGGGAAATATATCTCTGTATGGACTTCTTCAAAGGGATTAAAACCCTTTTTCAGCCCCTTTACTAGCAATATTGGAGTACGTTTCTGAACTTTTTTTGGCAGGCTCTAGTTACTCTGCACTCAGTCCAGATAGTCACCATTTCAAATTTTCCCATAGGATATAATGATTCCTGTATTGCTTCTATTAAGGTAACCAAGGCATTTCTTAGAGGAAAATCTTTGAGACACTCTGTTCATGATTCAGTCCCTCCTTGGGATATTATAATTTTGCTTGATCCTTGACCCAAAAACCCTTTGAACTGGCAATTTCATTGGATCTGAAGCTCTTTTCTCAGAAAATGATCTTTGTTAGCCATTACTTCAGCAAAACGTGTCGGAAATACAAGCACTTTCATGCAAACCTCCATTTCTTATTTTTTATAAAGACAGGATCTCACTAAGGGTAAATCCCTCCTTCCTTCCCAAGGTGGCTTCAGAATCTAACCTGAACCAACAAATTGATTTGCCTGTGTTCTTTCCAGACTTTGCTAACAAAGGAAAATATAGTCTATATACCTTAGACGTCCATGGACAACTCAGGTTCTACCTACACTGCACTAAGGACTTAAAAAATCTGACCAATTGTTTATATCTTTTTCCAAGACAGAGCTGGAGCTATCTCAAAATTGTTAAATTATTCCATTTCCTTCATTTATAAGTCTAAAGGACTTGTTTCTACATTCCAAACCCAAGGCTCATTCTACCAGAGCAGTGGTAACGACTGTAATATTTGCAAAAACAGTACCGTAACAGCAGCAATATATGTGCTGCTACATCTTGGTCTTCGTTCATTTTCTTCGTATCTTATTATAAGGTAGATGTGTAATCCAAGACTCTGCCACTGAAACATGAGCAGTTAATTAGCAAATAAAGTTTATTCACTACAAAGGAGTCTTAAAAACTCTAGTAAAAAAAAACTTTTGCCTAGTACAGGGCTTTTTCAGGCAAACTGATGGGTAACAGTGTATGTACTTATACAAAAGCATAGTCACATGATCAGGTAATTAGGCTCGTTTCCAGTATTCCTTTAATGGTTTAGGATTAATAAAAGTCTTATTACATATAAAACTGCAAAACGTACATCTACCATGTTCAGAGGTTCCGCTCTTATTAGGTTGTGTCTTTCTATGCAAAAGTGTTTGCTCCTTATATCATCAGTTTTAAACTTAGATTCTTATAACCAAACTATGGTCTATCCGCAACTACTGTTTGTAACTCTGGTATATCTTGCAAGATGTGAAAAGGTTTAATAATAATTTCTTCAACATTAATCATGTTTCGGTTGTGCGTAAGGAAACATCTAATTTTATCATCTTTACATGTAGTAACTTCATCATGAGTATTCTTTGAAAAAGTGGGTTTAGCTGCAATAGAGCTACATTTTTTAATCTCCTCACATATACTTTGCACTTTTCTCTTATTGTATCCTATATGCACATATTTTCATTGACCGTGATTAAGTTGATTTTTAACTGTATTATCAAACATAATGTGAATATTGCGGTGGTGGTGCTGCAGTAGCGTTGTTGCCTCACAGTAAGACATGGTCCTGTTCGATTCTCAGCTAGAGCGTCTTCTGTGTGGAGACATGCGTGAATGAGCGTACCTTCGTTGATTGTTGTGTGTCAGGGCTGGCAACTAGGCATGTAAAAATCTACTGCCAGTCATTAGCGGACCGGAGTTCCGCTGTGGTGACCCCTAACCGGGAAAAGCCGAAAGACACAACAACAACAATGTGAGTGCATATTATTACAGTGTAAATATGCATTCCGCTTAGCTGGTTTCTTATATAATCGGGTGCCCAAAGCATTCGTATTTTCCTGTAATGTCCAAAAAGCCAATGTTCTCTGATGACACTTAAGTTTTAAAAAAAGAGCATGTGGACAATAAATCATTAAATTTGTTAAAACTCTCAGTACTCCCTCTCCAGATTAAAACCAAATCATCCACAAACCTACAATCGAAAGTTACATTCTTAGCTAGGCAATTATCTGTAGACAAAATAAATTTTTGTGCTCAAATAATCATATTTGCATAACTATTAGCAACAGGTGTGTCCCCATTGCTACTCCCCTGTTTTGACCATTCCAGCTGTTTCTGGAATAATAAAACATTATTAGTTAAAACCATTTGTGTGCCTTCGTTGAAAGTTGGGCGTCGAGCTGGCAACTCAGCACCGTAAAAACCTACTGCCAATCATTAGCGGACCGGAGTTCCGCTGTGGCGACCCCTAACTGGGAAAAGCCGAAAGAACAACAACAACAATTAGTTAAAACCATTTGCAGTAGTTCACATAGCAATTTAATATACTGTTTGGAATATTCTTCAAAATCTAAAAGGTATTCTTTCAAATGTAAAATTCCAGTATCGTTGGGGTCATAGTGAACAGCGTAATCCATATCCAATGTCAGAAAAATACAATCATTAAAATTCACATCTCTAGACCAATCACTTGTTTTAAAAAAATCATTTGTATCTTTGGTAGTTGTTCCTGTCTTGTCGAAACCAACTCTTGTTTAATTTCTAAAAACTTAGAAGTAGGTTCCGTTACCCATATTTCAGCTGCAACTGTTGGCCTAAATAGAGGTTCAACCATAGATTTGTGCAGCTTTAGGGATCCCATAAATGAAAGGAATAATGGGCTTTTATACTGTTAAGTAATCTAACAAATCTTTATCAGTTTTATTCTGTTCATAAAGCCTCTCTAATGTATTCCTTACTCCATTTACAATAGTGTTGCATTCACTCTTAGTTATTTTTACATGCTCACAGCTCTTTAGCATTGTCACCATAGAGTTAACATAGAATCTAGTGTTCAAAACGACTACACCCCCACCTTTATCAGCATTTTTTATGACTATTTCATTAGTGTATTAAACTAGTAATGGCATCTTGTTCATTTTTAGTCGAATTTTTCACATTTTGATTATTATACAGCTTGTAAATATCCCATTGGCTTTTTTTTTATCGGGTTTATGCTTTTGAAGTAATTGGATTTACTTGCATTACTGGCTGTATTTTGTTTTGTTTAATTTGGGAGACTCTCATCTTTTGGCATCCCATACTAGTGAATTTCCTTACTTGAGTCCACCCAGGTCCATTTTGGGTAGGTGGGGAATCTGTCACACACATTGAATCAGATGAAAATATCAGGTATGACATTTATGTACTTAACGTAAGACTAGATCGTGTTGTCTTACTTTTCATCTGGTTTAACTCCCCTCCCTCTTTTCCCCTTCCAGATTGTTATTGTTTTAGTCTAGGGGTTGACCAGATTTTGTATGGACCCTGTCTGTCCAGTGTTCCATTTTTCTCTCTACTGGTGCTCCCCTCAACATTCTTTCCTTTTTTTTCCATTACCTCCTACATTATTTAAGACCAGCTGCAGTCAGTCTGGGGTAATTCAAACAGGAAAGGGGAATTGTGGGTAGGGGAAGAGTCAACTGTTGGATCCAGTACTCCGGTGTAAGGCGCCAAAGTTGGATCCTACCAGATCCGACATCCTACATGTTGAACCAGAGGAAAATAAGACGACATGAATCTAATGTTATGGTAAGTACATAACTTTCATTTTTGTCTGGTTCTAGAGTCCTGTCAGCTCCACCTTGTGAGTGATGCTGGTCCACCTGTAATACATTGCTGCTGGATGACTAAGACCATGGTTTTCTTAGAGTTTATAATGTATACTAATCCACTTTTCTGAACTGACACTAAACCTCTAGGTGGTATATGAAAGAGAATTCATTGTTTTTTGTCATTGATGGTGATATAATGCCTTAAGGAAAGTTCACAAAGTTCCTTCAGCTCAGGCAGTCACTGGCTAGGATGTACAGCATATTTTGTCTTATATTAACATCAGCACCATCAGACATACATAACCAAGTACCAAATTGTTGACTTGAAACAAGTCAAGAAGACAACTGGGGAGGTGTTTGAAGATGAGTGAAGTTACTAGAAAGTAATCTGACTGTTGGAGGTAACACTCCATTAAGTGTGTCTGAGATGCATTTGGGGCTACAGTTTCAGGTTTTGTTTTAAGAAGACGTGTCTAGCCGGGACTGTGATCCCCAACAGAGAATGTTAAAGCTGCAGCTCTGTGCATCACCTGATAACGAACTGTTCTTTGGGAACACCACTAATGAAGTTTAAGTAAATGGAAGAAAGTAGACTTCTGGTGTTGTCAGCAGCATGTGAGCAGCAAGTTTTGAGAGTCCCATTATTCCCCTGACTGTTTTTGATAAATAGTTTTTGGAATATTTTTAATAGGATTTATATGTTATTGAAGTATGTATTCGCTGGGATACTGATTGGATTACTTTAATGCCCATAAAGCCCACTCGTAAGTGACGCAAAACTAAGTATTTTGTGGCCCCTCCACATGTTGATTAGAACCTACGGTCTGAGATTTTGCAAATCTGCACCAATAACATGTGTATGGAATGATGGACAAAAAGGATGGACTGTAATTGCTTGAACTACAAAACGTAAAAAGCACAATGTTGGCCTATATCGCCAGGTCATAGGCTAGAATCCAGCACATTGAAACAGGTGTTACTGCTCATTCTGAGCAGTTGACATAACATGATTCAGAGATTAAAGAAATACAACTTCTCTGCAAATCCAGAATCGAAAAATAAAGCTGACTTAGAGGCAGAGGTTGGAGAAATAATGTCAGGAGAAATAATGTCAGCCTAGTTGGAGTGCCTGAGAATTTGGAAGGCACAAACTGTGTTGTGTTTGTGGTTGCCAAACTGTCCAGTTGAGCTGGCAATCCACTCAAGAAGCAGTTATTAAAAGTGTGCACTGAGTATTGCTACCTCAGTCCACTAACACCTGTGCTGTCTGCTCTGCTTTGTTGTGGTTTCTTAATTATGTAGTTAAGGAGAAAATCCTAAGTCTGATCTGGCTTCTTGGCAAGATGTTGACAATAAGACTGCTCAAAAATATTTGTAGAACAAGACTACTCATTTGGGACAAAGCAGAAATGTGCAGAGTTCCAACCATCTGTAAAGCTAGCTAATTTAAATGGATGGCAGTATAAACTGTCCTTCCTTGAAAGTGTTTATACCAGGAGGATTGGTCACTTTCAGTTCAAACGTAAATGCTTCCAAACTTCAGCAGATGTTCTCAGTTTTATCTGGAGATAAAGGCACCTTGTGTACTAGGCTAGCTACAGCAAGAGCCTTTACAAGGCTAGACAAGCTTCCCATATGTATTCAGCAAGCTTATTTGGTGCTCTAGATGTTATTTTTAGGGGGTTATTTTCATTGTTATATGTAGTCGAAGGTGCATGGTTGGTCAAGTATTTACAGGCTGCCCATGTCTGCTGAGACTTGGGTGTCAGACCAGGAGTGAATTTCCAGTTTCTTATCAAGTGGTTCAGTTTACACTTGAATATGGTTAAGGAGGATGGTTAGGACTGCTTCACATGGATGAGAAGCCTGTTCTAGAGAAGGCGTATTCTCTGTGGCACATACCTGTTCCTTCAACAAGTCCTGTTTGTCACAGCCAAGGTTTAAGTCTCTGGACCAGGTAGTTCTGATGCTATTTGTTTTGAACATGTGCAGAAGGTACATCAGAGTGGGATCCAAGGATGTCTTGTATGCCAGGCATAGCTTGCCCCTCAACAATCTGTAGGAGACAGTATGGGGATAGGGCTTTGAGGTGATCCTCAAAAGGCATGTTGTTTATGCCCTATATTTTCTCTCTGTGGGCATTCCAGATGTTCGTTTCACTGTTGCAGTCATCACACTTGGGTTGTCTGCCTGCAAGTAGCTCTCAGTCGGCCTGAGTACCAGAGACTTAGTATTTCTGTGTCGGTTGCTGTCGCTCCAGGACTGATGTCAGGTCGTCAGGGGTATAAAAACAGGCAGCCGACGCCATTACATCAGTCTTTCTTGCTGAGGAGCCTGAAGCAGAAGCAGTTTGCACGAGTGCCGGTCGGCCGCTATCTGAGTTTTCGTTTCCGAATTGAATCATCCTGAAGTCTTCTAAAGCTAAGTACCCCATTGGGGATCCTTTTTCTTGCTCTAACCGATGTCCGAAAAAGTTAACAGTTGTCTCGCCTATGGAAAGCAAATACCACACCAGATTTTCATTCTTACTGTATCTCCTATTTAGGCCCAGATCATGACGTACCTCGCTGTTGGTTTTGTGCGTTGTTCAGTGCCCGAACTATTCGTCATTGGGCCCTTATTGTCATTAAATATCTTTGCTCTCTGTCTCCGTATTCCGAAATGGCTTCGGTAAGCCATCCGACTTCCGATCTTGTGAAAAAATGTAAAGATAAAAGACAGAGACAGACCACACAGGATCAAAACTGCTGACGATGCTTCCGTTAATCTAGTTGCCAGTTCGCTGGTACTCAGTGAGGCCCTTTGATGGATTTGCAAGCCACTACCGAGACCCATTTGGTATGCCACGAGACTCTTCTTTGACTACGGAACCTGTGGATTTCTCTACCTTGGATGGGTCCAGAGCCGCTGTGCAGGCACCGGCTTCCGAGGAAGTTCTTCGCAATATCGATTTTTGACACAGACTACTACTTCCATGTCTTCAGTTCTGACTAAAACTACCGAGTTTCTAGGGCCAAGAGTATGAGCTATGCCTAAAAAAAACTGTGACCCAAACTCAAGCACCCGCTTATTTGCCGCAACATCAAATGCTTAAAGTGGCAGAAGACCTGATTATGCTGATTAGGGGAAGCCAACCTTCCACTGCTAAGAGTAAAAGAGACCTGTCCCCAGCAGCTCTAACAGACCAAGAGTCCGATGACACTGAGGTTTCTGAATATGAAGACATGTCTTTATCTGCTTATGAGGATTCAGATGCGGAGGAATCCATTCCCTCTGCTTCCCTTCCAAAGGATTTTTCTTTTGGTGAAACCCTGCATACTTTGAGAGCATTTCCACTGGGAATGCCAAAACTATCTGCAGTCCAAAAAGAGACTCAGAGAATTTTTAGATTTGCCACAACATAGACCTTTAGCAATACCTCCAGTTCTGGATGTTGTGGATGATGTCTTTATGGAATCCAGTCTTACTCCTGATACTTTACCCCCTGCTCCAAGGAAACCAGACAAGTACGACAGAGTCCCTGACTCGCACAAATTTCTTTTCAAAAATCCTACTGCTGACCCAGAGATAATTTCTCAGGGGCCTAAAGGTGTAAAAGCAACTACAGCTAAGAATCCCACCCCTTCGGACAGGGATTCCCGAGCTTTAGACAGATGGGGTAAAAAAGTATACACCTCTGCAACTTTCGCCATTAGGGCATTGAATTGCCAGTTTCACATGCTGAAATACCAGCAACATATTATGGAACTTAAGCAAAAATTACCTACCTTTACAGACTGTGCAGAAAATACAGTTACAAGAGCTTATGCATTCTGCAAGCCAGGTCAGCAAGCATACTTTGCAATGTGGCTTTGACGCCCTAGAAGCATCTTGCAGGGCAGCAGTCACTGGTTCTGTACTGAGAAGGCATGCTTGGCTTAAGGAACAGACCTTGCCAGACCATGTCAAATCAAAGTTCCTAGACGCTCCTTTGAATAAGGACAATCTGTTTGGCACCAAAGCAGAAGAGGTTTTAAGATGGAAGAAAAAGCTAAATCTATGCAGACAGTCAAATATTTTTTGCAAGTCCAGCCTCCTAGATTCAGTAGGCATTGCCCCTCAAAACATTGGTCTTTTCCAGCCCCCTCAAGGCCATCTCAAACTAGGCCCAGGGGAAACAGACCCCCCCCCCACCCCAGATTACAGTCTCAGGATATGCAGAGATCTAAGCAATGGGAGTGCCTTCTCTTCTAAAACAGGGAGTGCTAAGCCACCCCTTTATGGAAATAATTCACAATGACTTCTCAGCTCCTCTCCTCACCCCAACTGCTCGTGCCCCTAGGAGGAAAATTTGCTCATCATGCAAAAAACTGGACCTCTATCACCAAAGACCGATGGGTCCTCAACATTGTATCCCAGGGGTACAAATTTTACTTCCACTCACTCCCAACCCCAAAAGGGTTCCCAGAACTTCCTCCAAACCAGTGTGCAGAGGCACAAAACCAAGTTCAATCCCGACTCTCCATAAGGGTAATTCAACCTGTTCCTGCAGAACAGATAGCTCAAAGGTTCTATTCCAGACTTTTTTTGGTACCCAGAAAAGAGGGAACTTAGCACACAATCCTAGATCTTTCTATTTTAACACCTTCCTGGTGGTACCAAAATTCAAAATGCTCACCCTTCAGCAGCTTCTTCTTATGCTGTCCAAAGATGCCTGGCTAGCCACCCTAGACTTAAAAGAAGCCTATCTGCACATCCCTATCAGGGACTCGTGCAGGAACTACCTACATTTCAGGGCAGGATCTATACATTATCAGTTCTCTGCACTGCCCTTTGACTTATCCACTGCTCCCAGAGTATTCACAAAATGCCTGGCTGTAGCCATTGCCTATTGCAGACAGAGAAAAATTCAAATTTACCCATACTTGGATGACTGCCTGATTCAGCCAGACAATCAGAAAAAGCTGTTGCAGCACCTGACATTTGTAAAGAACCTTCTAACCTCCGTAGGGTACACTATCAACAAAAGGAAATCAAAACTGGTCCCCAGTCAAAAGATTGTATTCCTGGGAGCAAGTTCGGACTCAGCATCCCAGATGGCATTTCTTACTCCAGAAAAACAAGCCTATCTGACAGGTTACTTCACTCAAATGGCCACCAAAACCCAGCTATCCGCAAGGAAAATCCTGCAGGCCCTAGGGTTCATGGCCTCATTCTACTAATTCCATATGCCAGACTGCATATGAGGAAACCAGTGGTACTTGAGGAAACTTCAGTGGTACTTAAAAAGTCTTTGGTGCCAACATTCTCAGGACCTGGAAACCATAATACCTATCTAAAGACAGAGTTTCGTTGGTGGGCAGCAGCATGCAACCACAACAAGCGACTTCCCTTTACTCAACCCCACGCTGCCCAGACCCTAACCACAGATGCATCAGACTATGCCTGGGGGGCACACCTGGACGACAAGTGCATTCAGGGCCACTGGAGCCCAAATCAAATTCATCTGCACATCAACCAAAAAGAGATGCTAGCTGTTCAGCACGCTCTGACAGCTTTCAGATCCCTGCTGTCACCAGGACCCCTACTTAAAAACAGACAACACCACAGTTATGTAGTATATCAACAAAAAGGGGGCAACCCACTCTTACCCACTCTGCAGGCTAACCATGGCCCTGTGGAACACTGCCATGGACATGCTTATTCATCTGCAAGCTCAGTTCCTGCCAGGCAAAGAAGACTCTCTGGCAGACTACTTAAGCAGAAATCTCCTAGACCCACATGGGTGGCAATTAGAACCCAGCACCTTCAGCCTTCTAATCCAGAAATGCGGACCCCAGAGGTGGAAAACTTTGCCTTCCCCTGCAATCACCAGCTCAGCAAATTCTGCACCAGGACACCTCACAGCAGGGCCTGGAAAGTGGACGCCCTGTCCTTCCAGTGGGAAAACCTCTCAATCTATGCATTCCCCCTGCTGCCTCTTCTCTCAAGAATATTACTCAAGATAAGACGGGACAGACCAAGGGCAATCCTGATTGCCCCGGATTGGCTGTGCCAGCACTGGTACCTATTACTGCGCAGCCTGTCACCGGTGCCACCCTGGCACTTACCCCAGATCCCATCCCTCCTCACTCAGCAGGGGGGGCAGATCTTGCATCCGCAACTGCAAACCCTGAATCTTGCAGCCTGGCTTATTCCTTGAATTCTCCCCCAGTGACCAGCCTAAGCAAACTGGTGCTGGACGTCATTTTTGAAGCAAGAAGACCCAGTGCAAGGAAAATCCTATGCTGATAAATGGAAAAGGTATTGTTCCTGGATCCAGTCTAAAGAAGAGGACACAGCAATGCCCTCCTTACCTCTAATGCTGAATTACCTAGCAGATCTACTCCACAGAGACCTGTCCTCCTCCATTAAGATCCATGCCTCTGCCATCTCAGCTCATTACAACACTGAGCCACCTCTCTTCTCTCACCCTCTTATCAAACAGTTCCTGAGAGGGGCAAACAACTTAAAGCCACCAAGGAGAGCACCCACCCCTGCTTGGGACCTTAACTGTGTACTGTAAAAGCTCACACTTACCCCCCTTTGAGCCTGCAGCATCAGCAGAGTTTAAATTCCTCTCTTGGAAAACAGCCTTGCTTTTAGCCATCACTTCAGCTAGAAGAGTGTCTGAGCTGCAAGCGCTTGTATTTGTGGAACCCTTCATTATTTTTCATGCTGACAGGGTCTCCCTAAGAACTAACCCTTCCTTTATGCCTAAAGTGGTGTCCAGTGTGGCTGTCAACCGATCTATCCATTTGCCAACTTTTCTTCCCTAATCCTCAAAATAAAGGGAAAAGGATCTTGCACTCCTTGGATTGTGCACAGACAGCTCAGATTCTACCTTGACAGGACTAAGCCCTTCAGGAAATCTGACCAATTACTGGTCAGTTTTGCACCAGGGGCAGAGGGCAAGGCCATTTCAAAGCAAACAGTTTCCAAATGGATAGCACACTGTATCCATTTCTGTTACAAACACCATGGGAAACCAACCCCTCAAGGGGTTAGAACACATTCCACTAGGGCAACTTCTACCTCTACAGCATTCCTCAGGGGAGTCCCTACAAGGGACATTCTGGAAGCTGCTACCTGGAGTTCTGTACACACCTTCGCCAAGTATTACCACCTGCCTATCTTTTCCAAATCCAGGGCGTGTTTTGCAACAGCAGTCCTGCAGGGTATACTAGCCGGCCCCAAATTTCTTGACGGCCTCCACTCTTTCTTCAGCTTTGGGGAATCAACCCAAGTGTGATGACTACAACAGTGAAACAACAGGGATACTCTCTACCCCCCATAAATGTAGATGTTCAAGTGTATTCACTGTTGCAGTCCTGGATGTTCATCGTGTTACACTGCTGCAGTCATTACACTTGGGTTATCCTGCCATCAGGCGGTCCCGCAGTCAGCCAGAGTTCCAAAGTCTTGGTCTAGCGTCGGTTGCTGTCACTTCTTCCCTGACGTCAGTGCGCCAGGGGTATATAAGATGCAGCCGACACCATTTTCTTCAGTCTTTCTTGCTGAGCGGTGCCCAAAGAAAAAGCAGTTCGCAAGTGCCGGTTGGCCGACTCTAGAATTTCAGAACCGATGTCTTCCATAAAGCTAAGTACCCCATTGGGGAAACTTTTTCTTGCCTCAGACCGATGTCAGTAAAAGTTAATAATTGTATTTCTTGTGGGAAGCAAATACCTCATAAGGATTTTCATTCTTACTGTATTCCATGCCTAAGCCCAGACCACGATGTCACTAGTTGTTGGTTTTGTGCTAGATTTAACAAACACACTATTAAACGTCTGTTTGACTTTGCTCGCCATTACTTTGGCCGAAGGTTCAATTATACCATGCTGTCGGAACAACCGACCGGAATACACAAAAAATGCAAAGACAAGGATAAGGACAGGCATCCGAGGCCCAAAACTGACGATGAAGCCTCTTCTAGGCCAGTTGCCGGATCACCGGTTCTCAGTGAGGCACTTTCGCAGCCCCTGACACCCGCTACCTCAGAGCCACAGGCCACCTCAGACTCCCACGTGGAGATGTCTAGGCCTCTGGAAACTCAAGGTATTGGGCCTATGGAAACTAGCCCCTCAGATGGGTCTGGAGCCGCTGAGCAGGCATCGGCTTCTGAGGGTGTTTTCAGACCTTCACAACTTAATATTAAATCTACAGCCAAGTCTAAAACTACATTAAAGACAAAGAAGCAAGTACAGCATTCACCTGGACAGGCCTCCATGCCTAAAAAACAGATGCTTAAAATGGTCGAAGACTTAATTACTCTGATCAGGGGTTCCCATCCCCCTCCAGATAAAAGGCCTAGGCAGGATACAGACTATGATTCAAGGACAACAGGACCAAGTTCCACCAGGATTTATTGTAAGCAAGAAATCTCTCTCTCTGACGTCTCGGCCAAAGCCTTCAAGGAGAATGAAACACTTACATAAAAAAGCAACTTATATACACAACATAATAAGATAATTACACAATCACTCAATTATTCAATTGACATAACAATTTAACAAGCTAATACTCTCCAGTTGAGCTCTTCATTTAGCCCAAAAGGAAACATAGTTTTGAATTTTAAAATATATACAGTTTCTTTCTGCACTAACCTAGTTTTAACATCAGTGTCATTAAACATAGAGACACAAACTCGTTCTAAAATAGTTCCTTTCAAACCCTCATTACATTTATTATGTGCTTCTAGAAAATGTACTGCAACTGGGCTGTCTTCTTTACCATTTTTGATGTCCCTTAAATGCTCCAAAAATCTTATTTTAAAGGCCCTCTTTGTTTCACCAATGTAAAACTTGTTACAGGGGCATTGTAGAGCATAAATGACACCCACAGAATTACAATTAAATATACCCCGACTATCAAATTTAACATTATTAATAGAATTAAAATTGGATACAATATGCTTGCAGACCTTACATTTCCCACAGGGAAAAGTCCCAACTTTTATAGGTTCCATATACATTCTTGACAAAGGCATCATAATCTTAGATCTTACAAGGAAATCTTTTATATTCTTACCCTTACGGTAAGAAAACTTCATATTTACATCAAGCCATTGTTGAACATTTCTAAGGGAACTAAAATAAAGCCAAAATTGGCTAACAATATCTAGAAACTGTTTGGTAAAGCAACCATAAGTGGTGACAAAATAAATATTTTCTTTAGTTAAACCTGAATTGTCTAGTTGTGTCCTACTACACTTCTTCTGATAAGTAGATATTTCATTTCTAGGTTTAACCCCTGTACACAATCTTGTAAAACTTTTTTCCAAAATATTTTTACCATAACCTCGAGTGGAAAAAGATTCCACCAAGAGGCACATTTCTTTATGAAATATATCAGATCTATTGCATAGCCTAGAGATACGTAGCATTTCCCCATAGGGTAAAGCCTCAATTACATGTAAGGGATGCCCACTGTTTCCATGTAAATACTGACATGTCCCTTCAAATTTTTTATTAGGTGTGGTTACAATATTTTCCCCATCTGAAATATCCAAAACTACATCCAAAAAGGGAATGATATGACCAATATTAAGGCCATCAAATTGAATTTGAAATTTATTAACATTAATTTCATTAAAGAATTCAGTAATTACATCTCTGTCACTCTTCACCAAAAATATTAAATCATCAACGTATCTAAAATAAAGAATAACATGTTCTTGAAAAAATCTTTGTTTATAAATTACATTTGCTTCAAAAAAACCCATGAAAAGGTTTGCACACATGGGGGCAAATGAGGCCCCCATTGCTGTACCTTGTAACTGATGATATAAAACATTGTTAAACTCAAAAAAATTGTGTGTCAAACAAAAATGAACCATTTCCATTATATACTCTGAAGCAGGAGAATTTCCTAGGAAAAACCTAAGAGCTTCCAAACCAAACTCATGTCTGATGCTTGTATACAAACTTTTTACATCAATACTGACCCAAACCATATCTCTATTTATTTTAACATTTTTTACTTTGTTCAAAAAATCAAAAACATCACTTATATAAGAGGGCAATTTAATAACATAAGGGGACAAAAAATGATGTAAGAAAACACCTAAATTATGAAGGAAATAATCTGATCCTGAAACTATAGGTCTCCCGGGAGGTTTGTGCAGATTCTTATGAATTTTAGGCAGGCAGTAAAATAAAGCCATTTTACAGCCTTTTGTCTGGAACTTTTTTTTAACATCTGACTGACAAAAATAGCCTAATCTTAATCCCTTGTTAATCAACTCTTTATAATCATTAATAGCTGTAAAGAAAACTTCAGATTCCACAGCCTTATATGTGTTAGTGTCACAGAGATGTTGCATACACATGTCCAAATAGTCATGAAAACTCATAACCACCAGTTTGTTGCCCTTATCAGAGGGTTTGAAAACAATTTCATACTTCTTACTTAAATTTGACAGTGCTTTCCATTCTTGAATAGACATATTGTAAACTATGTTAGACCTATTATTCATAAAATCTTTAAATTCTAACTCAGAAAAATAGTTTACTAGGCTAACAAATTGACATACTTCACCATTCAAAGTTTCAGGCATAAAGGTACTATGAAAAGGAACATTAGAGGTATCAAACATAAAATATGCATTGTTTTCATTTTCTGAAGCACATGAATAAAAACTATCATTAGAGCTTTCTAAACTCTCATTTTCCATTTCTGATACAGAAAAAATATTTTTACTAAAAAAATACTTTAAGTGCAGTTTCCTAGAAAAAGAGAACATATCACTTTTTATGTCGTGCAGACGAGTAACTACAGTAGGGACAAATTTGAGTCCCTTATTTAACACACACATTTCTGTGTCACTAAAAATATAACTCGATAAATTAACTACATAATTTGTAGCATTTAACATTGCATTACTATGATAAAAAGAACAAGAATTACCGCCTTCCCCGTTTAAACCCCCTTTGTCCAAAACGCTGCCCACCTGGGTTAGCAGACTGGTCCCAGGTACGTTTTTGTCCCTGAGCTGGAGGAATCGAGGAAGAAGAGGAGTTTCCCCCAAAAGTATGGCAGAATCTGTCCCTTTTCTCCGCTGATGGAAGTACAGGAAAGTCGCCATCATTCCAATCTTCTTCGTGTGAAGTGTAGCCTCCTTCCGAAGCCGAAGAGTTGAACGCTTGATTTCCAGCGTCATCTGGGTAAAACCTAACCTGTTTACGACGTTTAGAGCGTTCAGTCCTAGATAGGAATGCTCTATTGGATTCATAGTCACGAATGTCCCGCAAGAGTTTACCTTTTTTTCTGTTTACCAGAGTCGTTTCATACTCTTTTAGTTTACCGTTGGTTTGCTTAAGAAAATCATCAAATACAGACAGCGGAACCGCATTTGTCAAATCAGTACAAAGTTTTTTAATATCAGAACACAATTCTTTGTGTTTAATCTGGTCACGTTCTATCAATATCTGGAGCCATTCACTCACACATTTGTGGGCAGCATGTACCCACCTTTTGTGGAAAGAAATATCTGTTTCCACACTCAAATCAAATGGACTAGAGGGATCCTTGAAAACTCTCAAACCCCTAGGTGTAGTATCAGTCTCCACATATTTTTGTAGCCCACAGATGTTATAATGCACCGAAGTTTCTTTCCACATCAATTTCTCAAGTTCATCAAAAAGTGTTTTATGTTCTGTATTCACTGCTAATGAAATCTTTCTGCCCACACCGGAAAAGGGATTAGTGGGTCTTGAACGTCTGTCTTCTTCCCATTTTTCCCATATACTGGTGCCCTCATTTACAACTCTTTGTGGAGCTTGTCTCTCACCTCTGTCCAATTGGTTAGAAGCAGATGAGGAATTCACCAAAAAATTATCCAGGGACATTTGACTTCCCTCCATGTTATCTCTGAAAATCCGAGGTAGATGGAACTGTGGATCAGTAGGCATAAAGCTGGAACAACAGGAACCAAAAAAATAGAAACAAGGACAACAGGACCAAGTTCCACCAGGATTTATTGTAGGCAAGAAATCTCTCTCTCTGACGTCTCGGCCAAAGCCTTCAAGGAGAATGAAACACTTACATAAAAAAGCAACTTATATACACAACATAATAAGATAATTACACAATCACTCAATTATTCAATTGACATAACAATTTAACAAGCTAATACTCTCCAGTTGAGCTCTTCATTTAGCCCAAAAGGAAACATAGTTTTGAATTTTAAAATATATACAGTTTCTTTCTGCACTAACCTAGTTTTAACATCAGTGTCATTAAAGACATAGTCATACAGACTATGATTCCTCTGACCAGGTTTCCATTTCTTCTGATTCCCCTTCAGACCAGGGATACTCTTTACCCCCCTATGAGGACTCTGATGCTGAAGAATCAATTCCTTCAGCCTCTCCTCCTGAGGATTACTCTTTTGGGGAAGCTTTACATACCATGAGGGAGCATTTCCATTGGGAGGGCCAGGATTACTCAGAATCCAAGAAAAGGCTCAGAGACTTTCTTTTATTGCCTCAGCACAGGCCCCTTGCTATTCCACCAGTGTTAGATATTGTGGATGATGTGTTCTTCGAATCCAGTTTAAATCCTGATTCTTTGCCCCTTGCTCCAGTCAAGCCAGACAGGTACTACAGAGTCCCTGACTCTCACAAATTTCTTTGTAAAAACCCTGTTGCTGACCCAGAAACTATTTCCCATGGTCCCAAAGGGGTAAAGGCTTCCACAGCTAAAAATCCAGTTCCCTCTGACAGGGATTCTAGAGCATTAGACAGATGGGGGAAGAAAGTTTACACTTCTGCAACTTTAGCAGTGAGGGCTTTAAATTGTCAGTTTCACATACTTAAATACCAACAATATTTAATGTCTCTGTTAAAACAGAAAATTCTTACAAGTTCAGAACATCCTGACAATAAGGAAATGCAGAATTCATTGCATGCAGCTGAACAAGTGGGAAAACATACTCTGCAGTGTGGTTTTGATTCATTAGAGGCTTCTTGTAGAGCAGCAGTTACAGGATCTGTGATACAAAGGCATGCTTGATTAAAAGAACAAGGTTTACCTGATCATGTTAAGGCACCATTATTGGATGCTCCTTTACAGCAGTATATTTTATTTGGTGTTAAGGCAGAAGAGGTATTAAAGAAAATGGAGGATAAGGCAAAATCTATGCAAACCGTGAAGGATTTCTTATAGGTACAGCCACCTTGATTTAGCAGAAATTGGCTCTCCAAAATTTGGTCCTTTCCGGTGTCAGACGGACCACAAAGAGGCAGATACAGATGCCCAAGAGGCAGATCTCAGCCCCAAGGCTCTTACAGACCACGACAGTGGGGTGCTTCAACCCCAAAAGGAGGGGAAGACAAGTCACAACCTTATAGGAAACAATCCCAATGACTTCCCCCTTCAAATGCCAAGCACTTACCTTTTGGAAGCTCCCTTAGGGGGAAAACTGGCACATAATCACCCAAGACAAATGGGTTCTGAATATTGTGTCTCAAGGTTACAAGTTCCACTTTCACACTCTACCAAGGCTAAAAGGAATGCCAGACCTGCCACCAAATCAGTGGGCAGAGGCACAAAAACAAATTACGGCCCTCATGGACGTGAGAGCTATTCAAAAAGTGCCACAACAGGAACAAGGACAAGGATTTTACTCAAGACTTTTCCTGATCCCCAGAAAGGACAAAGCCTGGAGACCCATACTGGACCTTTCTACTCTAAATACTTACCTAGATGTTCCGAAATTCAAAATGTTGACTCTTCCCATGCTGGGCAAGAAGGCTTGGCTTGTTACTTTGGACCTCAAAGAGGCATACCTGCATGTCCCTATCAGACAAAATTGCAGAAGATACCTCAGATTCATAGCTGGTTCAATGCATTAACAGTTCTCTGCACTGCCCTTTGGCTTATCTACTGCGCCCAGGGTCTTTACAAAATGCCTGGCACCAGTAATTGCATTTTGCAGACAAAAAGGAATTCAAATATATCCATACTTGGACGACTGCCTTATTCAAGCATAGAGCAAGGACATTCTTCTAAAGCATCTGGCGTGTGTAAAAAGATGACTAATTTGCCTATTGTACACAGTAAACGAAAAGAAGTCAAAACTAGTGCCCTCAGAAGAGAAGATTCCTGGGTGCCAGCTTAAATACAACAGCCCAGATGGCTTATCTCACGCCAGACAAGCAAAGACGACTGACTCAGTACTTTCAATTGATGGCAACAAAAACCCAACTCCCTGCAAGAAAAATTCTGCAGGCCTTGGGGTTCATGGCATCCTGCATACTACTAATACCATATGCCAGACTGCATATGACGAAATTACAATGGTACCTAAAAAGTGTTTGGACTCAACACTGTCACAGTTTGGAAGCAGTAATACCACTTATTCCCTGCCTACAACAGGAGTTTCGATGGTGGGCACAGGCATGTCACCTCAACAAGGGACAGCCGTTCACTCTACCCACAGCCAGGCAGACACTAACAACAGATACTTTGGATTACGCCTGGGGAGCACACATGGCAGGAAAATGAATTCAGGTCAAGTGGGCCGCAGACCAAATGCATCTTCACATCAATCAAAAAGAGATGCTAGCTGTACAAAATGCCCTAACAGCTTTCAAGGACCTTCTGCATCCAGGACAACTATTACTAAAAACAGACACCACCACAGTTATGTAGTACATAAACAAGCAAGGGGGCACTCATTCATATCCCCTCTGCAGGCAAGCCATGACCTTTGGAACACAGCTCTAACCTATCGAGTTAATCTGCAAGCACAATTCCTGCCAGGAAAGAAAAATACTCTGGCAGACGACTTAAGCAGAAACATCATGGATCCTCACCAGTGGAAATTAAATCCACAAGTATTCACCATGATAACACAAAAATGGGGGAGACCAGACATAGATCTTTTTGCCTCCCCAATGAATTGCCAACTACAGAAATTCTGCACAAGGACTTACCACACACAAGCATGGAAAGTGGATGCTCTCTCTCTCAGCTGGAAAAGCCTAAAAGTTTATGCCGTCCCACCACTGCCTCTCCTTTCAAAGGTATTCTTAAAAGCCAGACAAGAAAAGCCAAAAATTATCCTGATTGCCCCAGACTGGCCACGCCAGCACTGGTACCCAATCTTAAAGAACTTAGCTCAAGGCCCACCATGGATTTTACCTCAAATTCCACATCTTCTGACTCAACAAAACAATTAGATCCTGCACAGCTAGCTCAAAACCTTAAACCTGGCTGCATGGCGGATTCCTTAGTCAAGCAGACAGCACCTCTCTCTAAAGCTGTTATGGATGTCATTTTGGAGGCCAGGAGGCCTAGCACCAGGAAATCCTATTCAGAAAAGTGGAAGAGATTCTGTGCCTGGAACCAGGCTCAAAGCT
Organism: Protopterus annectens; assembly: GCF_019279795.1. Classification (NCBI taxonomy): domain Eukaryota; kingdom Metazoa; phylum Chordata; order Ceratodontiformes; family Protopteridae; genus Protopterus; species Protopterus annectens. The sequence goes on from NC_056746.1 coordinate 425,905,127, forward strand.
TTGACCCTCTTGTCCCAAATATTCCTCAGATATTACAATACTTAACTGAGATGCTGGACAAAGGCCTATCCTTTTCATCCATTAAGATCCACGCCTCTGCCATCTCAGCTCATTACAACACAGATCCTCCTATTTTCTCTCATCCATTGCTAAAACAGTACCTCAGAGGGGCTAAAAACATAAGACTGCCCCGGAGAGCACCAACACCAACTTGGGACCTCAATTTTGTCTTGGAAAAACTAACTTTACCTCCTTTTGAGCCAACCAACTCAGCAGAATTAAAATCTGTCTCATGGAAAACTGCTCTACTTCTGGCAATAACCTCAGCACAAAGAGTCCAAGTTACAGGCACTAATGGCAGTGGAACCTTTCATCATTTTTCACCAAGACAGGGTTTCTTTAAGAACAAACCCTTAATTTATGCCAAAGGTGGTCTGCAGTGTGGCTCTTAACCAAACGATTCATTTGCCAACTTTTTATCCAAATCCCCAGAATAAAGGGGAGAGACTTCTGCATTCATTGGACATACACAGACAGCTACGTTTCTACTTGGACAAAACAAAAGCTTTCAGGAAAACTGAGCAATTGTTCGTAGCATATGCTGCAGGATCACAGGGAAAGGCTATTTCAAAGCAGACCATGTCTAAGTGGATAGGACACTGTATTCGTTTCTGCTACACACAGCATGGGAAAACTGTACCTAGCAACATTAGGCTACATTCCACCAGGGCAACAGCCACTTCAACTGTGCCTACCCTAGAGGAGTACCTACCAAAGATATCCTGGAGGCTGAAACTTGGAGTTCAGTGCACACCTTTACCAAACATTATCACTTGCCTCTTTATTCTAAATCCAGAGCTGGCTTTGCCACTGCAATGCTGCAGGGCCTCATAGCCACCCCAAATCCTATATAGAACCAGCCACCCTACCTCAGCTTTGGAATTCAACCCAAGTGTAATGACTGCAGCAGTGAAACACGATGAACATAGTACAGTTTTGTACCTACCATAAATGTAGATGTTCGAGTGTATTCACTGCTGCAGTCCAGGTTACCCTCCCTCCATCCCCTCTTTCTTAGTTGGGACTTATCTATACCTTTCTACCCTATACTACCTATGTGGTGTATTTGCTGGTAACTGAAGGTTTTGGTTTTTCCTTTTATGTATGTTTTATTAGCAGTATGTATTGCCTACCTATTTGGGGGCACCTGACATCTGGGGCAAGAAAAACTGAAGAAAATGGTGTCGGCTGCATCTTATATACCCCTGGCTCACTGACGTCAGGGAAGACGCGACAGCAACCGATGCCGGACCAAGACTTTGGAACTCTGGCCGACTGTGGGGACCGCCTGATGGCAGGATAACCCAAGTATAATGACTGCAACAGTGAATACACTTGAACATCTACATTTATAGTAGGTACAAAACTGTACTTTCTTCACTCATGCAGCATGAAGCCTGACTGGAGGGCATGGTTGAAAACTGATTCCAGTGGTCATGAGGGGGTCATGTTTCATGCTATTTAGAAGACATTCTGTGATATTATTGGGGCCTATTGATGCAGTTATTTTTTTTTGGTATTTCTTGAGCAATGGCTGGTGGGGGAGATTGTGGTAAAATTAGAGGTGAATTTGTCTGCCATTAGATTTACTACATCTTCCAGCTCTGTGTTGTTGCTCCCTTTACTGTTAGTTCTGCACCTTATCCACTGCCTTTGAGGTCGCAGACATAGCTAAAGAAATACTTATGGTAGTCCTTGGTATTGGGAGGCTATTATTACCTCACACTTGGCTTTGGTAGACTTGATTTGCCCCCTCTGAGATGTTTAGATTGATGAGGGAGTTTTTCTCTTGTTTGGGATTGTGTTTCCTAACATTTGCCATGATTTTCTTCCTTTTGTTGTACAATCTGCTTATGTTAGGCTTCCACTAGAGTGGCTCAAGTTTCCTCGAAGCAAACTTCCTCAAAAGCTAGAGCAGGCACTACTCTAAAGTTGCGTTTTGATCAATTCCAAGTGTTCAAAAAAAGATTAATTGTCCTCTAGAAAGCAGCTTATGCTGTTGCTTCAGCATCTAATTGCCAACCGTTTAGATGAACTTCCTTATCAGCTGGTTGATGAACAAATATGCCAGCTTTCTTGATTCCTGGATGTATTACCTGCATATCAGTTGGTAAAATGTTTCAAGTTTCTCATACTAGTTTAACCTAAGGAGTTGATACTGTTCATGGCCTCTGTCCATAATGTTCTAACACTATATCTGATGTCATTTTCATTCATTTCTCAACTGATGGGTCTGGTATCTGAACTCTGATCCAGGTCGGTCACATTTATTTATAGACACTGATCTCTTTACCCATAATGCCCCAGAACCCAATACTACCTCAGATTTAGTTTGCTGCTGCTTCACTTCAAATGCTGATACTTTGTTTTTTATTGCGATTTGTGAGTGCAGATTCCTGTTTTTAACACTTGCTGTTATTCCTATCCTGGTTTTCTCCTGTCACCATAGGTTCATAGATGTGTACTAGGCTAATGGCCCTGGAGCCTTTACAAGCCTAGCCCATAGGAGTACCCTGGCATCGTGCCACCCAACCTTAGTTCCTAGTGCCTCTGTCTAGTAGAGCCACTGGAGTGATCCCTGGAGTGAATTTCCCATCCACTCATCAAGATTTCTCTTGTAGAAGGCCAGTGAGGTGCCCTGCTTGACATGTATGGAAAATCTATTCCATAGCATGGGCAGTCTCTGGGTTATGAACCTGTCCCTCCAGCATGTTCTGTTGATTGTGGTAATGAGTTTGAGGTCTCTGGAGTGTGTGGTGTGGAGGGATTGGGATTTCTTTAGACGTAGCATTTCTAATAGAGCTGGGTCAGACGTGGCTTTGTAAGTCAAGCAGAGATCGCCTCCAAGTAGGTGATATGAGACAGAGATTAGTTGGAGTTTTTTGAGTCTGTCCATATAGGACAAGTGTTTAAGGCCTAGGATTCTCTTTGTGAGGTACTTTTTTGGCCTCTTCAGTTGTTGCAGGTGTCTAATGAGGTACTTGCCAAATGGGGCATTTTACTCTATGATTGGCGTAATGAGGGAAGAGTAGAGGGAACCAATGACCTCTTTCTTCCTGGATGCAAAACCCTTAGTAGTGAGATGTGCCACATAGAAGGACTTTCTGACCACAGTGGCAACATGGTGGTCAAAAGAGAGGTTGCTGTCAACCTGTGTTTCCAGATCTCTTATAACGCCTTCTGTGTTCAGTGGACTACCATCAATGCGGTAATTCAAGGGAACCGGGTTTTTCCCAAAGGGGATGAAGACACATTTTTTGGCATTGAGCTTAAGGCCATGGTTCTGACACCAGTTGTTGGTCTCATTGAGGCCTTTCTGTAGGATGTCAACATCACTTGGGGACTTAATAATAGCTACCAACTTGCAATCATCTGCGAACTTTATCAGCCGGAGTCCCTTCATGTTGGCAAGAACTTCAGAGAAGTAGATACCAAACAGAAGAGGACCCAGGACTGAACCTTTTGGGACTCAACTCATGACTGGTCAGGAGTCCGACTTGGGAGTCAGCTACTTTCACACTATGGGTTTTATCTGTGAGCCAGTTTGCAACCCACCTAGTGATATTAGGGGTTGATGCCTAGCTTAGTAAGTTTTTCTATGATTCCTGAGTGGGAAATGGTATCAAGCGTCTTGGCCAGATCAAGGTAGGATGTATGAACCGCCTTACCTTCATCCACAGCTGTGGTAACAAACTCATAGAAGTCGACCACGTTGAGCAGGCATGATCTACCCTTCACAAAACCAAACTGTGTAGGATCCAGAGTTTGGAGATTCCCAATATCTTTGTTTATTAAGTCCGTGATGATGCATTCCATAGCTTTGCATATCAGACTCGTCAGGCAAATGGGGCGATAGTTCCCGGGGTCTGTAGTCGCTCCTCCTTTGTGGAGAGGGATGACTGTAGCAGTGCCCCATTCGGTAGGGACAAAGCCTGAGGTGAGGCTGTGATTGAACATGGCACACAGGTGAGGTGCCAGTTCACTCTGTAGTTCATGTAGAACACAGCCAGGGGTACTGTCAGGTCCCACAGAGGCTGTCTTCTGGGCCTTGGACAGTGCTGTTTTAACCTGTGCAGCAGTAATACTGGGTGTCTGGCAATCTACTGGTGGTGTGATTGGTCCTTTGGGGGGGGAGAGGGGTAAAGTTAGCACTGAATCTGTCCACCAGTATATTTGCAATATCTGTTGGCTTGGTATAGTAGGTACCATTGTGCAGTAGCTCAGTGCAAATCTGGGTATTGCTGTGGAGATTCTTTACATAACTATAGAAGGCCTTGTGGTTCCCTTTACTATCTGCTGCAATTCTGTTTTCATAGCTAGCTTTAGAGAATTTGATGAGGTATCTCAACCTTTTGTTGAGACTGATAAGGGAGTTTTTCCCGTCTTGGGACTTCACCTTATTCTGCATCAGTTTCCTCCTCCTGTTGTAGAGTTTGTTTGTCAGGGGACGACCAGATTGGCTTCCTTTTTTTTTTTTTTTTTTTTTTGAGGAGAGTATCTTAGTTCTATTGGGTATGGCAAGATTCATGCATTTGTGTACGTGTTCGTACAGTGCCTTGGTATATGATTTGGTGGTCATGCCACTATTCTCCATTTGCATGGGTGCCGTGAAGTTAGCCACCTCTGTTTTTAGGAGGTTTGGAGAAGTTTTTCATGGTGGTTACCTTTGTTGGGGCGGGGGGATGTGGATTTCCAAGGTGATTAGCTCATTGGTACTTTCCTTTTTTTCTGTACTTTCCTACCCTCTCATTAAGTATTTTTACATACCATCTTTGGTATACCCTTTCCTTTTGTTTCACCTTCCCCAAAAAAAAAAATTTGTTTCCTCGTTTTGTTTTTTTCTGTATTTCCCATGGGTGAAAAACTTGTGGGTTTTAAAAAGTGCATTTACTTTGAGCACAAGATACTAAATTCTGGTGTCCACAGAGAGTGCATTTACTGTTTGAGAGGCTCACCTTGAAACGCCATGCTCCATTTGTGTTGCTTTTAACACTAGGGCCTTGAGTGATTGCAACACGTTAGTTTTGACAGGATTACTTTCCTATTCTGCTGCATCTGTTTCAGGGGCCCAAACCACCACCAAGAAACAAAAGTCATCTTCTGAGACTAGGAAACACAGAAACAGGTCTCCCAGCTGTTCTCCAAAACCATTTCTGGCCTCAGAACTGCCAGCCAGAACTTCAAAAAGATTAGATCCGACCCCTTTGGATCCAACTGTGTGGACTATTAAATCTCTGAGAACTCAATTTCGTTTATCTCTGGAGTACATTTCCTCATGGCTCCCGTCACCTTTTCCTTCAAGAAACACCAAGGGGAATGTTACATTTCCCATCTACTTCGTCCTCTGTCAGGTCCTCTCAGAGCCTATCTGAAGCAGATGTGGATAGGATGATGAAGTTTCTGAGAGCTCAGATTCAGATGGGGGTGTTATCGGCTTCATCTCTCATCAGATCCATGAGTTTCCAACCTACTTCTCATTCTTTTATTTCTCCTTCTTCAATTCACCCAAAGATTTCAGAACATTCATATCCAAGAATCTCGAGAGTCAATGTGTCTGATCCAAAGACAGCTAGGTTTTTTACTCTGACAGCTTCCCTGACTCGTTTGGTGCTGGTCCACCTAGAGCAGGGCAAGTCTCTTAGCCGAGGTTTCAGTGCTGAATTCGGGGGGGGGGGGTGAGGGCGGATTGGACTCCAAGGTTATTGGAGCTATCCCTTCCCCTCTGAGCTTTGGCACTGGATGGCTCCGGTGAGACTCCTCCCTTGCGGCAAGAGCTTGGGCAGAGTTGGGACTCTGCAGCGCCTTTGGCTTTAGCTCCAGTGCAGCTGGCCTCTGCTTCTCCCAGCCCTTCTGCCTTTGAGGTGGTGGAGAGGGATTTCTCTCCTCAGCGAGTCCAGTCTACTCATTTCTTTGAATCCTACACCACCACCACCATTGGGTCCAAGTTCTGAGCCTCACCATCTTATTCTGCAGGAACAGCCAGCCTCCTTGAGTATCCAGGCAGCTCTTCTTCCGGAACTTCCTCTCTTCCAACACCTCTTCAGATTGTCCCACTGATGAAGTCCCCCAGAAGAGGTCATGCAAAAGGGAGGCACATAGATTCTCCTCAGGAATCTCTTACCAAAGGCACTGACCTTAAGGAGCAGGGAGCGGTCCCTGAGGTCTCAACCAGAAGACGTCTCCTTTGGAGACATTGTAGAGATCCTTTGCCAGGAGGGTGGATGGTCCTCCAGTTCCCTTTCCCAGGAGTAGTCAATGTTCTTGGAAGCCTTCAGGTCCAACCCATCTGTGACTTGGGTACCCCCAAACCCGTCCTCACTCCCGGCTGTTGAACTTCTAGATCTGGTGTCTCGCCTCGCCGGGCATGGAAGGAACCGGATACTATATAGCCTATTCCTCATCACCCTGACAGATTTCTTATAGCCAGTAAAAAAAAAAGAGCTGGCAGAAAAGAGCTATTCTCTCCATCCCCCTAACAGTGTCCAAGGTGTTGGGCAAATTTGGAAAGTGCATTTACATTTTGGCAGCATTTGCTCTTTGGTTGCTGAATTATTTGGCACACTTCACTAGATTGCAGAAAAATTTGATTAAAGAATTCTCCAAATCTCTTCTCAGGTCCATGGCTGAAGAGCTCAGACAGCTATCTTCAGAACTGGCCAACCTTCAGTCTGTCTCTAATACATCCATGAGGTTGATCTCAAATGCTGCTGAAGGTACCTCCCAAGCAGTGGGTTCAGGCATAGCCGTTTGGAGATGTGCCTGGATGCATTTATGCGATTTTGGAGAGCCCTTTAAGTCTTCATTCAGAAATGCTGCCTTTAATGAGTCTTCCTTGTTTAGCCCTACAGTTAAAGAAACTCTGCCCCACAATGAGCAAGACAGAAGGACCTTGTTTGCTGTGGGAATATGTTTTTCTCCTCCACAAATATCCTTTTCCAGGAATCAGCACAGAGGTAGAAAGATGTGGTTCAGTAAGTCACAAGGTCATTTTCACAACTCACAAGGGGAAACTTCCCTCAGAGGCAGAGGGGAAGTTTCAAAGGAAGATGCCACTCTCGCAGCAGAGGAGCTCCACAAAACAAAGGATTTAGAGATACCTTCTTAGATAGATAAATCCTTCCAGTGCTCCTGAAGGGTTGCCTGACTTCTGTCCTCTGGAGGCAGTCTGGAGGATGCTTGTCTCTGCACCCAGAACCATGGGCATCAATCACAAATTATATGCTAAAATTATGTCCAGAGATTATTTCATTCCTTTTTTGCAAATTCCACCAACCAAACCGAAGAGGCTGTCTGAAGTTCCATCCACTCAGCGGGAGTTAGTAGCCATAGAAATTTAAAAGCTGCTAGACAAAAAAGTCATCCAAGAGGCCCCACCAGACCAGAGGAGATTCAGAACTTACTTAAAGGTTCTTTTTAGTACCAGAGAAGACAGGGGACCTGAGACCTAGTCTGGATCTCAGCAATCTCAATCAGTTTGTAAGGCACTCCCAAGTTCCGGATGGTCACAGTTCAATCCATTCTGCTGTTTCTATGAAAGGAAGGTGGGATGTGCTGTGTCAGTATTCAGGACTTGTACTATCACTTCAAAATAAATAGATGCTCCTGAAGATATGTGCTCTTTCAACTGGGGTGAGTCACTATCGGTTCAGAGCCTTGCCCTTTGGTCTTACCACAGCTCCAAGGGTGTTCACCAAGAGTGTGGCAGTGGTAGCAGCTCACCTGAGGCTGCTCGGATTCAGTGAGTTTCCATAACTAGACTGGCTCCTAGCTGTCCCAACCAGGCATCTCCTCGAAAAAGGCAGGGACTACCTGCTCCAACTGTGTCAGTCTTTAGGCATCACAATGAACTATGCCAAGTCTCATCTACAGCCTGTCCAAGTCTTGAAATTCATAGGCATGCGCTTGGACACCACCAGTCAACTAGCATTTCTTACATCAGAGTACAGTCTGTAAGATTTCAGGTTAGGCAGATTCTTTCACACCCCTCTCCCCCAGCAAGACTGGTCTTCCAGGTTTTAGGTTCTATGTTGGCTGTTGTAACCTTGGTCTTAATGGCTTAATTCTATATGCCCGTTCTTCAATGGACTCTAGCTGTTCAGTGGTCAGTTCTTCAGCGCACACTGTCCTGTCAGATAAAACTTTGGTGGATACAATCCAACAAAGTTAGTCAGGGATGCCCCTTTTTTGTTTCTCCCCCCAGTAGCCACAGTGACCATGGACACCTTCCAGTTGGGGGGGGGGGGGGGCATTCCTTGGCATGGATAGTCCAAGGCAAATGGTTCCTAAGAGAGACCAATTTGCATATTAATGCTCTGGAGAATGAGGGTGGTCCTCCTAAAGTTGCAGGCCTTTCGGGTCTCCTTTCCTCCATGGAAGATTGCTATCCAAACAGACATGTCCATGGTTTGATAAATCAGCAAACTGGGAGGAACCCAATACTATCCCCTTTGTTGAGAAGCAATATGTGTGTGGCAATAGGTGATCTCCTCCAACCACTTTCTTGTAACAATCCACATTTGAGGTCCACTCTTATTCCTCACAAGCGGTCTCATTCAGTTAGTGGCGGAGAGGATTGTCCGTCAGTAGGGTCAACTTTGCTGCAATCTGTTTGCCTTTCCCCACAACAAATGCAGCAGTTTTTTTTGTCCTGATTCTTCCCGGTGGAGTCACTGAGAGATGCTGTAGTCCATGTTTGCCGCCCCCCCCCCAGTCTCCTTTATGCTTATCCCCTGTTACACCTAGTCACACAGTTTTTTAAAGAAATCAATTCAGTTGAAGAGCAAGGTTATCCTCATTGTCACTTTTTGGCCTCCAAGTGTGGTTACCCTTTCTTTGGTCTCATCTTTGATGTCCACCATGGATACTGGACCCCAGTCCAGATATGATCTGTCATCCCACGGGGATGGTGCACCCAGACATTGCAGGCCTCAAATTAAGTACATGGCTTCTCTAATTCCTCTAGTGGTTAGACAGACCAGACTTTCCTCCCCCAGTCTGTCAGATATTACTGTCATCCAAGGAAAGCCTTCACCAGGAACATTTACAAGAGTAAATGGAAGAGGTTTTCCTGTTGGGCCCATCAAGGAGAATTGGATCCATGTACTGCCCCAATTTCCACTGTCTTCTATTTCCTAGCATCGAAAGGTCCTCAGTTAAAGACCCTACTTCCCCCCTGGATCTTAATGCTGTTACTGTAGTGTTCAACTCGGAGCCTCATGTTAAGTTGTCAATCTCGCCTTCATTCTTGCTGGATGGGTTCGGAGCCGATCCTCGGCTCCGACTCGGCACTTGCTTTAGCTCGAGAACTCCTTTTACCAGCTCGAGGCAACCCTATATCCCATGATGCAAGGCGGAACTACCTCAGATCTCGTTTGCCGCTTAGCGAAAGAGGTCTCCTTTGCCAGCTGAGGTAAGTTTTTTTTTCTTAGTCAAGTAAGAAAAAGTGTAGTTAGGGGTTTATTTTTCCCTGTTACTGTTAGTGTAGTCTGTAATTAGTTACAGCCCACCCTATTCCCTATTTTTCAATCTTTTTATAAACTTTTATAAGTTTTTATCTAAGGTAGTTTAGTCAGGCCTAGTCCCCTTCTGTTATCCCTTCCTGTGTGTTTGTGTAAGGGATTAATTTGTGTGTTTGTTGGGACTGTTTGTGTTCTATCCTCCTAGGATGTCTAAAGAAGGCAAGGTCTCAGGCTTCAAGAAGTGTGACCAGTGCTGTCAGAAAATGTCTTTGACAGACGGTCACACTTCTTGTGATTATTGCCTGGGGCCTTTGCACCTGCAGGACTCCTGTGCGTTGTGTCATGCTTTTAGCCAGAGAGTCCTGCAGGAAAGGAGGAACAAACTCATCCTCCGAGGTTTACTTAAACCGGAAGGTTCTCCTCCTAAATCAGGGTCAGGAAAACCTCTTAAGCCACCGAAGGTTCAGGCTACAGTGTCCAAGCCTCCTCCGGTGGCTCCGGCTCCGTCGGAGCCGATATCGGCTCCGGCTGGAGTCGATACTTCTTCTACTCGAGTAGTGGGTTCGGTGCCGGCCGGCTCCGATACCCTGACTACTGTGGCCTTGTCGGCCCGGCTGGAGCCGACACTTTATCCAGCATCGGAGCCGAGAAATCCTCGGCTCCATCTGGAGTTCTAGGGACTTCGGCTCCGATGGCTTCGACCCGTAAGAGATCTCGGTCCCCCTCTATTATGAGTATCCACTCGGCTCCGGGATCTCCTCTCGTCGGAGCGGAGCCATCGGAGCCGATCTTCGAGATCTTCCAGGCTGTCTGACCACGACTTGGAGAGGGTGGTAAGCAGGCTGTTGAAGTCTCAGGCACTGGCCCAAATGCTCCATAGCCCGTCTCAACAGACTTGACTATAGCCCCAATTCTTGAACTTCCTCCTCCGACTCCACACCAGAGTTCGGAGCCGGAGCTTCTTGGGACAGCGACTGTTTCGATGCCGAGCCGATATATCCTTCGGCTCCGTGTCCTCGGCTCTGATCTCCTCCTTGAGACCTTCCTTGGAGGGATCCGGTCGTCGAGGTTTCCACTGTCGGCTCCGAGGGGCTAGTGGCATCGGACCCTTGTCCAACCCCGCTCTCCCTCTCGGCGCTTCGGCTTTGGTAAGCTGGGTGCCGCCATCTGCCTCGGTGCCTTTTTTCTCCTTGGCGCCGACCATCCCTGTTTCTTCGGAGCCGGTGTGTTCCGGTCTCCCGGGGAGAGGAGCCTTTGAGGTGATGAGGAGTGTCCTGGCCTCTGAGCCTGGTCAACGGTCTATCCCTCTAGCTCCTCCCTCATCAGTGCCTGCAGATGCCTCTTGCCAGCCTCTTGCTCTCAGGCCCAGGGATCCATCGCCCCAGGTTTCCCCACTGGGAATTTCCTCCTCTTCCGAGGTTTCTCCTGACCCTGCAGGGGAACCCCCTCAGAAGAGGACGTGTAAGAGGAAACACACAGACTCGCCTGAGTCTACTACATCTGATACCGACTTAGATGAGTCGGAGGGTACCCCACGGTCCCCTCTGAGGATGTCTCCTTTTCAGACATCCTTGAGCTCCTCAAACAGAGGGGAATTGGCCTCCATTGACCCTCCGAGGATGAGTCTGTATACCTGGAGGCTTTTGGATCCCGACCTCCACCTCCTGGGTGTCTCCGCCTTCGACCCACTCATGCAGGTAGTGGCTCGGAAGGCGTGGCTCCAGATTCTGTGGAACCTGTCCCCAGGAGACCATCCAAGTTCATTACAGCCCCGTCGGATAAACAGTTCCTTTCCAAAGGTGTCTCTGTGGATGCTATGGTGGTGGCGGCGGCCACTAAGAAGGAACTGGCGGATCCTTCAGTACCTGTCCATCCTCCTAACAAGGATTCTAGGACCATGGACAGGTATGGAAAGCGGATGTTTTCTTCAGCGACCTTTGCTATGCGTTCGCTGAATTACCTTTGTCACTTCACCAGGCTTCAACGAGATATTCTCAAAGAACTGGGTGAAGTAGTCCAGGATCCTTCTGCTGCTGGGGCTCAGGAAAAGATTCCCACACAGCTTGCTATCCTGAATTCCATATCTAACTCCTCTATGCGGCTCGTATCTTATGCGGCCGATGGAGCGAGCAGGGCCGCAGACACAGGAGTTGCTCTTAGACGCCAAGCCTGGATGCGGCTGTGTAATTTTGCGGACCCCTTTAAGGCCCTTCACTAATACCGCTTTTGACGGTTCGGCTTTGTTCGGGCCTCAAGTGAAGGATACCTTGACCAGGTGTGAGCAGGATGGTAAGACTCTTTCTGCCGTTGGAGTCCAGTTTTCCGCTCCTTCTAGACCATATCCCAAGGGTCAGAAAGGGGGGAAGATGTGGTTCCGTAAAGCCCAAGGAGCTACACCGGACACACGTGGTCAGTTTACCCCCAGAGGCAGAGGGGGTAACAATAGACGCCGCCCTAGAGGCAGGGGGGGTCCTCAGAACCAGGGCAACAGGGAGTCTCTTCCTGAGAAGCCCTTTCAGCATCCCTGAGGTGTTGCCTGACTGTCCACCCTTGGAGGCAGTCGGGGGAAGGATTTCACTGTACCCAGTAGCCTGGCAATCCCTATCCCAAGAGAAGTGGGTACAGTCGATTATATCCGAGGGTTACAAGATCCCCTTCGTAAGGTTTCCCATACCTCTACAATCCCTTCCAGACATCTCACCCGGTCAAAGGGATTTGGCAGATCAGGAGGTTTCAAAACTCCTAGAAAAAAGAGCCGTCCAGACAGTGCCGGCAGACCAAGTAGGATCCGGCGTCTACTCAAGATTCTTTTTGGTCCCCAAAAGGACGGGAGAGTGGAGACCAATATTAGACCTCAGCAATCTGAACAGATTTGTCAAAAAGGCAAGATTCCGGATGGTCACGCTTCAGTCCATTCTGCCCTTTCTGGGCAAGGACAACTGGATGTGCTCTATAGACCTTCAGGATGCGTACTATCACATAAAGATTCACAGGCGCTCCAGGAGGTTTCTCCGCTTTCGCTAGGGACCAGTCATTACCAATTCAGAGCCCTGCCCTTTGGCCTCACTTCAGCCCCCAGAGTGTTTACCAAATGCATGGCAGTGGTCACAGCTCACCTGAGACGCCTAGGATTCCAGGTGTTTCCTTATTTGGACGACTGGCTCCTCTCCGCCACCACCAAGTGTCAGCTTCTTCAGTCCAGAGACTACACCCTACAGCTTTGCAAGAATCTGGGAATTTCAGTAAATTTCATAAAATCTTCTCTGCTGCCTTGCCAATCTATCACCTTTATAGGCAGAGTTAAATACCGTCAAAATGTTAGCCAGACTAACAGATCAAAGAATTCTGGACATCCAAAAATTTGTTCGGCTTCTGTTACAAAGCAAAAAGATCAAAGCCAGGTTTGTCCTGAAAGTTCTAGGTCTAATGGCTGCGGCCATTGTTCTTCTACCACTGGCTCGCTTTCACATGCGTCTCCTGCAGTGGATGCTTTTCACACAGTGGTCGTATCACGATCTTCCGATGAGACACGAGATCTTAGTGACACAGTCTTGCAGGGCTCATCTGGGCTGGTGGATATCTTCCCCTCTTCTTCATCAGGGCCGTCCCTTTGTTCCCCTTCCTCCAGTTGCCACAGTCACCACGGATGCCTCTCTGATCGGGTGGGGGGGGCATTATCAGGGCAGGATGGTCCACGGGACGTGGCAACCCATAGAATACCATCTGCACATAAATGTCCTGGAGATGAGAGCAGTGCTTTTAACGCTGCAAGCCCTCGACGACTTTCTTCCCACGGGGACTATTGCAGTACAGACGGACAACATGTCCGTGGTCTGGTACATCAACAAACAGGGCAGAACCAGGTCCTATCCCTTATGTCGAGAAGCTCTCAGACTTTGGCAATGGGCGATCTCTTCTCAGCGGTTTCTGATAGCAACGCACATCCCGGCAGGTCCAACCTATTGGCGGACAGGCTAAGCAGATCTATTCTGATGCCTCACGAGTGGTCTCTCAATCAATCTGTAGTGGATCAGATTTTTCTGAAGTGGGGCACTCCTTGTTGCGATCTTTCGCTACCCTCAAAACAACAAGTGCCCAGACTATTTCACTCTATTTCCCCTTCCAGGCCAACCCCTGAGAGACTCTCTAACCCAGGATTGGCCTCGGGGACTTCTTTATGCTTTTCCTCCCTTTCCATTGATTCCACAAGTCATTCAGAAGGCCACCGTTTTGAGAGCCAAATTGATCCTCATTGCTCCATATTGGCCTCGACAAATTTGGTTTCCGTCTCTGCATCGTCACCTTCTGGTGCAGCCCTGGCATCTGGACCCAGTTCCGGATCTCTTGATCCACCAGTCGGGTCAGCAGCACCGGGCCATTCATTCTCTCAACCTCACTGCTTGGTTGCTCCACTTCCTTCCTTAGCCAGGCTACCAATGATTTCTGACTCAGTCAGAGACATTATAGTGTCTTCTTTGAAGTCGTCCACTAGGACTATTTATGCTAGCAAGTGGCGCGTTTTCGATTTGGGCAAACTCCAGAAATATTGATCCTTTTACTGCTCCCGTACATTCTGTTTTAGATTTCCTAGCGGAGGTTTTTCATTCGGGATCCTCGTCATCTACAGTCAAAGTACAACTGGCTGCTATTTCCAAGTATCATGTTGGCTTGCATGACAATAACATCATGTCTCATAGATTATGCAAGGCCTTTTTGAGAGGAGTTTTTCTCCTAAAGCCACCTATAAAGCATCCTCCTCCGCAATGGGATCTAAACTTAATGTTGGCATCCTTGATACTACCTCCCTTCGAACCGTCTGCTTCATGTTCTTTGAAGTTATTGACGTGGAAAACTATATTTTTACTGGCTGTCACTTCTGCAAGAAGGGTTTACGAGATTCAAGCTCTCTGTATTCGTTCACCTTATTTGGTTTTTCATAAGGACAGGGTATCGTTAAGAACTAACCCTTCCTTTCTCCCCAAGGTTGTATCTCAAACCAATATTAACCAATCTATAGATCTACCAGTTTTTTTCCCTAACTATTCTGACAGAGCTGAACAGAAATTGCATTTTTTGGATGTCCATCGTCAGCTCAGGTACTACTTGCATAGGACTAAGCAAATTAGGAAATCGGACCAATTGTTTGTCTCTTTTGCAGAAAACAGGTTAGGTCTTCCAGTTTCTAAAGTGACCTTATCCAGATGGTTGACTTCCACCATTTCCTATGTGTACTCTCTCAGAGGCAAACAACTATCTTCTAAGCCAAAAGCACACTCCACCAGGAGTCTATCCACTTCTGCAGCCTTTCAGGATAGACTTCCCATTGATACCATTTGTGCAGCAGCTACTTGGGCCACTCCTCATACCTTTGTTTCTCATTACAAGTTGGATTTGGCCTCCAGAGATAGGGCCAGTTTTGGTTCCACAGTTCTCAAGAGTCTGTTCCATTGAGCCACCCGGGATACAGGTGCTAGGGACGCGGTCCCATCCAGCAAGAATGAAGGCGAGATTGACAACTTAACATTTAGAAGTTATGTACCTACCATAACGCTCCATGTTAGTTGTCTTCTCGCCTTCTTTCTTGCCCCTCCTTCCCCCTGGCCTGGACAGATCTTGAAGAGTTCCTAATAGTTTGTTTCCTCTGGATCTTTGTTATGAGGACTTCTTTTAGGAAACTTTGTTCCTGATTTGGTTAGGATAACCTTTAGCAGGGTAAGTTAGCTGCCAAACGAGATCTGAGGTAGTTCCGCCTTGCATCATGGGATATAGGGTTGCCTCGAGCTGGTAAAAGGAGTTCTCGAGCTAAAGCAAGTGCCGAGTCGGAGCCGAGGATCGGCTCCGAACCCATCCAGCAAGAAAGAAGGCGAGAGAAGACAACTAACATGGAACGTTATGGTAGGTACATAACTTCTAATTTGAGCCATTGGTCAAATCTGACCTCGTTTCTTTCTTGAAAAATGGCCTTTCTAGTGACTATTATCTCAGCAAGACAAGTGTCTGAACTCCAACCTCTCTGCTTAAAATTCCCTTATTTGGTAGCTTATAAAGATAGTTAACTTGCGAAGTAATCCTTATTTCCTGTCAAAAGTAACATCTGAAGCAAACATCAACCAAGCCATCAATTTGCTCTGCTTTTTTTCCCCAAATCCTCCATCAAAGGTGAATACATGCTTCATTTTTTAGATGTTTATAGACTGCTCCATTTCATCTCCAAAGAACAAAAGAGCTCAGAAAAACAGATAAATTGTTCATCTCCCCTACCTCCAACAGATTGGCAAAATCAGTTTCCATAGTTACCTTAGTAAAGTGGTTAACAGATTGCATATTGTTTTACAGTCACTGAGGTCTTTGCTTGCCCAGACCTCCTTAAGCTCACTCCAGTAGATACATAGGTACTACTACTGCTTTTTGGTCCAGAGCTTCCATTGATGACATTCCTGCTGCAGCCCCTTGGTCCAGTGCGCATACCTTTATTGCTCATGACAACATAAGATATAAAAGTTAGGTATTCACCATAACTATGCATCTGTATTGTTAATTTTCACTCTTAATTTCCCGTCATCCTTCCCCCTCCCCTTCTCCTCTGAGAGCGACCTGATAGTGAATATGGACAGTACAGTTGTGTACACTTACCATAAATGTAGATGTTCTAGGGTATTCACTGTTGCAGTCATCTCATTTGGGTTATCCCTGCCAGGGTAGCCCTCGGCCGGCCCGAATACCAGAGATTTAGTATTTCTGCGTCACTTGCTGTCGCTTGAGGACTGACGTTAGGTCGTCAGTGGTGTAAAGTAAGGCAGCCAATGCCATTACATCAGTTTTTCTTGCCCTAACCTGTCAGGAGCCCCCATAGTAAAAGGCCAGGTTCTGGTGGAAGAACCCCACCAGTGGAAAATAAATACCAATGTGTCCCTTGTAAGGAAAGGAGAACAACAAAGAATAGTAACAAAAAGAGAGAGAAAAAAAGGTGGATGGAGGGAGGGAAACCAGGACTGTAACAGTGAATACACTCTAACATCTACATTTATGGTAAGTGTACACAACTGTACTATGTTCTTGTTGCAGTCATCACATTTGGGTTGATTCCCAAAGTTGAGGAAAAGGGTGGAGGCAGTCAAGGAGATTAGGGGCTGGCTAGGATGCCCTGCAAGACTGCAGTGGCAAAGCAATAGGCAGGTGGTAATGATTGGTGAAAGTGTGAACAGATGTCCAGGTGGCAGCCTCCAAGATGTCCCTGGTGGGGACTTCTCTAAGGAAAGCTGCAGAGGTGGAGGCTGCTCTGGTAGAGTGAGTCCTGACCCCCTTAGGGGGGGAGGTTTTTCATGTTGCTTGCAACAGAAATGGATGCAGTGTGCTATCCATTTGGAAATGGTTTGTTTGGAGATTGCCCCCAGTCCCTGCAGCAAAGTTGACTAATAATCAGACTTTCTGAATGATTTAGTCCTGTCTAGATAGAATCTGAGCTGTCTGTGCACATCTAGAGAGTGCAGGATCATTTTTTCCTTGTTCTTTGGGTTAGGAAAAAAAGTGGGCAAATGAATGGATTGGTTGAGAGCCACACTGGACACCACTTCAGGCATGAAGGATGGATTAGTCCTGAGGGACACCCTGTCAGCATGGAAGATGATAAAGGGCTTTACAGCCATTGAGTGCTTGCAGCTCAGAGACTCTGATGGCTGAAGTGATGACCAGAAGAAAAGCCGTCTTCCAGGAGAGAAATTTTAACTCTGCTGAAGATGCTGGTTCAAAGGGGGGGGCAGGGTGAGCTTTTCCAACTCAAAGTTAAGGTCCCAATCTGGAGTAGGTGCTCTTCTGGGTGGCCTCAAGTTGCTAGCCCCTCTTAGGAATTGTTTGATAAGAGGGTGTGAGAAAAGGGAGTGCTCAGTGTGGAAATGAGGAGAGATAGAGGCATGAATTTTAATAGAGGAAAAGGAGAGACCACTGTGTAGCAGGTCAGCTAGGTAATCCAGGATGAGAGATGGAGCATTGTGCCATATCGGCTCCCTTAGCCTGAATCCAGGTGCAGAATCTTTTCTGTTTGTCAGCATAAGACTTTCGAGTGCGAGGGCATCTAGCCTCATGTAAGACATCTAGAACATGTTTACTGAGGTTGGCAGATTGATCAGTGGTCAGGGAATAAGCCTTGCTGTCAAATTGCGTGTCTGCAATTGGGGAGGCATGAATTCTCCTTCCCTCTAGGTCAGGAGAGTAGGGGTCTGTGGGAGATGCTGTGGTGGCAGTGGGGACAGGGTGCGCAGCAGTGGGTACCAGTGCTGGCGTGGCCAGTCTGAAGCAATCAGAATTGTCCTTGGTTTTTCCTCCCTTATTTTGAGCAGTGCCCTGTGGATGAGAGGTAGTGGGGGGAATGCATAACCAGAGAGATTGACCCAGGGGAAGGATAGGGCATCCACTTTCCAAGCCATGCATTGATGCTCCCTGGTCCAGAACTTGCTGAGCTGATAGTTGGTGTGGGAGGCAAAGAGGTCGACCTTCAGGGTGCCCCATTTCTGAGTTATTAGGTTGAAGGTTCCTTGGTCTAGCTGCCACTCATGTGGGTTTAGAGGATTTCTGCTTACGTGGTCTGCCAGAGAGTTTAGAGAGCCTGGCAGGAATTGTGCTAACAGGTGGAGTTGCATGGCAGAGGCTGTGTGCCAAAGGGTCATGACTAGCCTGCATAGAGGGTAAGAGTGAGTCCTTCCCTGCTTGTTGATATACCACATCACAGTGGTGTCTGTTTTGATCAGGAGAGCCCCTGGGGAGAGAAGGGGCCTGAAAGCTGTCAATACATCTTGGACAGCTAACATCTCTTTTCGGTTTATATGCAGATGGATTTGCTGTGGGCCCCATTGGACCTGTATGCACCTGCCGTCCAGGTGTGTACCCCAGGTATAATCTGATGCATCTGTAGTGAGGGTCTGGATGGCGGGGGGTGGTGAGAAGGGTACTCCCTTGTTGTGAGAGCATGCTGCTGTCCACCAAAGAAAATCTTTCCTTAGGTAAGGTATCATTGGTATAAGAGTTTCCAGGTCTTGAGAGTGTTGACACCAAAGGCTCTTAGGTACCATTGAAGTTTGCTCATATGCAGTCTGGCGTATGGAATGAGTAGAATGCAAGATGCCATGAACCCCAGAGCTTGCAGGATTTTCCTTGCGGATAGCTGGGGTGTGGTGGCTAGTTGAGAGAAGTAGGCTGTCTGGTAAGTTTGCTTTTCTGATGTAAGGAATGCCATCTGGGATGCTGTGTCCAGGCTTGCTCAGGAAAATAATCCTTTGGGTGGGTACTAGTTTGGATTTCTTTTCATTCATAGTTTACCCCTGGGAGGTCAGTAGGGACTTTACAAAGGCCAGGTGCTTGAGCAGGTTTTCCTGACTGTCTGCATGAATTAGACAGTTGTCTAAGTATGGGTAAATTTGGATATTCCTTTGTCTGCAGAAGGCAATGGTGGGAGCCAGACATTTTGTGAAAACTCTGGGAGCAGTAGATAAGCCCAAAGGGAGATGCAGAGAACTGAAAGTGCAGAGATCTTGCCCTGAAACGTAGATATTTCCTGCATGATTTTCCGATAGGAGTGAGAGCATGAGTAGCAGTTGCTGGAGGGTGAGCATTTTGAATTTTGGTATCACCAGGAAGGTGTTTAGAATGGATAGATCGAGGATGGGGCACCAGATACCCTCTTTTCTGGGTACCAGCAAAAGTCTGGAGTAGAAACCTTGGCCTATCTGTTCTGCAGGAACATGCTCTATTGCCCTCATAGAGAGCAGAGAAAGGACTTGCTTTTTTGCCTCTGCCCTCTGGTTTGGAGGTAAATCTGGGAACCCTCTTGGGGTTGGAAGTGTGTGGAAAGAAAATTTTTATCCCTGGGACACTATGTTGAGGACCCAGCGGTCATTGGTAATGGTGGCCCAGGTGCTTGCATGCAAGGAGAGTTTTCCTTCTAGGGGCAAGTGCAGATGGGCAGAGGGAGGGAGTGGGGGAGGAGAGTCATTATGAGTTCTTACCATGAAGGGGGGTGGCTTAGAACTCCCTGGTTTTGAAGTGGAGGAACTCCACTGCTTTCATCTCTGCATTCCGTGTGGCTGCTGTCTGGGGGGGGGGGTCTGCTTCCCCAGGGTCAGGGCTGAACTGACCTTGTTGGGGCAGGAAAGAACAAGTGCTTTGAGGGGCAATGCCTACTGAACCTGGGTGGCTGGACCTGTAGAAAATCCTTAACTGTTTGCATAGATTTAGCTTTTTCTTCCATCTTTTTTAAGACCACCTCCTGCCTTGGTGCCAAATAAGTTGTCTTTGTGCAAGGGTGCATCTAATAATTTAGATTTGACATGATCTGGCAAGGGCTGTTCCTTAAGCCACGCATTGATTCTAAGGACAGAACCGGTGACTGCTGCCCTGCAAGAAGCTTCTAGGGCGTCAACACCACAGTGTAAGGTGTGCTTAGTTACTTGACTTGCAGAATGCATTAACTCTTGTAACTCTCTAGATTCTGCACAAGCAGGAAAGGAAGACTCCTTTTGTTTGAGGAGTTCCATGGTATGTTGAAATTTTCGCATATGCAACTGACAATTTAGTGCTCTGATAGCAAAAGTAGCAGAAATGTATAATTTCTTACCCCATCTGTCTAGTGCTTGGGAATCCCTATCTGAGGGGGTTGGATTCTTAGCAGAGGTTGCTTTAATTCCTTTAGGCCCTTAGGAAATTACCTCAGGGTCAGCAGTAGGATTTTTGAAAATAAATTTGAGAGAGTCGGGGACTCTGTAATACCTGTCAGGTTTCCTGGGAGTAGGAGGGAGGGTGTCAGGAGTCAAAATTGATTCCAGGAAAACATCGTCCACAACATCCAGGACTGGGGGAATGGCCAGGGGTCTGTGCTGTGGAAGATCTAAGCATTCTCTGAGTCTCTTTTTAGACTGAGGGTAATCCTGACATTCACATTGGAAATGTTCCTTCAAGGTATGAAGGGTTTCCCCAAAGGAAAAGTCCTCAGGTGGAGAGTCTGAAGGAATGGATTCCTCTGCATCAGAATCCTCATAGGCAGAGGGGTTGCATGTCTTTATACTCAGATGCATCAGAGTCATCAGACTCCTGTTCAGGTAAAACTACTGGGGACAGATTTATTTTTGTTTTGGAAGGGGTAGCTTGACTTCCCCTGATCAGCATGATAAGGTCTTCCTCTATTTTAAGCATTTGAGACTGAGGCAAGGAAGCAGGTGCCTGAGATTGGGTCATCAGTTTCTTGGATGTGGTTCATACCCTGGGCCTTAGAAACTCAGTAGTTTTTGAAAGAACGGTAGATGCAAAAGAAGTCTGTTTGTGTCGAGAATCAGTAGTGTGAAGTACTTCCTCAGAAGCTGGTGCCTGCTCAGCGGCTCTGGACCCATCCAAGTAGAGACAGCTGCAGGATCCTTAGTTGAAGAAGAGTTTTACAGCATACCGGACTCCGAAAGGGTCTCGGTAGCAGCTTGTGAATCCACAGAAGCGGGCATCAGGAGCTGCGAAAGTGCCTCACTGAGGAGCAGAGAACTAACAAGTAGCTTAACAGAAGCATCATCTGTAGATTTGGACCTGTGCGGCCTGTCTGTCTTTATCCTTATGTTTTTTTGGAAGATCTGCTGTCGGATGGCTTACCGAAGCCATATCGGAATTTGAGGACTGTAAGCGAAAATGTCAAGCTACAATAAGGGCTCGATGACTTATAGTTCTGGCATTAAACAAAGCACAAAAGCAACAGCGTGGGATGTCGTGGTCTGGGCTTAAGCAAGTGACGCAGTAAAAATGAAAGTCTCTGTGTGGGGTTTGCTTTCCACAGGTGAGA
Source organism: Protopterus annectens (assembly GCF_019279795.1). Lineage (NCBI taxonomy): Eukaryota > Metazoa > Chordata > Ceratodontiformes > Protopteridae > Protopterus > Protopterus annectens. The sequence goes on from NC_056746.1 coordinate 425,926,454, forward strand.
CAATTGTTAACTTTTTCTGACATCGGTTAGAGCAAGAAAAAAGGATCCCCAACATGGTACTTAACTTTAGAAGACTTCAGCTTCAATTCGGAAGACGAAAATCAGGTAGCGGCCAACTGGCACTTGTGCGAACTGCTTCTGCTTCGGGCTCCTCTGCAAAAAAATCTGATGTAATGGCATCGGCTGCCTTACTTTATACCACTGACGACTTGATGTCAGTCCTCAAGTGACCGCAACTGCCACAGAAATACTAAGTCTCTGGTATTCGGGCCGGCGTAGGGCTACCCTGGCAGGGATGACCCAAATGTGATGACTGCAGCAGTGAAACATGAAGAACATCTGCTCATAGGTTCATACTAGGCTATCTGCCCTAGGGCATTTATAAGCCTAGCCAGAATGTTTGGCTTTCGCCACCCATTTTAAATTAATTTTGCTATGCCCTTTTTCAAGGTTAGTATACTGTGCCTCTGTCTAACAGTAACACAGAAGTGATACCCGGGGTAAACCTACGATCTCCCATCCACTCATCAAGATTCCTCTTGAAGAGAGTCAATGAGAGACTCTGCCTAACCTGGACTAGGATTTTATTCCAGAGTGAAGGGAGCCTATGTTATGAATCTGTCCCTCGAGCATGTCCTATTTATTTCAGTGCTGAGGTTCAAGTCTCTCGAGCGCGTAGCTCGATGGGATTTGGATTTTCTGAGGTGCAGCATGTCCATTAATTCCGGGTTGGACATGGCTTTATATGTCAGGCACAGGTTGCCTCTGAGCAGGCGGTATGCCACTGAGTAGAGCTGGAGTTTCTTTAACCGGGCAGCATATGGCATCTGTTTGAGCCCTTTGATCCTCTTGGTGAGGTACATTTGGGGTCTTTCCAGTTGCTGCAGGTGTCTGGTAAGGTACATCCCAAAAGGGGCATTGTACTCAATTATGGGCCTGATGAAGGATGAGTAAAGTGGCACGATGACCTCCCCTGATCTGATCTAGATGTGAATCCCTTCATGATTAGGTGGGCTATATAAAATGTTTTTCTAACCACTTTGGCCATGTGGTTGTCAAATGAGAGCTTGCTATCAACTTGGGTCCCCAGGTCCCTAATTACTTCTTCCGTACTTAATGGATTACCACCTATGTGGTAATTTGTGGGCACTTTGTTTTTGCCAAAGGGGATGACTATACAATTTTTGGCGTTTAGCTTGAGGCCATGGCTCTGGCACCAGTTGTCTGTTTCTATGAGGCCCTTTTGGAGGATGCTTGTGTCGGCTGGAGAGTCGATTATGGCGCGCAGTTTGCAGTCATCTGCGAACTTGGTCAGCCACAGTCCTTGCGTGTTGGCCTGTACCTCCGAGAAATATATACCGAACAAGAGAGGTCCCAGGACTGAGCCTTGTGGGATGCCACTTGTAACTGGTTTGGAGTCTGACATGGCTCCAGCAATTCTAACCATGTGGGTTCTGTCCTTGAGCAAGTTTGCAACCCATCTAGTGACATAGGGGTTTATATTTAAGCTGGTGAGCTTATCTATAATGCCCGAGTGGGGTATTGTATCGAAGGCTTTTGCGAGGTCCAGGTAGGCTGTGTGGACCACCTTTCCCTCGTCAATGGCCTTGGTGACTGTTTCAAAGAAATCGACCAGGTTTAAGAGGCAGGATCTGCCCTTAACAAAGCTAAACTGGGTAGGATCCAGTGTCTGTAGGTCCCCAATATCTTTATTTATGAGGTCCATGATGATCCTTTCCATAGCTTTGCAGACCAAGCTAGTCAGGCTTATGGGGCGATAGTTTCCAGGATCCGTTGAGGCACCACCTTTGTGGAGAGGGACCACTGTTGCTGTACGCCACTCTTTGGGTACATATCCTGTAGTAAGGCTGAGATTGAACAGTAGTTTGTTTGGGTTTAGCTCTTCTTGGAGTTGATGTAGGACGCAGCCCGGTACACCGTCTGGTCCCATTGATGCTGTGTTTTTTGCTTTGGAGAGGGCGGCTCTTACCTGAGCGTCTGAGATGTCAGGGGGCAGCACTCTGCTGGGATAGATATTTGCCCTTTTGGTGGGGGGGGGAGTTTGCGCTGAACCTGTCAGCTAGGATGTTGGCAATGTCTGTGGGTTCGGTGTATTTTTTGTCATTTTGGACTAAGCATATCTGGGAATTCCCTCCCAGGTTCCTAACATAACTGAGGAAAGCCTTGTGATTATCCTTAGTGTCCTGTGCAATTTTTCTCAATAAGCTGGCCTTAGACGATTTATGAGTGCCCGTCGTTTTTTGCTAATACTGATCAGAGATTCCTTCCCTTTTTGGGATTTTGCTCTATCATGTAGTAGCTTCCTCCTCCTATTGTATAGTTTGTTTATGGCTGGGGTCCACCAGACAGGACGCCTGCCTTTGGAGGATTGGGTCTTGATTTTATTTGAGATTGCATGATCCATGCATTCCTGAAGGTGTTCATAGAATGCATTTATAAAGGATTCTGTGGTCTGGGCCGTATTTTCCACAGGCCCGAGGGTTTTGAAGGATTCCACCTCTGTTTTGAGGAGTGTGAAATTTGCTTTAGAGAAGTTTTTCACTGTGGTTTTCTGGGCAGGGGGTGGGGTCGGGATGTGAATATCCAGTGAGATTAGTTTATAGTCTGATCTTAACAGTGAGGGATACACTTCTGGTCTGGAGCATAGAGTCCCCACGTTGGTGATAATCAGGTCCAGTATGTTTTTCCCTCTTGTGGGAGTGGTAACAAGTTGTTCCATAGCATTTGAGTTTATAAATTCTAGGAACCTTTGGGCTAGGGTGTTGGAGCTAGAGTAATGCTCCCAGTCTATGTTTGGGTAGTTGAAGTCGCCCAATATAATGGTGTTTGGAGAGACCTTCATATTTTCCAGTGTTCTCAGGAAGGCCGAGTGGGGTTCCTGGGTTTGGGAGGGTGGTCTGTAGCAGGCTATAAACTGGAAAGGCAGTTTTACCCACTGTTAGTTGCACATGGATAGTCTCTGATGCTTCGTGCTGTGCCACCAACCTGGAGGTGTGGGCATCCTTGACGAATATTGATACTCCCCCTCCTTTTGTGGTTCGGTCCAAGTTATGGGGCCGAAAAGCATGGTATGAGATATGACCTGGTAGTGCTGGGGTGCTCTCGGGAGCCTTGAACCAGGTTTCTGTTACTGCACAGATATCGATGTTCTCCATGCTAAGGAGAGTTTTGAGTGCGTGCATCTTGAGGTTTAGACTTCTGGCGTTGAGTAGCATTACTCTTAGTTTCTTATCCCTTGTGATACCTATGGAGGTGGGTTTGTCTTTTAAGCCTTGTCTAAAAAAGGCACTATGGGGGTAGCAAGAGCCTTTGCCAATATCCGAAAGCCCAAGGGTGACAGGTGCAAGCCGTCCCTAGCGAAGTATCATGGCTTGTCGAGCATGTCATCCCAGGCTGACAGGCATTGGATCCCCTTTGAATGACGCCAATACTTAAGCCAATTGTTGAAATTAATCATCTTGTCTTCATATTGTGCCATCATTCTTGGTGAGGGTAAGATGCTACTCAAGGTCAGGGTCATACCGGCCTGGGCTACATGCTCAGAGAGCTCCTCTATGTCTCTTTTCAGGTAGTCCAGGGAGGTACGTCTCAGGTCATTCACACCAGCATGGACAATGACTGAGTCATATTTGTACTTGCCTTGGAGTGACCTGAGTGCTTGTGTTATGTGGCGGATCTTAGCGCCCGACAGGCAGCTCACTGTGGCCTTCTCCTTGTTCAGTCTGGTGAGTGGGACGTCAGTGTGCCTGACGATAGTCACCTATTACAAGTGTATCAGGTGTGTTGTTTAGCCTTAAGGGCTGTGACTGTTCGGCACACTGGCTTTGTGAGCTATGTGTTGCACGTGTTTTGTTTTGAGGTAGCGGTTGCTTGGCTGTCTGCTTTGGAAGTCTCTGCTGCTTAGGCAGACTTTTATTTAGAGCCTCCGTGTATGTTTTTGTGAGTTTGTGTTTGGTTTGCTGTCGTGGTAGGTCTATGTGAGACTGGAATTGTAGTGAGTGTGGTTTCCTTCTCCTCCTGACTGGTTATGCCAGTACTGAGTTGAGAGAGCTTAGCCTCCAGTTTGGCTATATGGTTGCATCTCTCACGTGTTGGAATTTGTTGGGAGGAGGAGAGGGTTGTCTGTGTACATGAGGCAGTTGTAACAATGCCTCAAGATTCCCAGATTCACCAGCTGGACCGGAGAGGAGATTGACAACTGACCTTTGGACATGCTAGAATAGTATTTGGAATTCCTTTATAATTGAAAAAAGGGCCAATGGGGAACAAGGTACTCAAGGGGAGTTTGTGAGGGTGTAGTGCTTTTAATTTTGTAGTGCTGACTTATATAATTGCTTTAGTGAGCAAGTGCCAGTAACTTAAATGCAATGCGTTACAGGTAACTTAAATGCAAAAATGACAAACAGTAACTTTCTTTCAAGTGAAACAAGGAAATAAGTACAGTAAGCAATGCAGATATCACTAGGGATCCACAGAAGCACTGAAAAGCCACGTTTTAGGTGGAATTAGCGTTTCAGGGAAATAAGCAAACAACAAGCATACAAACAAAGCTAGATTCAGCAGGCCTGGATCTAGTCTATGCTACAGCAAACAAGGTGTACCAATTTCAGTAAGAAACAGTTCAGATATGCAGGCACTATAAGCCTTTAACTAGAAATTCCCATCTCAGAAGAGTCCAGCCTCTCCTCCCACAAGAGTGCAGACCACGAACCTTCTTAATGTAAAATAACTGGCCTGAAGCCCAAGTGCTTAAACCAGAACTAATACACTTTTAGAATAACAGACACTGAGCCCTCAATCAGCAGTTCCCAACTTAGAAAGATGTAAGCTACCTGTCCTGCCACCACAGTGCAGGCCACAAACCTTCCTAATGTAAAACAACTGGTCTGAAGCCCAAGTGCTTAATCCAAAAGACTTAGAATGATAGCTACACTTTAATCAAGTTACTACCAAGCAGTAATAAATACAATTGAATACTTTAAAGAATGCCTGGATTAGTGCTCAAGTTATACAAACAAAGCTAGATTCAGCAGGCCTGGATCTAGTCTATGCTACAGCAAACAAGGTGTACCAATTTCAGTAAGGAGCAGTTCAAATATGCAGGCACTATAAGCCTTTAACCAGAAATTCCCAGCTCAGAAGGACAGAGTCCAGCCTCTCCTCCCACAAGAGTGCAGACCACGGACCCTCTTAATGTAAAATAACTTGCCTGAAGCCCAAATGCTTAAACCAGAATTAATACACTTTTAGAATAACGGACACTGAGCCCTCAATCAGCAGTTCCCAACTTAGAAGGATGTAAAAGCTACCTGTTCTGCCACTACAGTGCAGACCACAAACCTTCTTAATGTAAAACAACTGGTCTGAAGCCCAAGTGCTTAAACTAAAAGGCTTAGAATGAGTTACACCAAGCAGTAATAAATACAATTGAGTACTTTTAAGATGACGCAAAAGCAAAATAAAGTAGGAAGAAACACAAATACAGTAGAAGCAGGTAAAATTTTTTTTTTTTTTTTTTTTTTGAGAGTGAGCAAATGAGATAGGCCCAGGAGGAGTATCCAAGTGCAAATTTACAAGAGGGGCGGGCAGTTTCAAAGCCACCAAGATTAACACCAAAACAAAAACAGGGAGGGTAGGTGGTGGGGACCTACTGAAAAAACAAAGTCACAACTTCCAGCTAGATATTGCTCAATGCAACATAAACAAATTAATTTAAATTGTGTATTATTTAAAAAAAGTGCAGATAAAAATTTACTTAACTTCACTTATGCGTTCAGTTGATTGCATGCAGCTCTTAGCTGGCCAAAGCTCGCAGTTTAAGCTGTTCCGCATTTGAGGCTCTATCTTTCCTTTTGGCTTTCCTTCTGTATTGCCCTGTTAGTTCTTTCTGCATTTTGGGCAGCAAAGTCAGTCTGAGGTTTTACAGGGTTCTGGGACATTATGTTTAAAGGGAGGAGCTTGAGAATTGGATCTGAGAGTCTAATGTGGTCAAGCCAGATCTGAGGTCAGATTTGAGATCTATTAGTTGAAGAATGAAAATGGACAACACAGATTCATAGATGTTCATCGTGTTTCACTGTTGCAGTCATCACTGTAGGGTTCTTCCTGCCGGCAGGCAGCCCTCGGTCGGCCAGAATCCCAAAGTCTGGGTCCGGCGTCGGCTGTTCAGTTATGCTCCCTGACGTCAGAGTGCCAGGAGTACAAAGCTGCTAGCCGACACCATGTTCTCCAGTCTTTCTTGCCGTGCGGTGGAAGCAGTTCGCAAGTGCCGGTCAGCTGACTCCTGATATTTTTTCGTGCTTCAGTCCGAAGACTTACTACTTCTTCTCAAAGCTAAGTACCCCGTTGGGGAAACTTTTTCTTGCTCCAGTCCAATGTCAGAAAAAGTTAATAATTGTATTTCTTGTGGGAAGCAAATACCTCATAAGGATTTCTACTCTTACTGTATTCCTTGTTTAGGCTGACCACAACGTAGCTAGTTGCCAGTTTTGTGCTAGATTTAACCAACGTACTATTAAGCGGAGGAACGATTTTGCTTTTCACTACTTTGGCAGGCGATTTAATTATAAAATGTCGGACACTCTTCCGACTACCGGAGTTCACAAACGACGCAAGGATAAGGACTGGCCTCCGAGGTCCAAATCAGACGACGGTTTACAAGCAGAGCCAGCTACAGGTTCGGCCATTGTCAGTGAGGCGCTTTTGCAGCCCCTGTCATCGGCCATTCCGGAACCGATTGCCGAAACGGACTCCCACGAGGAGCCAACTAGGCCTTTGAGTACTCCAGCTGCAGGACCTTCGGACAATGCTCCCTCGGATGGGTCTGGAGCCGCTGTGCAGGTACCGGCTTCCGAGGAGGTTTTCAGGACTACACAGTTTCTGATAAAGGCAAAGCCAAAGTCAAAGGCGAAGACTCCTCCTAAATCAAAGACACCAGCCCCGGCCTCTTCTGATCCGGGACCCAAATCTCAGAAACAGCTGCTTAAAATGGTGGAGGACTTACTAACCATGATTAGGGGTTCACATCCCCCTCCAGACAAAAGGCCAGGGCAAGAATTGGATTATGAATCCTCTGATCAGGCTTCCATTTCTTCAGTGTCTTCCTCTGAACAGGAATATGCTTTCCCTCCTTATGAGGATTCTGATGCTGAGGAATCCATTCCATCAGCTTCTCCCCCTGAGGATTTTTCTTTTGGTGAAACTTTACATGACATGAGGGAACATTTTCACTGGGAAGGACAGGAGTACTCTGAATCTAAGAGAAGGCTTAGGGATTTCCTCCTTCTTCCCCAACATAGACCCCTGGCTATTCCTCCTATTTTGGATATTGTGGATGATGCTTTTTCTGAGGCTAATTTAACTCCTGACTCCTTTCCTCCAGCCCCTACTAAGCCTGACAGATATTACAGGGTCCCTGACTCCCACCAGTTCCTTTACAAAAATCCTGCTGCTGATCCAGAAACCATTTCTCAGGGTCCTAAGGGGGTTAAGGCTGCCTCTGCTAAAAACCCTATTCTGACAGATAAGGATTCTGGAGCTTTGGAGAGATGGGGCAAAAAAGTGTACACTTCTGCTACTTTATCTGTTAGGGCTTTAAATTGTCAATTTCATATGCTAACATATCAGCAATTCCTGCTGTCTGTTATGAAACAAAAGCTAAGTACCATTTCTGCATGTGCAGATAAGGAATTACACGATTTGATGCATGCTACTGAGCAAGTGGGGAAGCATGGCTTACACTGTGGTTTTGATGCCTTGGAGGCTTCATGCAGGGCGGCTGCCACTGGCACAGTCTTTAGAAGGCATGCTTGGTTAAAGGAACAAAACTTACCTGATCAAGTGCAAGCAAAGTTACTGGATGCTCCTGTTCAGCAGAATGTTTTGTTTGGGTCTAAGGCTGAAGAGGTGATAAAGAAAATGGAGGATAAGGCAAAATCCATGCAAACGGTTAAGGATTTCTTACAAGTTCAGCCCCCAAGATTTAGCAGAAATTGGCCAACTAAAAATTGGTCCTTTCCCAGCTCGGACAGGCCTCAGAGGGATAGATATAGGCGCTCCAGAGGAAGGACCCAAGCACAAACCTCTTACAGACCTAGACAGTGGAGTGCTTCCACCCCCAGGGGTGGAGAGGACAGATCTCAATCTTATAGAAAACAGGCTCAATTACTTCCCCTGCATGGCTCCAGGAACTTCTCTCCTGGAAGCCCCTCTAGGAGGAAAACTCTCTCTTTTTCAACAAAATTGGACTTACATAACCCAAGACAAGTGGGTTCTGGATGTAGTTTCTAGAGGTTACAAATTCCACTTTCATACCTTGCCAAGACCAAACGGATGGCCAGACCTACCAAAACACCAGTGGGCAGAGGCATTAAACCAGGTGGGATCCCTCATGGCTATGAGGGCCATAGAACTGGTTCCACAATCAGTGACGGGACAAGGCTTTTACTCAAGACTCTTTCTAGTTCCCAGAAAACAAAATTCATGGAGACCCATCCTGGATCTGTCCGTCTTAAATACTTTCCTGGACATACCAAAGTTCAAGATGCTTACTCTGCAGCAGCTCCTGCCAATGTTGAGCAAAAATGCGTGGATGGTGACATTGGATTTAAAGGAGGCTTACTTACACATCCCTATCAGACAGGAGTGCAGAAAATACCTCAGGTTCAAGGCCGGCTCGAAACATTACTAATTCTCTGCGCTGCCCTTTGGCTTATCTACTGCGCCCATGGTCTTCACCAAGTGCCTGGCACCAGTAGTAGCTTATTGCAGACTCAAGGGAATTCAAATTTACCCTTATCTGGACGACTGCCTTATTCAAGCAGAGACAGCAAGGATGTCTTACTCCAGCACCTGGAATTTGTTCAAAATCTACTCAAGTACCTGGGATTCACTGTGAACATAAAAAAGTCAAATTTGACACCCACACAACAGATCACTTTTCTGGGTGCTCTTCTAAACACAACAACCCAGATGGCATTCCTGACATCCGAAAAACAACTACAGCTGGCTTCAACTTTCAAAACCTTGGCGTTAATGTCTCAGCTAACTGCAAGGAAATTCCTGCAGGCTTTGGGTTACATGGCCTCCTGCATCCTTCTCATACCAAATACAAGACTACATACGAGAAAAATACAATTGTACCTAAAAAGTGTATGGTCCCAGCATTGCCACAGTCTAGACACACAGATTGCTGTCTTGTCTTGCCTACAAAAGGAATTCCATTGGTGGACCATGGCATGTCTTCACAACAAAGGGAAAGCCTTCAGTCTGTCTCCAGCCAGCCAAGTGTTAACCACGGACGCCTCGGATTACGCATGGGGAGCCCACTTGCAGGGGAACGGCCTGCAAGGTTTTTGGACAGAGGATCAGAAGCACCTACATATCAATTTAAAAGAGATGTTAGCTGTACAGAATGCCGTCTTGGCTTTCAGGGATCTACTACAGCCAGGACAACTACTGATATGGACAGACAACACCACAGTTATGTGGTACATAAACAAGCAAGGGGGTTCACACTCCTACCCCCTTTGCAGACTAGCCATGACTCTATGGAACACAGCTCTAGCTTGCAAAGTGGATCTACAAGCTCAGTTCCTGCCAGGGAAACAAAATATTCTGGCAGACAGCCTGAGCAGGAACCTGTCAGACCCACACGAGTGGATGCTAGACACCCAAATATTCATGATGATTACAGAAGCCTGGGGCTGCCCGGACATAGATCTATTTGCATCCCCCCTCAACCACCAGTTACAGATTTTTTGCACAAGGCCATTTCACAAACTAGCATGGAAAGTGGATGCTCTCTCATTCAGTTGGAGAAACCTCTCGGTGTATGCCTTTCCTTCACTACCTCTACTTCCACGGGTGTTATTAAAGATCAAGCAGGACAAACCCAAGATGATTTTACTGGCCCCAAATTGGCCTCGTCAGTTTTGCCAAAATATGTATAGTCATCCCTTTTGGAAAAAACAAAGTACCCACAAATTATCACATAGACAGCAACCCACTGAGTACGTTAAAAGTAATCAGAGACCTAGGGACCCAAGTAGACAGCGACCTCTCATTTGACACCCACGTTGCCAAAGTGGTTAGAAAAACATTCTACCTTGCACACCTCATCATGAAGGGTTTCACATCCAGATCCAAGGATGTCATTGTACCCCTATATTCCTCCCTCATCAGACCCATGATTGAGTACAATGCCCCATTTGGTATGTACCTCACCCGGCACTTGCAACAGCTGGAGAGACCACAGAAATACCTCACCAAAAGGATCAAGGGTCTCCAACATGTCTTATTCTGCCAGACTAAAGAAACTTCAGCTCTATTCAGTAGCATGCCGCCTGCTCAGAGGTGATCTCTGCCTGACGTACAAGGCCATGTCCAATCAGGATCTGATGGACATGCTCCACCTCAAAAAATCCAAATCCATCAGGACCACGAGAGCTAAAGACTTAAACCTCGGCACAAGTATGAATAGGACATGCTGGAGGGATAGATTCATAACCCAGAGGCTTCTCATGCTTTGGAACAGGATCCCAGTTCAGATAGGCAGAGCCCTCACTGACTCTCTTCAAGAGAAATCTTGATGAGTGGATGGGAGATCGTAAGTTTACCCCAGGGGTCACATCTGTGTCACTGCTAGACAGGGGCACAGTAAACTAATTATATTATATAAAGGGACCTTCACTGTGTCACTACTAGACAGAGGCACAGTATTCTAGATTTATTCTTTACATTTTTGTACCATTTCATGGGGTGGCAAAAGCCACATCACTATGGCTAGGCTTACAAATGCCCCAGGGCAGATAGCCTAGTACTATACTATGAAACTACTATGAAACTATGAAACACTGATGAATCTATCCCAGGAGCCTCCTTGGATTTACCTCAGATTCCAAATCTTTTGTCCCAACACCAAGGCCAGGTTCTGCACACTCATATCAAAACTCTCAGCCTGGCGAATTCAGGGTCTATGATTAATCCTACCCTTCCCAAACAGGTCATGGATGTCATTTTAGAAGCCAGATGGCCTAGCACTAGAAAATCTTATGCAGGTAAATGGAAGAGATTTTGCACCTGGATGCATGCTCAGGATTCGGATCCTCTCATTCCTAACATCCCATTGATTTTACATTACCTGACAGACATGCTACATAAGGGTTTATCCTTCTCCTCCATAAAAATACATGCCTCAGCTATCTCTGCACATTACAGTACAGATCCTCCAATCTTTTCGCATCCACTTCTGAAACAATATCTCAGAGGAGCAAAGAATTTAAGGCCCCCTAGGACACCACCCCTACCTACCTGGGACCTTAACTATGTTTTGAAAAAACTCACTCTGCCTCCTTTTGAGCCTGCTTCCACATCTGATATTAAGTATTTATCATGGAAGACAGCTATCCTATTGGCTTTGACTTCAGCCAGGAGAGTCTCGGTGTTACAAGCACTCAGGGCTGTGGAACCTTATATTATTTTTCACCAAGATAGGGTGTCTTTAAGGACTAATCCTACTTTCATGCCTAAAGTGGTTTCCAAAGTGGCTTTAAGTCAAACTATTCACCTGCCAAGTTTTTTCACTAATCCACAAAATAAGGGGGAAAGGATCTTGCATTCCTTGGATGTACACAGGCAACTTCGTTTTTACCTGGACAGAACCAAGGATATCAGGAAAACAGAGCAACTGTTTGTCTCTTATGCAACAAATTCCCAAGGCAAAGCTATTTCAAAACAGACTATTTCTAAATGGATTGCTCATGGAATCAGATTTTGTTACTCTCATCATGGAAAGCAAATCCCAGGAAAAATTAGGACTCACTCAACCGGAGCTGCTGCTACTTCAGCTGCCTTTCTCAGGGGAGTACCTACCAAAGATATTTTGGAAGCTGCAACTTGGAGTTCAGTGCATACTTTCTCTAAGCACTATAATCTCTAGGGCAGGCTTTGCTTCTGCAGTCTTGCAGGGCCTTCTAGCCACCCCTTCTACTCTATAACCACCACCCTTTATCTCAGCTTTGGGATTCATCCCTATAGTGATGACTGCAACAGTGAAACACGATGAACATAGTACAGTTGTGTACACTTACCATAAATGTAGACATTCGAGTGTCTTCACTGTTGCAGTCTGGATTACCCACCCTCCTGTCCCCTCTTATACTTTCATTACTGTGGTGTATTTGTTACAGGGTTTGTTGTATGTTACATTTTTGTTTTACTATTAGCCTTCACTTTTGGGCATCTGACATCTGGGGCAAGAAAAACTGGAGAACATGGCGTCGGCTGGCAGCTTTGTACTCCTGGCGCTCTGATGTCAGGGAGCATGACTGAACAGCCGACGCCGGACCCAGACTTTGGGATTCTGGCCGACCGAGGGCTGCCTCCCGGCAGGAAGAACCCTACAATGATGACTGCAACAGTGAAGACACTCTAACATCTACATTTATGGTAAGTGTACACAACTGTACTTTATGGTGAGTACGTAACTTTTATATATCTGGGAAGGGGGGGGGGGCACAGCACATTTTCATTCAATCCTCCTTTGCTGTTGCACATTACCCTGGACAAATTTGAAGTGTGCATGTTCTTTTTCACTTCAAGGGATGACAGAGTCGCCCTGTGTCTAATCCCAGCCTTAATTGAGTCATTCACTATAATTATAAATAGTTTCCAAATGTAGTCCTGTTAAGCTGCTGTTTGTAACTACATATAGACATTGAAAATAAATTATGCTAGGTTTGTTTGCAATTTATGCATTGTATGTCACACAGATTTTATGGTTTCTTACCAGTGATCTCAGCTCTAATAACGTTACAGAAGCAACAGAACACTGTTAATTTTTACAAAAAAAAATAAATACTTTTAAATGGATGATTTAATAGTTCTGATCTGATGTCTTTTCCATCATTTCCTCAGTGGATGGATTTCAGATCGATTTTAGATACGACTTTGGCCCCCAAGCTCCAGCTCCCCAATTACCTATATCCCCATTAAAGCCCAGCATTACCTCAGATCTCATTTGCCGCTCAATCGAGACAGATGCAGATTTCCTTGTGAGGAGTGGGTTGACGTTTTGTGAGCAAAATTTATAAGAATAATTTAATTCATATTTTTCTCTATCTTACCTCCCATTTTGTAGTTATATTCCTACATTTCTAATTCAAACCTCTGTTTACAGTTTTCCCTTTTTCAATTTCTTTGCGCCTCAATGAAGCTTTTGCTATATGTTTTTTATATATATATTTATCTTAATATATATTTTCCTTTTCTGGTTAAGCTGCCTTATGTTCGTGTTTTTTCTGTAATTTGTCATTGTTGGATAAACCATCTAATTTTAAAAAAGTGTGGCCTGCGATCAGAAGATACTAAAGCTGGATGCACACTGTGTCTGTAGAGTGATATTCTTCTGTGTTTTACTGTTGCAGTCCTGACTTATAGGATTTCCTGCTTCAGAAACCCTCGGACGGCCCGATTACCAGAGTAAAAAATTCTCTCCTCCAAAGACTTGGTAGATGTTCTATCCTGATGTCAGCACATTTGGATATAAAGAGAGGCAGCCGATGCCACAACATCAGTGTTTCTTGCCATCTGAGCCCGAAGCAGTAGTGAGTGCGTTGAGTGGTCCGCACCAGTGTGAGAAATCTTCTATACGCTAAGTACCCTGTTGGGAAACTCTCTCGTGTCATATAAAATTAACTGTCTCCACTGTGGAAAACAAATCCCACACACAGACTTTCATACTTGTGTGTCACATGTTTGGGCCCCAACCACAAAGTCCCTAATTGCTGTTTGTGCACCCTTTTCAGTACCAAAACTGTAAGGCGTAGGGCCGAAATTCTAAGTACTTCAAAAAACACTACCTACAGACAAAGCAGGGCCCTTGACAGGTTTGGAAAGAAGGTTTACAGTTCTTCTGTCTGGCCATTAGGGCCCTTAACTGCCAGTTCCATATGATTAAATACCACCAAAGTGTCTTGGAAACAATTTAAAAAATATATTTCCTGGAGGACAAGACCGCCTCCAAGGAATTGTTAGATCTCTGCCATTCCAGTGCCCAGGTTACTAGGCACTCCTTGCACTGTGAGGGTATGATGCCCTGGAGGCATCTAGCTGAGCTGCTGACTCTGGTTCTGTTATCAGAAGACATGCTTGACATAGAGAGCAGTCATTACCAGAACAGGTCAAATCTAAACTATTAGATGCACCCCTGGATAAAGACTCCCTCTCTGGAGCTAATGCTGAGGCTGTCTTAAAAATAGATGGAGGCTAAAGCTAAATCTCTGCAGACTGTTAAGGACTTCTAGTCCAGCCACCAAGATTTAGTAGGTGTTTTCCCACTAAACATTGGTCCTTTCCCTGACAGTCTAAGCCAAGTCAGAGAAAAAAACAAAGAGAAAGGCCTCATAGCAGCAACAATCTCAAAGGGCAAGGCAGTGGTCATCAGGAACACCCAGGCTGGGCAATTGTAGACCACAGGGCCCTGGCAGAGACCAGCAGTGACTCAACCCCCACCCTGTTTCCAACCCAAGAAAAGGTAGGAGGAAGACTTTCCCCATTCAAGGAGAACTGAGCCCTTATTACCACCAAGTGGGTGCTAGAAATCATCTCAAACCATTGCAGGTTCACTTTCAAAGAACCATTAAGATTCTCAGGTCTCCTTGATGTACCTCAAAACCGAAGAGCATAGGCCATTTCTCAAATCCAAAATCTGTGCTCCCAGGGCTTTGTGGAACTAGTATCAAACCACCAGGTAGGAAAAGGGTTTTACTCCAGGCTATTCCTGGTCCCCTGGAAAGAAGCCTCCTGGCCCCTATCTTTGATCTGTCCATCCACGATCAGTCTCTCTCAGTTCCCAAATTCAGAATGCTTACTGTTTAAAATGTAGTCCCCATGATCACCCCTCAAGCCCTATTGGTTACTTTGGACCTAAAAGATGCCTACCTGCACATTCCTGTAGAAGAATCCTGCAGACGTTTTCTACACTTAAGAGCAAATACCAATCACTTTCAATTCTCTGCTCTTCCCTTTGGCTTGTCTGTTGCTCCCAGGGTCTTCACAAAATGTCTGGACCCGGTGATCACCTTCTGCAGAACGAGTCTCATCAGGATTTATTCATACCTGTAACAAGTGTAACAACTGCCTCATCTGGAAACACTGGGAAACATAAAGGTCTTACCAAACTCCCTAATATTGGGTGATTCAGTTACCCAAACATTAACTGAGAGAACTACTCAAGTACTAACTGTCTTGCCCAACATTTCCTAGAATTTATAAACTGAAATGCCCTAGTTCAACTGGTCAATACTCCCACCAGAGGTGACAACATATTGGACCTGGTCATCACCAACATGGGTGACCAGTGTTCCACACCGGAGGTCAACCCCTTGCTGGTTAGATCTGACCATAAACAAATCACTGTGGATATCCACATTCCACCCCCACCCCCGGTCAAGGAAACCACCATGAAAAACTTTTCAAAAGCAAACTTCACATTACTTAAGACCGAGGTGGAAAGTTTCAAAGCCCCCATGCTAAAGGATAACGCTGTCCAAGCTGCAAAATCCGATGTTCGTGTTTCACTGTTGCAGTCATTACACTGGGGTTATCCTGCTGGAAGGCTACCTGCAGTCGGCCTGAATTCCAAAGTCCTGGTCCGGCGTCGGTTGCTGTCGCCTCATCCCTGACGTCAGTGCGCCAGGGGTATATAAGATGCAGCCGATGCCATTTTCTTCAGTCTTTCTTGCCGCGCGGTGCCCGAAGCAAAAGCAGTTCGCCAGTGCCGGTTGGCCGACTCCTGAGATTTTCGAAATTGAATTTCAGATCCGAAGTCTTCAATAAAGCTAAGTACCCTGTTGGGGAAGCTTTTTTCTTGCTCCAGACCTATGTCAGTAAAAGTTAACAATTGTATTTCTTGTAGGAAGCAAATACCTCATAAGGATTTTCATTCTTACTGTATTCCTTGCCTAGGCCCTGACCACGACGTTGCTACTTGTCGGTTTTGTGCTAGATTTAACCAACGCACTATTAAGCGTTGGTACGATTTTGCATTTCATTACTTTGACCGAAGGTTTAACTATATAATGCCGTCGGAACAGCCGACCGGAGTTCATAAAAAGCGCAAGGAAAAAGAAAAGGACAGGCATCCAAGGTCCAAAACCGACGACGAAGCCTCCTCTAAGCCTGTCGCCAGTTTTCAGTGAGACGCTTTCGCAGCCCCTGACACCCGCTACCTCAGAGCCACAGGCCACCTCCCACTCCCACGTGGAGACAACTAGGCCTCTGGAAACTCAAGGTATTGGGCCTACGGAAACTAATCCGTTGGATGGTTCCGGAGCCGCTGAGCAGGCATGGGCTTCTGAGGGTATTTTCAGACCTACACAACTTTCTATCAAGCCAACCTCAGCATCCAAGACAGTCTAAAACACTTTTAAAGACAAAGAAACAAGTACAGCATTCTCCTGGACAGTCATCCATGCCTAAGAAACAGATGCTTAAAATGGTCGAAGACCTAATTACTTTGATCAGGGGTTCCCATCCCCCTCCTGATAAAAGGCCTAGGCAAGACATGGACTATGATTCCTCTGATCAGGTTTCTCTTTCATCTGATTCCTCTTCAGAACAGGGATACGCTCTACCTCCCTATGCGGACTCTGATGCTGAAGAATCTATCCCTTCAGCCTCTCCTCCTGAGGACTATTCTTTTGGGGAAACCCTCCACACCATGAGGGAACATTTCCACTGGGAGAGCCAAGATTATTCAGAATCCAAGAAAAGGCTCAGAGATTTTCTTTTATTGCCTCAACACAGACCTCTTGCTATTCCACCTGTACTAGATATTGTAGATGATGTTTTTTCAGAGTCCAGTCTGTCTCCTGATTCTTTACCCCCTGCACCAGTTAAGCCAGATAGGTACTACAGGGTTCCAGATTCACGTACATTTCTTTATAAAAACCCTGCTGCTGACCCAGAAACTATATCTCAGGGTCCCAAAGGGGTCAAGGCATTTACTGCAAAAAACCTTTTCCCTCTGATAGGGATTCTAGAGCTCTGGACAGATGAGGGAAAAAAGGAGGATAAAGCAAAATCTATGCAGACTGTAAAGGATTTCTTACAGGTTCAACCACCCAGATTTAGTAGGAACTGGCCTTCTAAAAAATTGGTCCTTTCCAGTGTCAGACAGGCCACAAAGAGGCAGATACAGATGCCCTAGAGGCAGATCTCAGCCCCAAGGCTCATACAGACCTAAACAGTGGGGTGCTTCTACCTCCAAAAGCGGAGAAGACAAAACACAAACATATAGGAAACAGTCCAATGACTTCCCACTGCCAATGCCAAGCACTTATCTTTTGGCAGCACCCTTAGGGGGAAAGCTAGCACTTTCCTCACAAAATTGGCATATGATCACCCAGGACAAATGGGTACTGAATATTGTTCCTCAGGGCAACAGGTTCCACTTTCACACCCTTCCAAGGGCAAAAGGTATGCCAGACCTGCCACACAATCAATGGGCAGAGGCACAAAAGCAAATTTCATCTCTCATGGACATGAGGGCTATTCAGCGAGTACCACAGCAAGAACAGGGACAAGGATTTTACTCGAGGCTTTTCTTTTGGTACCCAGAAAGGACAAAGCATGGAGACCAATACTGGACCTGTGTATTCTAAATACTTTTCTGGACATTCCAAAATTCAAAATGCTGACACTGCAGCAGCTTCTGCCCATGCTGGGAAAGAAGGCTTGGCTCGTAACTTTGGACCTCAGAGGCATACCTGCATGTCCCAATCAGACAGTCTTGCAGAAGATACCTCAGATTCATAGCTGGCTCAATGCACTACCAATTCTCTGCACTGCCCTTTGGCTTATCTACTGCGCCCAGGGTCTTCACAAAATGCCTGGCACCAGTAATTGCATTTTGCAGACAAAGTGGAATTCAGATATATCCCTACTTGGACAACTGCCTTATTCAAGCAGAGAGCAAGGACATTCTACTAAGGCATCTGATGTTTGTAAAAAGAATACCAATTTACCTAGGGTACACAGTAAATGAAAAGAAATCAAAACTAGTACCCTCTCAAGAGATAATATTCCTGGGTGCAAGCTTAAATACAACTGCCCAGATGGCTTATCTCATGCTAGACAAACAAAAGCAACTGACTTCTTACTTCAAAATGTTGGCAACAAAGACCCAGTTATCTCCTAGAAAAATTCTGCAGGCTTTGGGCTTCATGGCATCCTGCATTCTGCTAATTCCATATGCAAGACTGCATATGAGGAAGCTACAGTGGTACCTAAAAAGTGTTTGGACTCAACATTGCCACAGCCTGGAAACATTAATTACCCTCATTCCCTGCCTGCAACAGGAGTTTCGATGGTGGGCACTGGCATGTCACCACAACAAGGGACAGCCATTCACTTTACCCACAGCCAGGCAGACGCTAACAACAGATGCATCGGATTATGCCTGGGGGGCACACATGGCAGGAAAATGTATTCAGGGCACGTGGCCCATAAGCCAAATGCATCTACATATCAATCAGAAAGAGATGCTAGCTGTTCAGAATGCCCTGACAGCCTTCAAGGATCTACTCCATTCAGCACAACTACTGCTAAGGATGGACAATACTACAATCATGTGGTACATAAACAAGCAAGGGGGCACACATTCCTACCCCCTCTGCAGACAAGCCATGACTTTGTGGAACACAGCATTGACCTATCAAGTGCATCTGCAAGAACAATTCCTGCCAGGAAAGACAAATACTCTGGCAGACGAACTAAGCAGAAATCTCATGGACCCTCATGAGTGGAAGCTAGATCCACAAGTCTTCCATATGATAAGGAAATGGGGATGCCCAGACATAGATCTATTTGCCTCCCCTCACAACTGCCAACTACAGAGATTCTGCACAAGGACTTATCACACACAAGCATAGAAGGTGGATGCTCTATTACTCAGCTAAAAAACCCTGACAGTATATGCCTTTCCTCCACTACCTCTCCTCCCCAAGGTACTCCTAAAGGTCAGACACGAGAGGCCAAAAATTATTCTGATTGCTCCAGACTGGCCACGCCAGCACTTGTACCCAGTCCTGAAGAGCTTGTCTCAAGGCCCAGCCTGGACTTTACCTCAAATTCCTCATCTTCTGACCCAACAAAACAATCGGATCCTGCACAGCCAACTCAGAACCTTAAATCTGGCTGCATGGCGAATAATATAACCACTCAGAACACACCTCTCTCTAAAGCAGTTATGGATGCTATTTTGGAAGCCATGAGGCCCAGCACCAGAAAATCTTATGCAGAAAAATGGAAGAGGTTCTGTGCTTGTTATCAGGCACAAGGAATTGACCCGCTTGTTCCAAATATTCTTCATATTTTACAAAACCTAACTGAGATGCTGGATAAAGGCCTGTCCTCATCAATTAAGATCCACGCCTCTGTGATTTCAGCTCATTACAATATGGAACCACCTATTTTTTTCAAATCCACTGCTAAGGCAGTACCTCAGAGGGGCCAAAAACATAAGACCCCCAAGGAGAGCACCAATACCTACATGGGACCTCAATTTTGTCTTGGAAAAACTCACACTGCCTCCTTTTGAGCCAGCCAATACAGCCGAGATAAAATTCTTATCATGGAAAATAGCTCTGCTCCTAGCAATAACTTCAGCAAGAAGAGTCTCAGAGTTACAGGCATTAATGGCAGTGGAACCTTTTATTTTCCATCAGGACAGGGTGTCTCTAAGGACAAACCCAACATTTATGCCAAAGGTGGTATCCAGTGTGGCCCTTAGTCAAACCACTCATTTGCCTAATTTTTATCCAAATCCCCAGAATAAAGGGGAGAGACTTCTGCATTCTTTGGACATACACAGACAGCTACGCTTCTACATGGACAAAACTAAAGCTTTCAGAAAGACAGAGCAACTTTTAGTGGCATATGCTGCAGGATCACAAGGAAAGGCTATCTCAAAGCAGACTATTTCAAAATGGATAGGACATTGCATTCGTTTCTGCTATGCACAACATGGCAATTCAGTGCCTAAGGGCATTCGGCCACATTCTACCAGGGCAGCAGCCACATCAGAAGCTTTTCTCAGAGGAGTACCAACCAAGGAAATTTTGGAGGCTGCAATTTGGAGTTCAATGCACACTTTTACCAAGCACTACCACTTATCTCTTTACTCTAAATCCAGAGCAGGCTTTGTCACTGCACTTCTGCAAGGCCTCATAGCCACTCCTAATTCTATTTAGACCCAGCCGCCCAACCTCAGCTTTGGGATTCAACCCAAGTGTAATGACTGCAGCAGTGAAACACAATGAACATAGTACAGTTGTGTACCTACCATAAATGTAGATGTTCGAGTGTATTCACTGTTGCAGTCCAGGTTACCCACCCACCATCCCCCTTTGTTTGCTGGGACTTCTCTGTACTTCTCTATTCTATACAACCTATGTGGTGTATTTGCTTTTAGATGAAGGTATTGTTTATTTTAGTGCATGCCCTTTATAAGCAGTGTTTTTAGCCTACCCTTTTGGGGGCACCTGACATCTAGGGCAAGAAAAACTGAAGAAAATGGCGTCTGCTGCATCTTATATACCCCTGGCGCACTGCCGTCAGGGAAGAGACAACAGCAACTGACGCCGGACCAGGACTTTGGAATTCAGGCTGACTGCGGGTAGCCTGCCAGCAGGATAACCCAAGTGTAATGACTGCAACAGCGAATACACTCGAACATCTACATTTATGGTAGGTACACAACTGTACTTTCAGGTTTGTAAAAGGCAGATCATGTCTCCTAAACCTGATAGACTTCTTTGAAGCAGTCACCAAAGCCGTAGACAAGGGTAAGGTGGTTCACACAGCCTATCTAGATCTTGCCAAGGCTTTCGACACCATCCCCCACTCTGGAATTATAGATAAACTCACTAAACTAGGTATAAATCCCTATGTCACAAGATGGGTTGCCAACTAGCTCACTGACAGAACCCACACTGTGAAAGTAACAGACTCCAAATCCGACTTCTGACCAGTGACAAGTGGAGTACCACACGGTTCAGTCCTGGGTCCTCTCCTGTTTGGTATCTACTTCTCTGAAGTACAGGCTAACACAGAAGGTCTTTGGCTAACAAAGTTCGCAGATAACTGCAAACTAGGAGGCATAATCGAAACTCCTAACGATGTGGACATCCTACAAAAGGGCCTCACTGAGACAGATGCCTGGTGTCAAAGCCATGGCCTCAAGCTCAATGCCAAAAAGTACATTGTCATCCCCTTTGGTAAAAACTCTGTACCCATGAACTATAGGATGGGCGGTAGTATACTTAACACCGAAAGTGTGATGAGACCTTGGGACACAGGTGGACAGTAGTATCTCCTTTGATAATCACATCGCCACAGTAGTCAGGAAATCCTTCTACGTGGCACACCTCATCACAAAAAGTTTCTCATCCAGAAAAAAAGAGGTCATTGTTCCCCTCTACTCATCATTCATTAAACCCATTATAGAGTACAATGCCCCTTTTGGTATGTACCTCACAAGACATCTACAACAACTGGAAAGACCGCAGAAATACCTCACAAAGAGGATTAACGGCCTCAAAGAGATGCCCTGTGCAGACCATCTCAAAAACTTCCAGTTTTACTCTGTCACATATCGCCTACTCAGAGGTGATCTCTGCCTAACATACAAAGCTATGTCAAACCCAGAGCTGTTGGACATGCTCCACTTAAAGAAATCCCAATCCCTCAGAGCTACACGCTCTAGGGACCTAAACCTTGTCACCACAATAAACAGGACATGCTGTTGGGATAGATTCCTATCCCAGAGACTTCCCATACTCTGGAATAAACTACCTATCTGTATCAAACAAAGCTCCTCATTAGCACCCTTCAAGAAAAATCTTGATGATTGGATGGGAAATAGGAAATTCACCCCGGGGATCACCTCTGTGGCTCTGCTCGACAGTGGCACAGGAAAATAATTTTCTTGGGTGTCAAAAGCCAGGGTACCTTTTTGGCTGGGCTTGTATAGACCCCAGGGCTGATAGCCTAGTACCTACCTATGAACAATAGAAGGAGGAAACTAGTACAGAAGAGAGTAAAATCCCAAAAAGGGAAGACATCCCTGATCTGTATCGGCAAGAAACTACAATCCCTCATAAAATCATCCAAGGCTAGCTTTGAAAGAAAAATTGCCAAAAACTCCAAAGATAACCACAAGGCATTCTTTAGCTATGTCAAGAATCTAAGTGGCAATGCTCAGATCTGCTCGGAGTTAGTGCAGAGTGGCACAAAATACACTGAACCGACCGATATCATCAACATCATGGCAGACAGGTTCAGTGCGAACTTCATCCCCCTCTCACCCTCAAAATGGCCCGTAACCATACCAGAAGAATGTAGAGCCCCTGAAATCACAGACACTCAGCCCTCTCCAAAGCCAAAAACACAGCATCAGTGGGATCGGACGATATCCCAGGCTGCGTCCTACACAAGCTATAAGACGAACTACCTCCTCACCTAAACACACTGTTCAAGCTCAGCCTCTCCACAGGCTACGTACCCATAGAGTGGCGCACAGCAACGGTTGTTCCACTCCACAAAGGTGGAGCCACAACAGACCCTAGGAACTATAGCCCTATAAGCCTGACTAGCTTGGTCTGCAAGGCTGTGTGGAGCGCATCATTATGGAACTCATTAACAGAGACATTGGGAACCTCCAAACACTGGACCCTATCTAGTTTGGCTTTAGAGGCAAATCATGCCTCCTAAACCTGGTGGACTTCTTTGGGACAGTTACCAAGGCTATAGACGAGGGAAAGGTGGTACACACAGCCTACCTAGACCTCACAAAGGCCTTCAACACCATTCTCCATTCTGGTATTATTGACAAGCTCACCAACCTGAACATAAACCCTTACGTCACAAGATGGGTTGCCAACTGGCTCATGGACAGAACCCACATGGTGAGAGTTGCGGGAGCTAGGTCTGACTCTAAACCGGTTACAAGTGGCGTTCCCTAGGGTTCAGTCCTAGGACCCCTCCTGTTCAGCATATACTTCTCAGAGCTACAGGCAAACACAGGAGGACTATGGCTTACCAAGTTCGCAGATGACTGGAAAGTAGGGGCTATAACTGACTCATTGGCTGACACAGACATTCTCCAAAAGGGTCTCACTGAGACAGATACCTGGTGTCAAAATCATGGCCTCAAGCTAAATGCCAAAAAGTGCATAGTCATTCCCTTTGGAAAAAACAAAGTACCCACAAACAGCCACATAGGTGGTAGTCCCCTAAATACGGAAGACATAGTAAGGGATCTGGGGACCCAAGTAGATAGTAATCTCTCTTTTGATAATCACATTGCCAAAGTGGTTAGAAAATCCTTCTGTGTGGCACACCTAATCACAAAGGGATTCCCATCCAGATCAAAAGAGGTGATTGTGCCCCTCTACTCATCACTCATCAGACCCATCATAGAGTACAACGCCCCATTTGGGATGTACCTTACAAGACACCTGCGGCAGCTGTAAAGACCACAGAAGTACCTCACCAAGAGGATCACTGGCCTCAAACAGCTGCCCTATGCAGCTCGACTGAAGAAACTCCAGCTGTACTCTGTTGCGTACTGCCTACTCAGAAGTGATCTCTGCCTGACATACAAGGCCATGTCCAGCCCAGAATTGATGGACATGCTCCACCTAAAGAAAAGCATATCCCCTCGAGCCACACGCTCTAGGGATCTGAACCTCACCACAACAATAAATAGGACGTGATGGAGGGATAGATTCCTGTCCCAGAGACCTTCCATGCTTTGGAACAAGATTCCACTCTACATTAGACAGAGCTCCTCACTAACACTGTTCAAGAGAAAACTTGACAAGTGGATGGGAAACAGAAGGTTTACCCCTGGGATCACTTCAGTGGCTCTGCTGGACAGGGAACTAATCTAAGGGGGCGGCGAAAAAAAACGCATTCTGGCTAGGCTTATAAGTGCCTTCGGGCAGATAGCCTAGCACCTACCTATGAACCTATGCAAAGCCACAAGTCAGTCAAAGCTCGTCAAGGATTTGGTTTTCACCCTGAAAATACTCTTTCTTAGGATTCACCATATACCTCAGCAAGCCAACACAAAACATGTACCACCAGGATAGTTTTTACTGGGGGCTGTGCTGGATTCCTCCCTCCAGACAAAGCTGCCTTTCTAGCCCAATACTTCTGGGCCATTATGCAGCAACAATGCCTTTCAGCCAGGGAATTCCTCAGAGCACTGGGCTGCATGGCGTCTTGCATACTAATGATCCCTCTGGCCAGTGTTCACTTAACACTTCAGTGGTACCTCAAGAATATCTGGTAGCAACGTTTATAGACCCTGGAGCATAAATTCAGCTAATTCCCTGCCTCAGGGAGAACTGGCATGGTGATCATGAGCTTGTACACAGAACCAGGGTCTCTCCTTCAGGTTCATCCCTCAGGACCGAACCTTAACCACGAATGCATCAGACACAGCCTGGGGAGCCCATTTGCAGCACCTCCTATCTCAGGCCAAATGAGAAAAGCAGTTCAGGCACAAACACATAAACTGGAAGGAAGTGATGGCAGTACAGAAGGGCTTGGTGGCCTTCCAGACTCACTGGAAACTAGGAGTACTACTTATCAAAACGGACAACACAGCAGTCATGTGGTAATTAAACAACGGGGCACCCACTTCTACCCTCTTTGCCTTCTGGCAGTGCAGATCTGGGAGACAGCAGATGCTGTGGAGTTGCACCTGATGGGCTCAGTACCTTCCTGGGGCTCAGAACACTTCAGCAGACATTTGATGGATCCCCACAAGTGGCAGCTGCATTAAGAAACTTTTCTCAGCATAGCCCAGAAGTGGGGATCCCCTGAAATAGATCTTTTTGCCACTGACAAAAATGCCCCGCTAAAAAGATTATTTTCCAAGAACAAATTTGTCACACCCTGGAGGACAGATACTTTCTCATACTCCTGGAACCATCTATTTTTCTATGCATCCCCGCCCCCACCTCTCCTTCCAAGAATCCTCCTAAAAATCATGGAAGAAGGACTGGAGGTCATCCTGATGGCCCCAGACTGGCTCAGGCACCATTGGTACCCTCTGTTCATGACTTTGACCACAGAAAAACTTTGGCAGCTACTCCAGGTTGTAGCTCTACTGACTCAAGCAAAGTAGAAACTCCTGCACTTCAGCCTGCAGACTGTCAAACTCTCAGCCAGGATAATTCAACAGACTTCTACCCTGATTTCCCCCTGAGTAGCCACGTGCTTAATATACTCTGAATCCAAAAGGTACAATACTGGAAAAAACTACTCTGCCAAGTGGAAATGATTCTTTGTTGTCAGGAGAAAGCCCTTAACCCCTCCTTAGCCAACATTGCAGCCGTCTTAGATTACTTGCCTATCTTGGTGGACAAAGACCTATCCTTGTCATCCATTAAGATACATGCCTCTGCCATTTTAGCCCACATTCCTAATCTTCAACCTGTCTTCTCCCAGCCCATAATGAAACAGTTCCTTAGGGAAGTGCTTCCCATCAGAACTCCCAGGAAGCAGCCTGCCCCTCCTTGGGACCTTAACTTTGTTCTAGAAAAATTAATCTTACTCCACTTTGAACCAGATGCTTCCACTGAAATAAAATTCTTGACTTGGAAAACTGCCCTGTTACTGTCCCTACCCCAGCTAGAAGGGTGTCTGAGTTGCAACCCCTCATGGCAGTGGAACCATTTCTTGTTTTCCACCCTGACAGAGTATCACTCAGGAATAATTCTTCCTTTACACCCTTGGTGGTCACAGACACTTCCCTGAACCAGGCCCTACACTTGCCTACTTTCTTCCCCAAGCCACAAAAACAGGAAGAAAGAATTCTTCATTTATTAGCTGTGCACAGGTAACCTGGACCAAACTAAAGCGGTCAGAAAAATAGAACTGATGGTCTCTCTTGCTTTGTGATCTGAAGGTAAACCAGTCTCCAAACAGACCATTTCCAAGTGGATCTCCCACTGCATTTCTTTGTTTTTGTTCTTACTGTGGCAAAAAGCCCCCTGAGTCTGTTAGAACACACTCTACTAGGGCCACTTCTACTTCCAGAGCTTTTTTAAAGGGAGTACCAACCAATGGCATTTTGGAAGCAGCTACATGGTCATCTGTGCATATGTTTACCAAGCACTACCACCTGTCAGCCTTGTCCATATCCAGAGCAACGTTTGCCACTGCCATTTTGCAGGGCATCTTCTCCTTAATACTTCCACCCTTTTCGCAGCTTTGAGAATCATCCCATAATTCAGTACTGCAACAGTGAAACATGGAGATCATAGTACAGTTGTGTACATTTACCATAAATGTAGGATGCTTGAGTGTATTCACTTTGCAGTCTTCCTTCCCTCCCTCCAACCCCCTTAGTCTTACAATAACAGCTTACCTCTCTGTCCTCCCGTGCTAGAGGGACCATTCAGACATCTTTTCCTTTTATTTTTACCCCTCACTTAAGGGTCACCTGTGGGGCTCCTACCTTTTAGAGCAAGAAATACTGATGTCATGGTGTCAGCTCGCTCCCTTTATACCCAAACATACTGATGTCAGGGTAGAGCATCCACCAGCCTTTGGAGGAGGGAATTTTTTGCTCTGGCAGTCGGGCTGACCAAGAACTTCCAAAGCAGGAAGTTCCATAAGTCAAGACTACAACAGTGAATACACTCAAAACATCTACATTTATAGAAAGTGTACACAACTATACTTTTGGAGCATCCCACTTGGATGGAACAGTGTATTGTTTGTATTGCCTTTGGTACTCCAATAGTTGTAGAAAGAAAAAATAATCCTTAAGGAGCTTCACACAGCCCCTACAGGAGTAATGTTATGACTCCACAAACTGGTACTGGAGCTTCCCCTTCTTCAAAAAAGCTTACAGAAGAATCCAAGGGAGATAAACACACCAAAGATAAGTCTAAGGAATCTAGGAAATTCTGTCTGGATCATCCATCTTCCTCTTTGGCATCCCCAGCTCCTAAATTGTCCAAAACTTTGGCTCAAACTGTCTTCTCAAAGTTGATCCTGATCAGATTCAAAACTCCACCTCTTCCAGAACTGAGTTTTTCACCGGAGCCAGTCTCTCCTCTGCTGCAACTTCCCTTTCTGCAAAAAAGTATTAGAGATTGATCATCCAGACCTCAATCCACTGCATCATCCCTTCTATCATTTCAGTCACCAGGAGCCTTTCTGAAGCTGATGTGAACTGGGTTATGAAGAAATTTCCCAAGACCCACATTCAGTAGGGGGTCCTTCTGCTTCCAGATGCTGTTGGACCTGAGACTTGTGTCCCTTCTCACCCACTAGTTGCTCCTACCCCTCTCTGAAGCTGATGTGGACAGCATGATGAGGAAATTTCCCAGGAAAGAGATTCAGTAGGGGGGTGCTCCTGCCTCCAGCAGCTGTTGGACTAGAGAGTTATTTCCCCCTTTCTCACACAATAGTTGCTCCTACCCTTATCCATTTCTTGGAACTGGCAATTGTGGTTCCAAAAAACATCCAGTTTGTCTCCCCTGGACCCAAAGATCTGCCTGTCATCTACTCTAGCAGAGTCTGGCCCATACAATTCTGATGTCAGAGCCAGAGGGGTCCCAGAGCTGAAGCTTGTGCGTGAGATCCAAGGGGACAGGTTCGACTCTGTGGGTTTCAGAGCTGTCTCTTCCACTAGGAACCTCTGTGCTGGAGAGCTTGACACCGGCAACTGCGTAAAATCCAAAGTGGGTGAAATTCAGAGGTTTGCTTAGTAAGGTAGCTTCAGCTGCTACTATTCAGATCTCTGGATCTGCCTCTGCATCGTTGTCCAAGACTGTCAAGAGAGCACTCTCCTGATCTCAGGCACTGACTTATCTTCCCAGCTCAGCTCCACCTGTCCCCCAGAGAACACCCCAGGTCTTGGTCCTTCTCATTCTGAGCACATGGAGCAGCTGGAACAAATAAGCTATGAATCTTTCCCTGCAGGGAACTTGCAAGTCTCTTCCGAGTCTTCCTCAGAACATGCCACAGAAATTCCTTAGGAATATTTGTGTACAAAGCACATAGATTTCCTGCAGGCGGCATTTACATAGGACACTGCTATTGATGATGAGAAGGGGTCCCCCAGATCCCCACGTTGAGGATGTCTTGAGAGAAATTCTCAAACTTCTCAGACAGAAGGGCAAGTGGTCCTGCGAAGCCCCATCCCCAGAGAAATCAGTGTTTATCAAGGCCTTCGGCTATGGCTCTGCTACTTTTTGGGTGGTTCCATCTACAGATGAGATGGACCTCCTCTCTGAGCATCCTTAAACAGACCCAGATATGACTGAACCAATTCCCTGCAAGCCAGATAAGTACTTGATTTCCCTGAAAGATTGCCAGCATTGGAGCGAGGGGCCTGCTGTGGATTCCATAGTAGTGGTGGCAGCCACCAGTAAGGAGCTTGCATAGGAAATCTCCTCTGTCCATTCCCTGGATAAGGAATCTAGGGCACTGGACAGGTATGGGAAGCGGACATACACTTCAGCTGCCTTTGCTTTGAGGGTGCTGAACTAGCTGGCATGTGGTACCAAATTTCAGGGGGATTTGGCCAACAAAAAAAAGTCAGTTTCTGGATCTGTATATGTAGAAGACACAAAAACCTTGGACGCTGTTAGCCTACCTACAATGTGTCTCAATGTGTGTCATTTCTAATGCTACAGAAGGAGCTTTGAGAGAAGCAAGCAGAGACATTACTGTTAGAAGACATGCTTGGATGCACTTGTGTGACTTCAAGGAGCGCACTTCAAGATGTCTTTTTTAATGCCCCATTTGATGGCTCAACACTTCTTGGGCCCAAAGCTAAAGACACAGTAACAAGGAATGCAGTTGGAATATGGTTCTGTACCTACTAGACGTCCTCCTTTAGGATCCAGAAAGGGGGAAGGTAAACTATGAATGTTCTTCGTGTTTCACTGTTGCAGTCATAACTGTAGGGTGCTCCTGCCGGCAGGC
Organism: Protopterus annectens; assembly: GCF_019279795.1. Lineage (NCBI taxonomy): Eukaryota > Metazoa > Chordata > Ceratodontiformes > Protopteridae > Protopterus > Protopterus annectens. The sequence goes on from NC_056746.1 coordinate 425,955,491, forward strand.
AGCCCGGGGTCGGCCAGAATCCCAAAGTCTGGGTCCGGCGTCGGCTGTATAAGCTAGTATCCTGACGTCAGTACGCCTTGGTACATAGCCCTCAGCCGACGCCATCTTCTCCAGTCTTTCTTGCCGTGCGGTGGAAAGCAGCTCGCAAACGTTGGTTGGCGATTTTCGAACAGCGTATTTGGTTGTTGTCGGTCCGAAGTTCTTACTTCTCTTCTCAAAGCTAAGTACCCCGTTGGGGAATCTTTTCTTGTTCCTCCGATGTCAGAAAAAGTTAATAATTGTATAGCGTGTGGGAAACAAATACCTCATAAAGATTTCCACTCTTACTGTCTACCTTGCTTAGGCCCTGACCACGACGTTTCTTGTTGTCGGTTCTGTGCCAGGTTCAACTCTCGTACTATCAAGCGCAGGTACGATTGGGCTTTAAATTATTTTGGCAGACGCTTCAATTACAGAATGTCGTCGGACACTACCGGAGTTCAAAAGAAGCGCAAAGACAAAGACAGGCCTCCGAGGTCCAAACAGGACTCGTTGCAGCTGGAGCCAGCGTCCGGTTCGGCTGTCGTCAGTGAGGCGCTTTTGCAGCCCCTGTCGTCCGCCACTTCTGAACCGATGGCTGATACGGACTCCCATGGGGAGCCATCAAGGCCCAATATTTTAACTGCTGCAGGACCTTCGGACGTCGCTCCTTCAGATGGGTCCGGAACCGCTGTGCAGGTACCGGCTTCTGAGGGGGTTTTCAGGCCTACTCATATCACTATTTCAAAGGCAAAGACAAAGACTCCTGCTAAGTCTAAAGTTTCAGCTCATGCTTCTTCTGAATCCACTCCCAAGACACAAAAACAATTATTGAGGATGGCTGAAGATTTGCTTACAATGATTAGGGGTTCTCACCCCCCTCCTGAGAAAAGGCCTCGACAGGATGTTACTCTGGATTCCTCTGACCAGACTTCTGTATCTTCTGTTTCTTCCTCTGATCAGGACTATTCCTTTCCCCCTTATGAGGATTCGGATGCTGAGGATTCTTTGCCCTCGGCCTCTCCGCCTGAGGATTTTTCTTTTGGGGAAACCTTGCATGAGATGAGGGAACATTTTCATTGGGAAGGACAGGAATATTCTGCTTCCAAAAAGAGGCTTAGAGAATTTCTTCTTCTTCCTCAGCATAGGCCTTTAGCTATCCCTCCTGTCTTGGACATTGTAGATGATGCTTTTTCTGAGGCTAATTTGAATCCTGATTCCATGCCTCCTGCTCCTTCTAAGCCTGATAGATTTTATAGGGTTCCTGACTCTCATTTATTTTTATTTAAAAACCCTTCTGCAGATCCTGAAACTATTTCTCAGGGTTCTAAGGCTGCTAAGGTTGCTACTTCTAAAAATCCTATTCCCTCTGAGAAGGATTCTCGTGCTTTAGACAGGTGGGGTAAAAGGTATATACTTCTGCTACCCTGTCTGTAAGGGCTTTAAATTGCCAGTTTCATATGTTTAAATATCAGCAATTTCTTTTGTCTGTTTTAAAGCAAAGCTTGCTTCCCATGCTTCTTGTGCAGAGGATAAGGAACTTCAGGATGTTTTGCATGCTACTGAACAGGTTAACAAGCATAGCTTACATTGTGGTTTTGATGCTTTGGATGCTTCTTGCAGGGCTGCTGCCTCTGGTACTGTGATTAGGAGACATGCCTGGCTTCGTGAACAAAGTTTACCTGAACAGGTTAAGGCTAAGTTATTAGATGCCCCTGTTCAATAAGATGTTCTTTTTGGTTCTAAGGCTGAGGAAGTTATTAAAAAGATGGAAGAAAAGGCATAATCCATGCAGACTGTAAAAGATTTCTTGCAAGTTCAGCCTCCTAGATTTTCCAGGAATTGGCCCTCTAAAAATTGGTCCTTTCCCACGTCTGACAGGCCTCAAAGGGGAAGATATAGACGCTCCAGAGGTCGTGGTCAAGGCCAGACCTCTTACAGATCTAGACAATGGACTGCTTCTTCACCTAGAAGGGGAGAAGACAGATCCCAATCTCAAAGAAAGCAAACTCAATGACTCTCTCGGTTGGGCTTCAGGACCCCTTCACCTGGACGCCTCTCTCGGAGGAAAACTGTCTCTTTTTTACAGAAATTGGACTCATATTACCCAGGACAGATGGGTATTGGACGTGATTTTCAAAGGTTACAAGTTCCACTTTCACACTTTGCCAAGGACTCACGGTTGGCCAGATCTGCCAAAACTTCAATGGTCAGAGGCCTTAACTCAAGTGGATGCTCTTCTGGCCATGAGAGCCATAGAGCCTGTTCCACTCTCGGAAATGGGAAAAGGGTTTTATTCAAGGCTGTTTCTGGTTCCCAGAAAACAAAACTCATGGAGACCTATTCTGGACCTTTCTGTGTTAAACACCTTTTTGGAAATTCCAAAGTTCAAGATGCTTACTCTACAACAGCTAATTCCAATGCTCTCTCAGGACGCCTGGATGGTGACATTGGACTTAAAGGAAGCCTATCTGCATATCCCTATCAGACAAGAACGCAGGAAATTCCTCAGGTTCAAGGCAGGTTCGAGGCACTTTCAATTCTCTGTTCTGCCCTTTGGTTTATCTACTGGGCCCAGAGTCTTCACCAAGTGCCTGGCACCAGTAGTGGCTTACTGCAGACTTCAGGGGATCCAGATTTACCCCTATTTGGACGACTGCCTTATTCAGGCAGACAGCAAAGATCTTCTGCTTCAACATCTGGACTTTGTTCAACGTCTTCTCCTACTACTGGGATTCTCAGTGAACATAAAAAAGTCACATTTGATCCCTTCTCAACAAATGGTATTCTTGGGAGCCCTCTTAAATACGACCTTACAAAGGGCCTACCTCACTCAAGAAAAACAAACTCAGCTGGCTTCTACTTTCAACACCTTGGCAACTCTATCTCAGCTCACTGCAAGGAAATTCCTGCAGGCTCTGGGCTACATGGCTTCCTGCATTCTGTTGATTCCAAATGCAAGGCTTCACATGAGAAAGCTTCAATGGTATCTGAAAAGTGTATGGTCACAGCATTACCACGATCTGGATATTCTGATTCCTCTGATCCCCTGCCTCCAGAAGGAATTCCTCTGGTGGTCCAGGGCTTGCACTTTAAACGAAGGAAAACCTTTTTGTCTCCCCCAACCTACTCAAATCCTAACCACGGACGCCTCGGATTATGCTTGGGGAGCACACTTTCTAGACAATTGCCAGCAGGGAACCTGGACAAAGGACCATCTTCACTGGCACATCAATCTGAAGGAAATGTTGGCAGTACAAAATGCCCTTTTAGCCTTCAAAAACCTTTTACAACCAGGGCCTCTGCTAATTCACACAGACAACACCACGGTCATGTGGTACATCAACAAGCAGGGGGGTTCTCATTCATACCCCCTTTGCAGACTAGCTATGGGTTTATGGGACACAGCTCTCAATTTGAATCTGCATCTCCAGGCTCAATTCATTCCAGGGAAACAGAATCTCTTAGCAGACAGCCTGAGCAGAAACATTTCAGATCCTCACGAATGGATGCTAGACACCAACTTGTTCAAAAGGATTACTGCAGTTTGGGGATGTCCCCAGATAGATCTGTTTGCATCCCATCTCAATCATCAGCTGCCTCGCTTTTGCACCAGGTCCTTCCACAAAACAGCATGGAGAGTGGATGCCCTGTCCTTCAGCTGGAGAAGCCTTTCAGCATATGCCTTCCCTCCTCTTCCTCTACTGCCTCGGGTACTACTGAAGATAAAACAGGACAAGCCAAAGTTCCTCATCCTGATTGCTCCAAATTGGCCTCGACAGTTTTGGTGTCCAACCTTAAAGCTCCTGTTCTCGGGGCCTCCTTGGATTCTTCCACTGAGCCCTTCGCTTCTGTCCCAGCATCAGGGTCAGTTACTACATTCCAATCTCAAGACCCTTTGCCTGGCAGCTTGGCTCTTCAAAGGAATTTGATTTCTTCTAGTCTTCCCAAACAAGTTTTGGATGTTCTTTTGGAAGCTAGACGGCCTAGCACTAGGAAATCCTATGCCTCTAAATGGAAGAGGTTTTCTATTTGGATGCAGGACCGAGGCTCTGTTCCTCAGGTTCCTGATCTCTCCTCTATTTTGCTTTACCTTTCGGAACTTTTATCTAAAGGGCTTTCCTTTTCTTCCATTAAGATACATGCTTCTGCTATCTCTGCATTACAGTTCTGATCCTCCTGTTTTTTCACATCCTTTGGTGAAGCAATTCTTGAGAGGGGCTAAAAATTTGCGGCCTCCAAGGACCCCTCCTGTCCCTGCCTGGGATCTTAATTATGTTTTAGAAAAACTTACTTTGCCTCCTTTTGAGCCTGCTGCATCTTCAGATATTAAGTTTCTATCCTGGAAGACTGTTCTTTTGCTAGCATTGACCTCTGCCAGAAGGGTCTCAGAGTTGCAAGCTCTCATGGCTGTGGAACCATACCTTATTTTCCATCAGGACAGAGTATCCTTGAGGACCAATCCTACTTTCATGCCTAAGGTGATTTCGAAAGTGGCTTTAAATCAGACAATTCACCTTCCTACTTTCTTTCCAAATCCTCAAAATAAAGGGGAAAGGATTTTGCATTCATTGGATGTGCACAGGCAGTTACGATTTTACTTGGATAAGACTAAAGATTTCAGAAAGTCTGACCAATTGTTTGTTTCCTTTGCCTCCAGTTCTCTTGGAAAACCTATTTCTAAACAAACTATTTCCAAATGGATTGCTTATGGAATCAGATTTTGTTACACTCATCATGGGAAACAGTTTCCAGGGACCATTAGAAGTCATTCTACTAGAGCAGCTGCTACTTCTGCAGCTTTCCTCAGAGGAGTCCCTACCAAGGATATCTTGGAAGCTGCCACTTGGAGTTCTGTGCATACTTTTCCAAGCACTACAATCTCCCCTTGTTTTCTAAGTCTAGGGCAGGCTTTGCCTCTGCTGTCTTGCAGGGTATTCTTGTCTCCCCTTCTTCTATCTAAAGCCTCCTCCCCCTCTACACTGCTTTGGGATTCCACCCTACAGTTATGACTGCAACAGTGAAACACGAAGAACATAGTACAGTTGTGTACACCTAACATAAATGTAGATGTTCGAGTGTCTTCACTGTTGCAGTCGGGTTTCCCTCCCTCCTATCCCTCTTTTTCTCTTATTTGTGGTGTATTTGTGTTTCCTTGTTGGATTCATTTTTGATTTGTTGGGGACTTCTGACATCTAGGGCAAGAAAGGCTGGAGAAGATGGCGTCGGCTGAGGGCTATGTACCAAGGCGTACTGACGTCAGGATACTAGCTTATACAGCCGACGCCGGACCCAGACTTTGGGATTCTGGCCGACCCCGGGCTGCCTGCCGGCAGGAGCACCCTACAGTTATGACTGCAACAGTGAAGACACTCGAACATCTACATTTATGGTAGGTGTACACAACTGTACTTTCTGAAAATCCCAATGGTCGGTCACTCACCCAAGACAGAAGGGGTTAACAATGGATGTTGCTCACATTGTGAAGGTGGACAGGTCTCTTCACCAAGAGGCCTTAGCGCACCTCAAGAGTTGCATCCTAAAGCCTGTATATCAATCACAAATGACAGATTTGTGCTAAAGATATAAACCAGAGGTTATTACATTCCCTTTCTCTCCTTTCCCCCAAATTTGAAAAAGTTACCAAACATTCCTCCCTGTCAAAGACAAAGCAGCACCCAAGGAAGTGCAAAGACTGCTAAACGAGCAAGTCATCCAAGAGGTCCCACCAGACCAACTAGGATACAGAACTTACTCAGGATTCTTTTTAGTGCCAAAAAAAAAAGCCCGGGAAACTCTGGCAAATTTTGGACCTCGGCCATCTCAATCAATATGTCAAGCAGTCTAAGTGCCGGATGGTCATGGTTCATTTCATTCTCCTACTTTTGAGAGTGAACAACTTGATGTGCTCCATAGACCTTCAGGATGCATGCTACCTTATCAAGACTGACAGGTGGTCCAGGAGGCATCTCTACTTCCAGCTGGAAGCCAGTCATTTTCAATTCAGAGCCCTGCCATTTGGCCTCACCACAACCTCTTTGGTGTTCACCAAATGCACAGCAGTGGTAGTAGCGTGATGCAGGCTGCAAGGGTTCAGTGTGTTACCTTATCTGGATGACATTTCCATCACTACCAGACATCTCCTTATCTAAGCGAGAGACTTCTTGCTCCAAACTTGTTTTTTTGCAGGGAATCCCAATCAGTCTGGACAAGTCAAACTTTTTCCCTGTATAACTGATAGAGTTCATCAGGGGACACTTGAACACAATCCTTCAGACTACAAAACTTCCACTAAACAGGTGATCAGCACTTCACAATCATACTCAAGTTGTCCTTTCCCTTTCATCACAACAACCAATGCCAAGAATGGTCCTTTGCTTAGAGGCTGCCATCGAACCCAATATCACCTTGGTTCCTCTTGCCAGATATGACATGAGAGTACAACGGTGGACTCTAGCAGTTCAGTGGTCTGTCTAGTGACAGCCAGTGTCTTTCCTGATTTGTCTTATGAACATTTGCAGAACTCTCGTACGCTGGTGGCTCAAGTTCCCTATGGAATTGCAAGGTCACCTGTTTGTCTTCCCCCAGCCCAAAGCCAGTGTGACCATGGATGTTTTACTGTTGAGATAGGGCACTACAGGGAAAAGATGGTCCAAGGCACATGGTCCCCTTCCTAGGCTTATCTCCATGTCAACATTCTAGAGATGAGGGCAGCCTTCCTAGCATTGCGGACTTTTCAAGACAGGAGGACTGTTATCTGTCCAAACAATTAACATGTAGTAGTTTGGTACATCAACAAGTAAGAGAGAACCCGATCATCTGATGTTATCAGTCTATGTTAATTTTTTACAGTTTGGATGCGATTCCAATCCTCAGAACTGGCTTGGCCTTTGTACAGCTTGTGCCAGCCAAATAACTCGCGAGTCAAGTCTGTGCCCACAATGCCCCTCTCTCTATTACCTCAAATCTCATTTGCGCCTCTGTCAGCAAGACGTGTCGGCAGTTGCTCTCAGCTAAGTGTCTTAGGTTTTCTTATATTCAGCTATATTTTTTCATGATTTCTGTGTGTGTTGTGTGAGTAGCTCTACCCTGTACGTTATTCTTAGTTTCCCTTCTCCTCCTTAACCCATAGGGGTTTTCTCTTCAGTACAGTTTTTGGTATCCCATTCCTCCGTATACCTCTCTGGTAGTCTTTTCTACCATTGCTGGTAGATCTCTTGACTTTCCCTTTATCTTTTTACCTTTCCAGTAAATCATTTTACTATTGCTGGTTGATTTCCTGTTCCTTCCTTCTGTCGTGTGTATGTGATTTTGTAGTAGTGTTCTTGCCTTTTCATGTATGGCAGAAAAAACACCAAAAGGCACTTCTGGATTCAGACAAAGCCAGGAGTGTGGAAGAAAGATGCCCAGTTCAGACGGGTATCTTTCCTGTGTCTGTTTAGGAGCACCTCGCTTACAAATTGACTGCGACTTATGTAAGGGCTTCAGTCAGAGGACTTTAGTTGAGCGTCAGCACAAGCTCATACTAAAGAGCTTGCTCAAATCTCCATTTAGTGAAGCCTGGTCCAAGGCCAACTATGCTTCCAAGGATGTGTCAAAAAAAGAAGTCTCTCGGTACTGGCATCTCCATCGGTGCAGGTTGCCCGTAAGCATAAGGCTTTGGTTCCAACTACCTCAAAACTGACTGCTAAAGTTCCGAAACTTCAAATTGATGTCCCCTCGGCACCGTCCACTTCCATGGTGCCCTCAACACTGGGGTCAGCTCCAGCTTCTTTAGTTTCTGGCTTGGTGCCAACTTCGCCCTCAGTGCAGCATCATGTTTTGGCCCCCTCTGCGCCTCAGCAGCCTCTGCTCATTACCTCGGTGCCGAAATTAGACCAAGACCCGCCCAGGACAAGGTATTCTCTCTCCATAGACCCTTTTGTGGCCCAGCTGCCTAGCCACTTTCTAGAACTTCCAGAGTCTCCCTCGGTCTTCTCAGTTCAATCCTCCAGGAGTTTTTCTGAGTTGATGTGAGGTTGGTGGACCAACTGTTGGTGGCCAGAGGCATTCCTGCCCCTTCTCAGGCCCCCTCCCACCTGGACTTGGGACCTCCTCTCCCAGGACTCCTACTGTTTCTCCTCCAGTGACTTCAGCCAGAGTTTCAGAGCCCAACACTTCGATCTCCCCAGTATCAGCTGTTTTGATGCCATTGGGTATTTCCACCTCAGCACCAGAAGTTGCCCTGATTTTTTTTTGGTTCCTACTGTGGAGCCGACAGAGTCTTGGGGCCATGTCCTCTCCGTTGGTTCCATGCGTCTCGGCTCATAGGTTAATACTAGGCTTAACTGCCTTTGTGGACCATTTTAAGCCTAGCCAATTACCCCATGTGAGAATCAAACCCTGCACATTGTGTTTATAAGGTAAACACCTTAACCATTATGCCAACCTTCCAACCCTTCCTGTTTTTATATGGTGCTAGCCTCGGCTCCTGGAACTTCGTCAGTTGTGGGTCCTCCCCTGGCACTGGGGGGGCAGGCTGTCGGAGAGGAGTGTGACCTCAGTACCGAGCTGGTCTTTCTCAGTTCCGGGCTCCCACTCCTCTGTGGGGCACCACCTTCCAGATCATGGAGAGGGCCTTAGCCTCTGCAGGTTCTCAGCTGTTTCCTGCTGCTTTGGAATGTCACGTTTCCATTTCCTCTGGTTCAGAGTTGTCACCAATCCCTACGATAGGACAGCGAACACTGGGGCTTCAAGTTGCCCAGAAACTGGGTCTCTCTTCTTAGGAGTCCTCCGCAGAGATCCTCACTGGGGAACTGCCCCATAAGAAGACATGCAAGAGGAAGCACCTCTATTTCCCTGAAGAATCTGTCACTGAGGACACAGATTTCGATGAAGGGGAGGGTTCCCCCTGGTCACTCTCTGAAGATGTCTCCTTTGGAGGCATCCTGGAAATTCTAAAACAGAGGGGTAACTAGAACTCCCAAGACCCATTCTTGGAGGAAACCGTGTACTTGCAAGTCTTCGGTGCCAGACCATCTACTTCCTGGGTGTCCCCACCCACTGATGATCTCATCAAACTAATCATGCAGTAGACTTGGAAAGCTCCAGACACCATAGAACCTATTCCCAGGTGACCTGACAAGATACCATCACCACTGGAGGGCCACCAGTATTGGCCCAAAATTTTAATAGTAGATGCCATGGTAGTGGTAGCTGCCACCAAAAAGGAACTTGCCAATGAGAGTCCTTCTGTACATCTGATTAACAGGAAGTCTAGGACGGTGGACATGTTTGGAAAGTGGGCTGTGCTTCATCGACCTTCGCCCTTAGATCTTTGAACTTTCTGGGACACTTTACTAGACTTCAGAGAGACCTGACCAGGGAATTATCAGAAACTCTTAACTGGGGCTGTGTCTAACAAGGTACAAGATAAAGTTGCCTCTCAGCTAGCCACCCTGGAGTCTATATCAAACTTGTCCATGCGGCTCATCGCACATGCAGCCGAAGGTACGACCAAGGCAGCGGGTTCCGGTGTTGCCATTAGGCATCATGCCTGGATGCGCTTGTGTGATTTCGTGGAGCCCTTCAAGTCTTACTTTGTTAATGCTCCATTTGACGGATCATCCTTGTTTGTCCTCAAATAAAGAACACATTAACCAGGTGTGAAAAGGATAGTAAGACCCTGTCTGCTGTGGGTATTCATTTTTCTACTCCTCAACAATCCTTTTCTAGGAATCAGAGGAGTGGAAAAATGTGGTTCAAAAAGTCCCAGGGGCCTTTCCTGGACACACGTGGTGGCAGCTCCTATTGAGGTAGAGGGGAGTGCTCAGATGGAAGACGCCGACCCCGAGGAAGAGGTGGCCCACAAAACCAGGGGTCCAGAGACTCCTTTTCTGGACAGCCCTACCAGCGCTCCTGAAGGGGGGCCCAATTGCTTGCATCTGGAAGCAGTCGGGGGAAGACTCATTAGTCTGGCGACAAATAATCTCCGATACTTGGGTGCAGAAAATCATTACCAGAGGCTATCACATCCCTTTCATCCTTTTTCCATGTTCTCTCAGAAAAATCCCCAACGTTCCACCCCATCAGAGGGATCAAGCAGCCAGAGAAATCCAAAAGCTGTTACAAAGAGTCATCCAAGAAGTTCCACCAGACCATATAGGATCTGGCTTTTACTCAAGAGTTCTTTTTAGTGCCAAAAAAGGCTGGGGACTGGAGGCCAGTATTGGACCTCAGCCTTCTGAACAACTTTGTTCAGCAAACAAAATTCCAGATGGTCATGGTTGAGTCTATTCTTCCCTTTCTATAGGAAAACGATTGGATGTGCTCTAGACTTCAAGATGCATATTACCACATAAAAATGGACAAGCTCTTGAGAAGGTTTCACCATTTTCAGCTGGGGGGGGGGGGGCAGTCATTACTACTTCAGAGCGCTGCCCTTTGGTCTCACCAAAGCCTTCAGGATGTTCGAATGAATGGCATCTGTCATGGCTGACGTGAAGTTATGCAGATTCCGGGTGTTTCCTTATCTAGACAACTGGCTCCTCACTGCCCTGACTATGCGTCTACTGATTCAATCCATAGATGACTTCACATGCCTGTTCAGTAACCCTGGGCATTACAGTCAACTATGAAAAGTCTCATCTATTCCCCACTCAAGATTTAGAGTACATAGGAGCCCAGCTCAACACAGTTTCATGCATAGCTTCTCTACCCTTTCACAGGCTCTAAAAGGTAAGGTAGCAAGTTCAGTCCATTTTACCAAAAAGCAAGGTGCCTGCTCTTCTAATTCTTCAGGCCCTAGGATCCGTTGCAGCAGCTATCAGTCTGATCCCACTGGCAATGTTTCACATGAGAATACTTCAATGGCTTTTAGCCTCACAATGGTCCATTCTTTCTCACCCAGTGAATCAACCAATCCTGCTAATGGAACATTTCAAAAAGATGTGCCCTGGTGGATGAAGTCTGAAGAAATCTTAATGGACCGTCCATTTGTTTCCCCCTCGGCCCAAGGCTATAGTGATCATGGTTGCCTTCCAGATGGGGTGGGGGGAGGCATTATCTGGGAAACTAGAGTCCAAGGCACTTGGTCTCCTCAAGAGGCTAACTTACACATCAGTGTTTTGGAAATGAGAGCAGTGCTCCTAGCGTGGCAAGCCTTTCAAGCTACTCTTCCTTTGGGAACAGTTGCAATCCAGTCAGACAACATGTCACTAGTCTATTACATCAACAAATGGGGGAGGGGGGCAGGGGATCAAGTCCTACCCCCTCTGCCAGAAAGCTGTCAGATTTTGTAAATGGGCAATATCCTCCAATCGCTTTCTTGTGGCAATGTACATCTCGGGGATCTCAAGTGTGATAGTGAACAAGTTGAGCAGACACATTCTACTACCTTGTGAGTGGTCTCTAAATCCCAAAGTGGCAAAAAAAAATATTTTGCCACTGGGGCGAACTTTGTTGTGACCTATTTGCCTCCACAGTGAACAAGTGCAGCACATACTTTGCCCTAATCCCTCCACAGGGATTGTCCCCGAGAGACACTTTGCTCCTCGATTGGCCCTCGGGTCTCCTTTATGCCTTCCCCTCATTTCCCTCTTCCTGTAGGAAGCTCAAAGGTTGCGAGCCAAAGTGATCCTCATTGCCCGTTTTGGCCCAGGCAAGTTAGGTTCCCCTTTCTATGGCCTCTCTTGGTTCACCAAACATGGATTCTGGACCCAGTTCCGGACCTGCTACTCACAAGGGCTGCTACATCCCTATCTTTACTCCCTCAAGCTCACAGCTTGTTTCCTCCTTTTCGGTTAGTTGCTAGACAAAATAATACTTCCTGTCCAAAAAATTCTTCTTGCTTTCCATAGACCTTCCACCTGGAAACTTTATTCCAGTAAATGGAACAGATTTTCTCTTTGGGCCTTTGAAAGCAATTTAGACCCTTTCTCTGCTCCAGTTAAAAAATGTTTTGGAATTCTTAGCTGATATTTTTGACCAAGGAGCTGTTGCCTCCACTTTTAGAGTTCATTTAGCAGCCATCTCTAATTTTCACAATGGATATGATGACCATCCTTTAAATGTACATCATGTTACCCCGCTGCAGTCATCACACTTGGGTTATCCTGCTGTCAGGTGGTCCCGCAGTCGGCCAGAGTTCCAAAGTCTTGGTCCGGCGTCGGTTGCTGTTGCTTCCTCCCTGACGTCAGTGCGCCAGGGGTATATAAGAGGCATCCGACGCCATTTTCTTCAGTCTTTCTTGCCGCGCGGTACCCGAAGCAGAAGCAGTTCGCAAGTGCCGGTCGGCCGACACCTGAGATTTTCTAATCGAATTTCAGTCCAAAGTCTTCAACTTTGGAAATTCACAGACAATTACATTACTACTTGGATAAAACTAAGGCTTTCAGAAACTCTGACCAGCTCTTTGTAGCCTATGCTGCAGGATCACAAGGAAACGCCATCTCAAAACAGAACATTTCAAAATGGATAGGACATTGCATACGTTTCTGCTACACGCATCATGGGAAACCGGTACCTGCTAGCATTATGTCCCACTCCACCAGGGCTACAGCTACATCAGCAGCCTTTCTCAGGGGGGTGCCAACCAAAGATGTTCTGGAAGCTGCAACTTGGAGTTCAGTGCACACCTTCACCAAACACCATCACTTACCTCTATATTCTAAGACTAGAGCTGGCTTTGCCACTGCAGTTTTGCAGGGCCTACTAGCTTCTTCTAACCCTCTTTAACTCCACCACCCATCCTTAGCTTTGGGATTCAACCCAAGTGTGATGACTGCAGCAGGGTAACACGATGAACATAGTACAGATGTTCTTCATCTCACATTGCTGCAGTCCTTACACTTGGGTAGTCCGCTGTCCTCGGTCGGCCCGAATATCAAAGTATAAGGCTGACGTCGGTCAAGGCGCATTTGACTGACATCAGGACGTCAGGGTACAAATGCGCATGACCGACGTCATATCCTCAGTCTTTTTTGCCGCATGGTCCGATGCAGAAGCAGCGTTGCAAGTGCCGGTTGGCGTTCTGAAATTGTTCGATTTCGGAGTTTCAGACCGAGTCAAAGTTGGCCAAGTACCCCGTTGGGGAATATTTTAGTTTTTTCTTGCCGCAGTGGTTTACGGATGTCAGAAAAGTGAATAATTGTATTTCTTGTGGGAAACAGATACCGTAGAGACTACCATACTTTGTGTATTCCTTGTTTAGGGCCTGAGCACGACGTTGTTGGGTGTCGCTCTTGTGCTAGATTCAATAAGCGCACTATTAAGAGAAGATTAGATTGTGCCAGGTTAGTCTTCGGGAAGCGGTGCAATTATAAAATGCCGTCGGATGCTCCGCCCGCTTCTTCGAAGAAGCGCAAGGACAAAGCAGTTAAACCTAGGCTAGAGGAACCGTCAGTACCGGACGCCGGTTCTTTAGAGGTGTCTGTGGAGCCGGTGGTTCCACCGGAGGTTTCTTTGGGATCCCAGGGAGAGACTTTGTTATTGCAGGATGTGGCCTCTCAGGAGGCAGGCCAGGCTGATGGGGCTTCTCAGGTTACTATACTCCCCTCCCTGCCTAGGGTGGTTAGGCCCTCTCCTTCTGTTTCCAAGGCTTCTCCCAGGGGCAGGCCAGGTTTAGCTTCAGTTGGTGTTACCCCTAGTTCTTCAGGAACTGTGCCCAAGAAGCATATGCTTAAAATGGCAGAAGATTTGATTACTTTGATTAGGGGTTCTATGCCCCCTCCTGATAACAGACCTAGGGTGGAGCCTGAGCTAGGGAGTTTTGAGCAGGCTTCAGATGTTTCAGAGTCTTCGGCTGAAGACTTGCAGGAGTACTCTCCTTATTCTGATTCTGATGTGGATGATTCTACTCCTTCTGCTTCTCCTCCTGAGGATTTTTCTTTTTCAGAAACTCTTCATTCCATGAGGGAGCATTTTAAGTGGGAAGGTCAGGACTTCTCTGATTCCAGGAAAAGGCTTAGGGAATTTTTGTTTTTACCCCAGCATAGGCCTTTGGCTATACCTCCTGTTTTGGATGTAGTGGAAGATGTTTTTACAGAGGCTTCTCTTAATCCTGATTCTTTGCCTCCTGCTCCTGTTAAACTGGATAGGTATTACAGGGTGCCTGAAGCTCATAAGTATCTTTTTAAGAGTCCTAGGGCAGACCCAGAAACTGTTAGCCAGGGGCCTAAAGGTGTTAAGGCTTCTGTTGTAAAGAATCCGGTTCCTGCAGACAAAGAGGCCAGGGCCTTGGATAGATGGGGAAAGAAAGTTTATACTTCTTCCACTCTTGCTATGAGGGCTTTGAATTGCCAGTTTCACATGTTGAAATACCAAAACTATCTCCTTTCACAATTGAAGTCTAAGGTTGATGCTCTGGCAGAAGGTATTGATTGTAAAGAGTTGCAAGATTTAGTACATGTTTCTGAACAGGTGGGTAAGCATTCTTTGCAATGTGGTTTTGATGCTGTACAGGCCTCGTCTAGGGTGGCTGCCACTGGGTCAGTTCTTCGCAGGCACGCCTGGCTGAGGGATCAAAATTTATCTGACCATGTTAAAACAAGGATTTTAGATGCTCCTTTACAATCTGACGTGTTGTTTGGTTCTCCTGTTGAGGCAGTTTTAAAGAAAATGGAAGACAAGGCTAAGTCTATGCAGACTGTTAAAGATTTTTGCAGGTCCAGCCTCCAAAGTTTAGTAGAAATTGGCCTACTAAGGGGTGGACGTATCCTTCTTATGATTCCCAGTCTAGGGGTAGATCTAGACGTGGTAGGGGCAGAGCTCAGGGCTCTTTCAGGCCTAGAACAGGGAGTTCTCCTGCACAGTCTTGGTGAGGGCAGGGGTCAGTCCTTTCGTAAACAGACCCAATGACCTACCTTTTCAGCTGCCAGAGCCTTCTCGTCTGGCAGCACCTTTGGGAGGAAGATTGGCACTTTTCAAAGAAAATTGGAGTTTAATTACCCAAGACAGATGGGTATTGGATATCATACACCACGGTTACAGGTTTTATTTCCATACCTTGCCTCCTTTCAAAGGCATGCCAGACGTTCCTCCTCAACAAAGAATAGAGGCTCACAAGCAAGTTTCTCTGTTACTCCAAATAGGGGCCATACAGCCGGTCCCTATGCCAGAAGTGGGCCTAGGATTTTATTCTCGCCTGTTCCTAGTACCAAAGAAGGGGAACACGTGGAGACCAATTTTGGATTTATCTATCCTCAACACTTATCTGGACATTCCCAAGTTCAAAATGTTGGCGTTACAGCAGCTTTTACCTCTGCTGGGCAAAGATCATTGGATGGTAACTTTGGATCTCAAGGAGGCTTACCTTCATGTTCCTATCAGACTAAGTTGCAGGAAGTATCTGCATTTTCGAGCTGGGACTTCTCACTATCAGTTCTCTGCATTGCCCTTTGGCTTATCTACTGCGCCCAGAGTGTTCACGAAAGTTCTGGCTCCAGTGATAGCTTTCTTCAGGCTAAAAGGAATACAGATCTATCCTTATTTGGACGACTGCCTGATTCTGGCTCAAGGAAGGAAGAGCTTCTTCATCATTTGGAATATGTGATAGCAGTGCTAAGATGCCTGGGGTATTCTGTGAGCGAAATAAAGTCCAGTCTAGTACCCTCTCAGGACATGTGCTTTCTGGGTGTGAGACTGAATACAGCATCCCAGATGGCCTTTTAACCCCGGACAAACAAAAGAGTCTTTCCCTTTACTTCCATCAACTATCTCATCAGTCCGGGCTGACTGCAAGGACAGTCCTTCAAGCCTTAGGGTTCATGGCATCTTGTATTCTGGTGCTTCCCAATGCCAAACTCCATATGAGGAAGCTGCAAGGGTATCTCAAAATGTATGGACACAGCACTGCCAGGATCTGGACACTGTCATTCAAATAATACCTTGCATTCAAAAGGAATTTTTGTGGTGGGCTCAGGAATGTCACCTAAACAAGGGACTCTCTGTGACCCGGCCAGAGGCGAGTCAGATTTTAACGACAGATGCCTCAGACAAAGCTTGGGGAGCTCATCTAAATGGAAAGTGGATACAAGACAAGTGGCCTGCCAGACTACAACATCTACATATCAACCTGAAGGAGATGTTAGCAGTCCAGTTTGCATTAATAGCTTTCAAGGATTTACTTCTTCCAGGGCAGGTTTTGATTCTAACAGACAACACAACTGTCATGTGGTACATCAACAAGCAAGGGGGAACGTATTCTTATCCTCTATGCAGGCAAGCAATGATTTTGTGGGAGACTGCTCTCAGTTTACAGCTCAATCTTCAGGCAAGGTTTCTGCCAGGAGCACAGAACTCCTTAGCAGATGTGTTGAGCAGGCAATTATGGATCCCCACGAGTGGAAATTGGATCCTCATGTATTTCAGAAATTGACAGTGTCATGGGGAACTCCAGACATAGATCTGTTCGCTTCTCCACTAAACCATCAGCTGCCAAAGTTTTGCACAAAAGGTTTCATCCCACAGCTTGGAGAGTGGATGCTCTTTCTTTCAATTGGAGCAATCTTCATGTGTATGCCTTTCCACCTCTGCCTCTCCTCCCAAAGGTACTTCTAAAGGTCAGACAGGACAAGCCAAGGATGATTTTAATAGCTCCAGATTGGCCTCGACAGCACTGGTACCCATTACTGAGAAGTCTGGTACGGAAGCCTCCATGGCCTTTGCCTTCGATTCCACACCTGTTGTCACAGGAGGACAGCCATTTGCTCAATGTCAAGCTTCACTCTCTGCACCTAACAGCCTGGCATATTCTGTTTTGAACCATAGTGGGCCTCCACTTCCTCAGCAAGTTTTGAATGTTATTTTGGAAGCTAGAAGGCCTAGTACAAGGAAAGTGTACGCAGATAAATGGAAGAGATTTTTATTTTGAAGTGCAGCAAAAGATTTTGATGTTTCTGAGCCTAATTTGAGTGTGGCTCTTCAATATCTTACTGAGTTACTGGACAAAGGTTTGTCTTTCTCTTCTATTAAGGTTCATGCTGCAGCAATTTCGGCTCACTATGATTGTGACCCACCATTGTTTTCTCATCCTTTGTTCAAGCAATTTCTTAGAGGGGCAAAGAATATAAGACCCCCACGAAGAGCTCCTACTCCTGCTTGGGATCTCAATTTTGTGTTGGAGAAACTCACTCTACAACCTTTTGAGCCTGCAGCGACTTCTGAGTTGAAATATTTATCATGGAAGACTGCTTTTTTGTTGGCCATTACCTCTGCAAGAAGGGTTTCTGAATTGCAGGCCCTTATGGCGGTTGAGCCTTTCTTGATTTTCCATAAGGATAGGGTATCTTTACGTACTAATCCTTCCTTTATGCCTAAAGTGGTTTCTAGTGTGGCTTTAGACCAAACTATTCATTTGCCTACTTTTTATGCAAATCCCCAAAATAAAGGGGAAAAGATTTTGCACACTTTAGATGTACACAGGCAGTTGCGATATTATTTGGACAGAACTAAAGGGTTCAGGCAGTCTCAGCAGTTATTTGTTTCTTTTGCTTTGAGTTCTCAGGGCAAGCCTGTGTCAAAACAAACTATTTCTAAGTGGATTGGGTTTTGCATTGCTTTCTGTTATTCCCATCATGGCAAGGAGATTCCAGCTGGGATTAGGCCTCATTCCACTAGAGCTACTGCCACTTCGACAGCTTTTTTGAGGGGGGTGGCAACCAAGGATATTTTGGAGGCAGCTACTTGGAGTTCAGTGCACACTTTCTCTAGGCATTATCACCTGCCACTTTACTCTAAATCCAGGGCTGGTTTTGCCACTGCTGTTTTGCAGGGCATTTTGGCAGCTCCTGCTTCCTTATAGTTTGGCCATCCTCCCATGCCTCTGCTTTGGGATTCTACCCAAGTGTAAGGACTGCAGCAATGTGAGATGAAGAACATAGTACAGTTTTGTAGCTACCATAAATGTAGATGTTCGAAGATCCACATTGCTGCAGTCCAATTTACCCTCCCTCCTTCCCCTCTGTAGTTAGAGGTGGTTGTGTGGGTTGAGTTGTAAATATTGTGTATATAGTGTATATTTTGTACATATAATTAGGGCAAGGGTGCTTGGTTGTTTGTTTTGCTGTCTTTTGGTTTTGACCTTTATTTTTAGGGTCTTCTGACATCTGGGGCAAGAAAAGACTGAGGATATGACGTCGGTCATGCGCATTTGTACCCTGGCGTCCTGATGTCAGTCAAATGCGCCTTGACCGCCGTCAGCCTTATACTTTGATATTCGGGCCGACCGAGGACAGCGGACTACCCAAGTGTAAGGACTGCAGCAATGTGGATCTTCGAACATCTACATTTATGGTAGGTACAAAACTGTACTTTTTGTACCTACCATAAATGTAGATGTTCGAGTGTTCACCCTGCTGCAGTCCAGGTTACCCTCCCTCCATCCCCTCTGAACTAGCTGGACTTATCCATACCTTTCTATCCTATACAACCTCTGTGGTGTATTTGCTTGTGACTGAAAGTATTGTTTTATTTTTACTTGCATATTTTTATATAGCAATAAGTATTGCCTACCTTTTGGGGGCACCTGACATTTGGGGCAAGAAAAACTGAAGAAAATGGCGTTGGATGCCTCTTATATATACCCCTGGCGCACTGACGTCAGGGAGGAAGCGACAGCAACCGACGCCGGACCAAGACTTTAGAACTCTGGCCGACTGCGGGACCGCCTGACGGCAGGATAACCCAAGTGTGATGACTGCAGCAGGGTGAACACTCGAACATCTACATTTATGGTAGGTACAAAACTGTACTTTTCTCATTGTCTATGCAGTCTTTCTCAAAGGAGTTTTACGTATCAAACCTCCATTCAAGGATCTGTTACCTGTGTGGTATCTTACCTTCATTTTGCAGTACTTAATACTACCTCCCTTTGAACCAGCTGCCACTTGCCATCTCAAATTCCTTTCCTGGAAAACTCTCTAGTGGCCATCACTTCCATCAGGAGAGTCTCGGAAATTCAGGCACTTTGTGTGAAACAAGCCACCAACTCGTTAGAATACACACAGCAAAACAACACTTTAATAAAAAAAATAGTAAAAATATATAAAACGTGAGCGCTTCCACAGAGTCCTCTCTGCTTCCTCAGACTTACTACAGTAAGTGCTGCGCTTGTTTAAATAATGATAGATCTGTGTCAAATCCAATCAGTTTGCAGTATCTTGAAAATAAAAATTAAAAAGACATACACTATATAAACAACCAAATCATATAAATAATGGACTAAAAATGTATGTAAAAAACTGTAAAAGCTTGCTCTATAGAGTAAGATAGTGTTAAAACTGTAGAATATATGTATAGATGTTAAAAGATGTGACTAAACATAATAGTCAATGTTTCAAAGCCCTGTTCCTGAGAAAAGGTTTCAGTGATGTCCCTTATATGTTCTAGGACTCTATCTTTGAGCAGCCAATAGAGTCCTAGAACATGTATGGTACATTAAAAATAATAGAGAGAGAAGTGCGTTAGCGATGCATGTTTTAAAGGAGGGGGCCCACACACACCTTCAAATTTCTAGTGTTACACATTATACAAGAAAATAAAAGAGGTGGGAACATGATAAGACCGAAGCCTGAGAACAAGAATGGATAATTAGATTTCAGGCTGACAGACCACATGGACTAAATAGTAAGGTTTCACGGAAACCTTTTCTCAGGAACAGGGCTTTGAAATATTGATTATTATGTTTAGTCACATATTTTAACATCTATACATGTATTCTACAGTGTTCACACTATCTAACTCTATAGAGCAGACTTTTACAGTTTTTTACATACATTTTTAGTCCTTTATTTATATGATTTGATAATATAGTGTATGTCTTAATTTTTATTTTCAAGATACTGCAGACTGATTGGATTTGACACAGATGCATCATTATTTAAACAAGAGCAGCAGCAGTTACTGTAGTATGACTGAGGAAGCAGAGAGGACTCTGTGAAAGCGCTCACATGTTTTATATATTTTTACTATTTTTTATTAAAGTGTTGTTTTGCCGTGTGTGTTCCAATGAGTTGGTGGCTTTTTTGGAACATTATAGTTTTATCGTTGGTTACTTTATCCAGATTCAGGGGATGTGTGTTTGATACTTTGTGCGAAACCACTGTACATAATTTTTCATAAAGAGACAGGGTGTTGTTGAGCACTAACCCTTAATTTCTTCCTAAGGTGGTCTCTGAGTCAAACAGTAATCAATCCATTCATTTTGCCAGTTGTCTTTACCAAGTTTTCTAACAAAGGTAAATATTGTTTACATTTATTAGACATTCATAGACAGCTGAGACTTCTACCTTGACAGGACTAAAGATTATAGAGCATCAGACCAATTGCTTCCTTTTCAGGACTAAGACTAGGAAAATCTGTATCTAAAGTGACCCTATCTAAATGGTTAAGAGATTGCATTACCTTTATTTACGAACATAATAATCAAAAATTTTCCGCACCAGTAAGAGCGCATTCAACCTACATCCATTGGCACATCAGCTGTTTTTTTCATTCCAAAGCTTCTCTAGATGAAATATGTGCAGCCGCAACTTGGGCTATGCCTCATACTTTTATCACTCTTTACAAATTAGATATGGTCTCCAGGGGAAGAGCATCTTTTATCTCTATAGTTGTCAGGAATATCCTTCCATAAGGCCACCCAGGGAATAAAGTAGCTGGGGACTCATGTCCCAACTGTCAAGAATTAATGAAGATTGGCAACATCGGATAAAGAAGTTATGTACTCACCATAACATTCCATCTGTGTTGTCAGTCTTCATTCATTTCTGACATACCACCCACCTTCCTCCTCCATTAGATTTCCTGGAGGATCATACCCTTGTCCTGGACTTTCATTAGGGTTTTTACCATGGACATGCTTTTTATCACAATTTATATCTTATTCTTGCTATAGTCTGCAAACTTGATCTGAGGTAACCAAGAGGGGCATAGTGGATAGAGACTTGACTCAAGAGTTTTTTGGCTGGTGCAAGCTGTATAAAGGCCGAGCTGGTTCCGTGCATCGAAATCCTATTCCAACTGTCAAGAATGAGCAAAGATCGACAGCACAGATAGAACGGTGAGTACATAACTTCTTTTTATCCGTTGTGTCTATAGGCCATGAAAGTTTGGCAGTGGACTTTTGTCTTCCATTCCTTTGCTTCTTGCAAAGTGCTTTCCAAGGAAGTCCACGGTTGTAGAGGGGACAGCTTGCACAGATCCATCCTCCTGCCTCACAAATGGTCCCTCAAGTCAGAAGGTGGTGTAGAAGAATTTTCGTAGCTGGGGCCCAGTATGCTGTGATGATCTTGCTACTCCTCAAACCATCAAACCATCAAATGCAACGGGTTAATTTCCCTGCTACTCCCCTAGAGGGGAAGTCACCGAGGGATGCTGTGATCCACATTTGGCTTCCTAGTCTTCTTTATGCTTTTTCTCCAACACCTCTCAAACCAGAATTTTAGCAGAAAGCCCTGGAGAAAGATCACAGTAATCCTCATTGCCGTGTCTGGCCCTCAACAAGTTTGGTTCCCTTTCTTGTGGCTTAATCTGAAACCGTCATGGGTGCTGGATCCAATTCTGGATCTAATTTTTCACTCATCTGGAATGCCTATCCCATTCATTCAAGCCCTGAAGTTAACCACTTGTTTTTTCCACTTCCAGTGATAGCTAGTCAGACTGGACATTCTTCCTAGGTTATCCATATTCTTGCTTCCTCCTAGAAACCATCTTCTAGGAGAATTTATAGAAGCAAATGGAAAAGTGCCTCTGTGTGGACTATAGAAATAAATTTAGGTTTCTCTTCTGCACCACTTCAGCATTGTTTTCCTTTTTTTCACTTCCCATGGTCTTAAGACTTTCTAGCCTGTCTTTTTCGGAATGGGGCCAGCTATAGCTCTTTCTAGTTTCCACATTGGAGAAAATCAGTACTCCATTGCTTCTGTCAAATTATGTAAGGCCTTTCTGAGGGGTACTCTTCTTCTCAGGTCTCAGAGATCTTAGTCACTGAGACATTGCTATTATATTTCAAGCACTAACTCAACCACCACTTGAACTTGCTGCCAAGTTGGAATTTCAGTTCCTTACATGAAAAACCTTGCTTTTTTTTGTAGCAGTTACTTCTGCAAAGAGGGTGTCAGAACTCCACGCCCTTTCATGTAAATATCTGTACATTACTTTTTATTAGGACAATTTCCCTTCAAACCAGTCCATCCTTTTTACTAATGATAGCTACTAAACAAACTTAAATCAAAACTTTAATCTCCCAGATGTTCTTCGTGTTTCACTATTGCAGTCATTACATTTGGGTAATCTGCTGGCAGGTTGCCCTCAGTCTGGCTGAATATCAAAGTCTTGGGTCCTGCGTCAGTTGCTGTCTCCTCTTCCATGACGTCAGGGGTATAAAACATGCAGCCAACACAGTTTTCTCCAGTCTTTCTTGCCGTGCGGTGCTCGAAGCAGAAGCAGTTCGCAAGTGCCGGTCGGCTGACTCCTGAAATTTTCGCATTCGAGTTTCAGAACCGAAGTCTTCAACTAAAGCTAAATACCCCGTTGGGGAAACTTTTTCTTGCTCCTTACTGATGTCAGTGAAAGTTAATAATTGCATTACTTATGGGAAGCAAATAACTCATAAGGATTTTCATTTGTACTGTATTCCTTGCCTAGGCCCAGATCATAACGTGCCTTGCTGTCGGTTTTGTACTAGATTCAACCGACGCACTATTCAGCGTCGGTATATCTTTGCTTCAAAATATTTTGGAAACAGATTTAATTACCCTGAAATTTCGGATAGCAATCCGACTACCGGAGTTCACAAAAAACGCAAAGAAAAGGACAGAGACAGACCATCGAGGTCCAAAACCGACGACAAAGCTTCTCCTAAGCCAGTCACCGGTTCACCGGTACTCAGTGAGGCACTTTCGCAGCCCCTGATACCCGCTACTTTTGAGCCGCACGCCTCTACCGAGACCCATGCGGAGTCCTGTATGCTGCGAGATTCTCAGAGTATTGTACCCGTGGATGTCTCTCCCTCAGATGGGTCCAAAGCTGCTGAGCAGGCACCAGCTTCTGAGGGTGTTTACAGGCCTCAACATTTCTATATAAAACCGACGCCAGCTTCAAAAACTAAAACAAAAACAACTTCTGAGGCTAAAAAACCGACGCATGAGCCACGTGCTCAGGCCCCCTATGCCTAAAAAACAGATTATCAAAATGGCTGAGGACTTAATTACCTTGATCAGGGGTTCCCAGCCCCTTTCCTGATAAGAGGCCCAGGCAAGACACTGACTATGAATCTTCAGATCAGGTTTCTATTTCTTCTGATCAGGAATTTTCTATACCACCCTATGAGGATTCAGATGCAGAAGAATCCATCCCATCTGCATCTCCTCCTGAAGATTATTCTTTTGGAGAAACCTTGCGTACTTTAAGGGAACATTTTCATTGGGAAGAGTCAGGATTTCTTGGAATCAAAAAGGAGGCTTAGGGATTTCCTTCTTCAGCATAGGCCTTTGGCTATACCTCCTGTATTAGACATTGTAGATGATGTGTTTTCGGAATCTAGCATGGCTCCTGATTCCCTGCCTCCGGCTCCAAGTAAGCCAGACAGATATTACAGGGTTCCTGACTCCCGCAAATTTTTATTCAAAAATCCTGCTACTGACCCTGAAACTATCTCACGGGGTCCCAAAGGTGTAAAGGCCTCTTCAGCCAAGAATCCTACCCCCCCCCGATAAAGATTCCAGGGTGCTGGATAGATGGGGAAAGAAGGTTTATACGTCAGCAACCTTGGCAATTAGGGCCTTAAACTGCCAGTTTCATATGCTTAAATATCAACAGCGTGTTATGGGATTATTGAAACAGAAAATGATGTTAATTTCTTAATGTGCGTAAAACAAAGAATTACAGGAATTATTGCATGCAGCAGAACAGGTTGGAAAGCATACTTTGCAATGTGGTTTTGATTCCTTGGAGGCTTCTTGCAGGGCCGCAGTCACTGGATCTGTGATTAGAAGGCATGCCTGGCTCAAGGAGCAAAATCTACTTGATCATGTTAAAGCTAAATTGTTGGATGCACCTTTACAGCATGATACTCTGGTAATAAGGCAGAAGAGGTTTTAAAGAAAATGGAAGACAAAGCTAAATCTATGTAAACTGTAAAATATTTCTTACAAGTGCAGCCACCCAGATTCAGTAGACACTGGCATACAAAAAATTGGTCCTTTCCTGTATCCAACAGAGCCTCACAAGGCAAATCTAGATGCACAAAAGGCTCTAGATACCAGTCACAGGGTTCTTACAGGTCAAAGCAATGGGGTGCCTCTCCTCCAAATCTGGAGGAAACAAAGCACAATCCTACAGTAAGCAGTTTCAATGACTTCCCTCTGCCATCACCAAGCACTTAACTTTTAGCAGCCCCCTTGGGGGGAAATTAGCACTTCATGCTCAAAATTGGTAGTTAACCCAGGACAAGTGGGTATTAAACATAGTATCCCAGGGGTACAGATTTCATTTCCATACTTTGCCAGTTCCAAACAGTTGGCCAGATATGCCACAAAATCAATGGGCAGAGGCACAGAAACAAGTTACGTCCCTCATGGATATGAGGGCTATTCAACCAGTACCAGAACAGGAAAAAGGGCAAGGGTTTTATTCAAGACTGTTCCTGGTACCCAGAAAAGACAATGCCTGGCATCCAATACTGGATTTATCGATTTTGAACACATTCTTGGACATCCCAAAATTCAAAATGCTGACTTTACAACAGCTTCTGCCCATGCTGGGCAAGAACGCTTGGTTAGTGACACTAGACTTGAGGCATAACTGCATATCCCAGTAAGGGAATTGTGCAGAAGATGCCTCTGTTTCAAGGCTGGTTTCATGCGTTACCAATTCTCTGCACTGCCCTTTGGCTTATCTACTGCGCCCTTGGTCTTTACAAAGTGCCTGGCACCAGTAATTGCATTTTTCAGACAAAGAAGCATACAAATCTATCCTTACTTGGACGACTGTCTCATTCAAGCAGAAAACAAGGACATTCTTCTTCAACACCTGGCGGTTGTATAAAGGCTTCTAACATGCCTAGGGTACAGAATAAACAAAAAAAAATCACAACTGGTACCCTCTCAAAAAATTACATTCCTGGGTGCAAGCTTGAATACAACTGCCCAGATGGTTTACCTTACGCCAGACAAAGGCAACTGACTATTTACTTCAAACAGATGGCAACAAAAACCCAGTTATCTGCAAGACAAATTCTGCAGGCTTTGGGGTTCATGGCATCCTGCA
This sequence comes from Protopterus annectens, assembly GCF_019279795.1. Classification (NCBI taxonomy): domain Eukaryota; kingdom Metazoa; phylum Chordata; order Ceratodontiformes; family Protopteridae; genus Protopterus; species Protopterus annectens. The sequence continues at coordinate 425,980,754 of NC_056746.1, forward strand.
TTCTACTAATTCCATATGCAAGACTGCATATGAGGAAACTACAGTGGTATCTAAAAAGTTTATGGAGTCAACATTGTCACAGTCTGGAAACAATGATCCCTCTCATTCCCTGCCTACAACAGGAGTTTCTTTGGTGGGTAGAGACATGTCACCAGAACATGGGACGGTCATTCATTCTACCCCCTGCCACCCAAACCCTAACTACAGATGCATCAGACTATGCCTGGGGAGCCCACCTGGCGGGGAGATGCATTCAGGGCATATGGAGCCCAAAACAAATGCATCTGCATATCAACCAGAAGAAGATGTTAGCTGTTCAGAATGCCCTGACAGCCTTCAAGGATTTACTTCACCCAGGACAACTGTTGATAAAGATGGACAGCACCACGGTTATGTGGTACATAAACAAGCAGGGGGGTACACATTCCTATCCCCTTTGCAGACTAGCCATGGCATTGTGGGACACAGCCCTGACTTGCCAAGTACGTCTTCAAGCTCAATTCCTGCCAGGAAAACAAAATACTCTGGCAGATGATCTAAGCAGAAGTCTTATTGGACCCTCACGAGTGGAAACGGGACCCACAAGTCTTCAGCATGATAACAGAGAAATGGGGGAGTCCAGACATAGATCTATTTGCCTCGTCCCAAAATTATCAACTGGACAAATTCTGCACAAGGATTTATCACAGACAAGCATGGAAAGTGGACGCCCTATCCTTCATTTGGAAAAACCTATCAGTCTTTGCCTTTCCTCCTCTGCCTCTTCTCCCCAAGGTCTTATTAAAGGTCAGACAGGAAAAAACAAAAATTATCCTAATTGCCCCGGACAGGCCTCGCCAGCACTGGTACCCAATTCTAAGGAATATATCTCAACTCCCTCCTTGGTACCTGCCTCAAATACCTCATCTACTGTCTCAGCAGAGCAATCAAATTTTGCACAATCAGCTCCAAACTCTGAACCTGGCAGCGTGGCTGATCATGTAATTATTCAAACACCACCTCTCAGTAAATCTGTGATGGATGTCATTTTGGTAGCCAGAAGGCCTAGTACTAGAAAATCTTATGCTGATAAATGGAAGAGATTCTGTGCTTGGAACCAAGCACAAGGAACGGACACAGCAAAGCCAAATATTCCTCAGATTTTACAATACTTGACTGAGATGCTTGACAAGGGCCTATCTTTTTCATCAATAAAAATCCATCCATGCCTCTGCCATCTCGGCTCATTACAACACAGAGCCTCCCATCTTTTCTCATCCTCTGCTAAAACAGTATGTTAGAGGGGCCAGAAATTTAAGGCCTCCCAGCAGATCACAAACTCCTGCATGGGACTTCAATTTTGTGCTGGAAAAGCTCACCCTGCCTCCTTTTGAACCAGCAGCTACTGCAGATGTAAAGTTTTTATCTTGGAAAACAGCTTTCCTTCTGGCAATCACTTCAGCAAGAAGGGTTTCAGAACTACAGGTCCTTATGGCTGTGGAGCCTTTCATTACATTTCATTCGGACAGGGTGTCCCTCAGGACCAATCCTTCCTTTATGCTTAAGGTGGTATCCAGTGTGGCTCTTAACCAAAACTATTCATCTGCCAACCTTTTACACAAATTCGCAGAACAAGGGGGAGTGAATTCTGACGTACACAGACAACTAAGATTCTACTTAAACAGGACCAATTCTCTAAGAAAGTCTGAGCAACTACTGGTGGCATTTGATGTAGGATTAGAGGGGAAGGCTATTTCAAAGCAGACTATTTCACAGTGGATAAGCCACTGCATTCATTTCTGCTACTTGCATCATGGTAAACCGGTGCCCAAGGAAATCAGGTCACATTCCACCAGGGCTGCATCTACCTCAGCAGCTTTTCTAAGAGGAGTTTCAACCAGCGACATTCTAGAAGCTGCTACTTCGAGCTCTGTTCATACATTTACAAAGCATTATCATTTGCCTCTCTTTTCTAAGTCCAGGGCAGGCTTTGCCACTGCAGTTCTGCAGGGCCTTATAGCCGCTCCTAATGCTATTTAGCTCCATCCCCCCATCCATAGCTTTGGGATTCTACCCAAATGTAAAGACTGCAACAGTGAAAACACAAAGAACATAGTACAGTTGTGTACACTTAACATAAATGTAGATATTCAAGTGTATTCATTGTTGCAGTCCGGGTTACCCACCTGCCATCCCCCTTTTTCCTAGAACTTTTCCTTCCTTCACTATATTCTACAGCCTTTGTGGTGTATTTGCTTTTAGATGAAGGTAAAGTTTATGTTGTTACAATTGCATTTATATATATATATATATATATATATATATATATATATACATATATATATATATGTGTGTGTGTGTATATTTTTTTTTTGCTCTCCATTTGGGGGACGCCTGACCTCTGGGCCAAGAAAAACTGAAGAAAATGGCGTTGGCTGCATGTCTTTATACCCCTGATGACTTGATGTCATGGAAGAAGAGACAGCAACCGACGCAGGACCCAAGACTTTGATATACAGGCCAACCTCCCAGCAGATTACCCAAATGTAATGACTGCAACAGCGAATACACACGGACATCTACATTTATGGTAAGTGTACACAACTGTACTTTTTGTTCCCAAAGTTTTCTAACAAGAATGTATGCTACATTTATTAGATGTTCATAGGCAGCTTCAATTTTACATTCACTGTACGAAATCATTCAGAATGCCTGATCAACTCTTCTCCTTTTCAGCAAATAAATTGGGTCAAGGGGTTTCCAAAGTCACTCTATCCAGATGGTTGTCTGCTTGGTTTAACTCATGTATACAAAGAAAGATCTTCCTCTAACATAACCTGTTAAAGCTCACGCAACTAGAACTGTGGCAACCTCTACAGCCCTTCTTTCCAGGTCATCTTTTGATGACATTTGTGCTGCAGCCTCTTGATCTAATGTTAATACCTCCATCCACAGCCCTTTTTTTTCCTGTTTTTTGCACATGGAGTTGGAGTGTCACTTGATATTCCATTACAACTGGATTTGTTTTCCAGAAAAAGGCCAGCATTTCCTTCAGCCACCCTGCAGAACGTCCTTCCATTAATCCAACCAAGGTTTATATTAGGTGGGGACTCTGTCCAGTCTGTTGAGGAACGGATGGAAAAGAGAACATCAGGTATGAAAATTATGTTCTAACATAATGGTGTGTTGACTGCTTTTGTCATTCCTCAACTGCCCTCCCATCTGGGCTCCCTGCGTTATTATGGAATACGTTGTTTTAACCTAGTTGACTAGATGGGCCTATCTTAAGGCCCTTTAAGTACAGCCTTTTTAGCTCTGGATCAGTTTCTGGGCAGTCATAACCTATTTATTGTGTATTCTTTATAGTGTTGTGGTTGTTCCTGTTTGTTATGAGATCCTAAAGTATTTTTTGTTGGGTAAATTCGATTATGAGGTAATGTCAGGCTTTACAGGTGGTTATGGATAAAGGGGGAAGAACATGAGCTTACGATCCAAAGTCTTGAGTGGAAGTCTAATCCAAGGTAAGATCCGAAGATCCATCTAGTGAGGAAGGATGGAAGCAAGACCGATACAGATCTCTTGTTGTGGTAAGTATATAACCTTTGTTTTTCGAATGTCAGTGGCCTTTCTGAAGAGCATCAACTCTGTGTATTTACTCACTGAGGCTCCCCTTTGTTTGCTTGCAAGAGAGACATTTATTGCAAAGTGTTGCTTTGCTGAAAGGTATACCCTCAAGGTGGTGGTTCTGTATTTAGTAATGGTCATTGGAGAGGCCACATAATTAGGAAGAATACCCAGTTTTCAGTATTGGAAGTAAACACTGATGATCATGGTAGGTATGCATTTTTGAAGGGCAGTGTTTTTTTTTTAATTTTGATCTTAATTTGTAAATGTCTCGTTTGTCCTAGGATGTCTGCAAGAAAGAGAGCATGTTTTGGCGCATGGGATTGGATCACTATTGTCTCTGCTGATGAGGTGGTATCAGGCCCTAGGAAAAGTGCTCTCTTACTATGTGGAAAATTCAGCTCTATATCATATCATATATATTGAAGGTTCATCTGTGTGAACCTCTGTTTGTAGAACTCAAAACAGTGAATGTTCACTTAAGCGAACATTCACATCAGCAAATGGTATACACAGGGAATAGAATTAGTTGACCGATATTACAACCATCACAGGCACACCACTATGTCAAACCTACCCAGGTGGGGGGGCTGCCCCCACCAACTTTTAAATAGCAACTCCGAGATCACACTACAGAGGAGAAAAGGGCATATTTCCTGATGTTGGCCAACTAATTCCATTCCCTGTGCAAAAATTTGCTGTTTTGGGTTTGACAAACAGAGATTTGCTGAGTTGAGTCTTCGAATCTGAAGCAGTTAACTTCATTTTATCTGCAATCTGTGGATATTCGGATCCATATCGGATCCGAGCTGGCAACTTTTTCCCTAGCATCTGCTCCAAGCTCCGAGCCCCTCCCCCTACCCATAATGTACTACCAATCTCCTACCTTCCCTCAGATCTCGTTTGCTGCGCCAGTAGTGAGCATCGTGGTCTCCTTCGCTCTGAGCTCAGGGATGTTTAAAAATCGTTTGTCTTTAGTGTGTCTGAGTTAGTTGTTTCTCTTCCTCCCCCGCTAGTATATCGTTTGTTCGTCGGTTAGTTTAAAAAAAAAGTTTTTATTGTAAAAAACTGTAGAGTAGTTGTTAGGTCTGCCCTTCCCCTATGTGTGATGTTCTTCATCTCACATTGCTGCAGTCCTTACTTATGGGTAGTCCGCGGTCCTCGGTCGGCCCGAATACCAAAGTATTAGGCTGACGTCGGTCATGGGCGCCTAGAACTGACATCAGAGCGTCAGGGTATAAAGGCGCATGACCGACGTCATATCCTCAGTCTTTTTTGCCGCATGGTCCGATGCAGAAGCAGCGTTGCAAGTGCTGTTCGGCGTTCTGAAATTTTTCGGTTTCGGAGTTTCAGACCGATACCAAGTTGGGCTAAGTACCCCGTTGGGGAATATTTTTGTTTTTTCTTGCCTCAGTTACTTACCGGATGTCAGAAAAAGTGAATAATTGTATTTCTTGTGGGAAACAGATACCGCATAGGAATTACCACTCGCTTTGTATTCCTTGTTTGGGACCGGAGCACGACGTAGTTGGGTGTCGGTTTTGTGCTAGGTTTAATAAGCGCACTATAAAACGGAGGTTAGATTGCGCTAGGTTAGTCTTTGGCAAGAGGTGTAATTATAACATGCCGCCGGATGTTCAGACGGCCGGCTTCTACTAAGAAGCGCAAAGACAAATCTTTAAAGCCTAGGCAGGATGATTCGTCTGTTACGGACGCCGGATCTTCAGAAGCTACAGCTGAACAGCTGGATCCGGCTGAAGTTTCTGTTGAGTCCCAGGGGGAAACTTTGATTTTACAAGATGTGGCCTCTCAGGAGGCAGGTCAGGCTGAAGGGGCCTCTCAGGTTTCTATTCTCCCTTCTATGCCTAAGGTGGTTAGGCCTTCTGTTACTGTTCCTAAGGCTCCTTCTAAGGGCAGGTCTGTTTTGCCTTCCTCTGGTGTCGGTTCTGGTTCTTCAGGGTCTGTGTCTAAAAAGCACATGCTTAAAATGGCAGAGGATTTGATTTCTTTAATTAGGGGTTCTATGCCCCCTCCTGATAAGAGGCCCAGGATGGAGCCAGAGTTGGAAAGTTTGGAGCAGGCCTCAGATGATTCTGAGTCTTCTGCTGAAGACATTCAAGATTTCCCTCCTTATTCTGATTCTGATGCAGAGGATTCCACTCCTTCTGCTTCTCCTCCAGAGGAATTTTCATTTTCAGAAACTCTGCATTCCATGAGGGAGCATTTTAAGTGGGAAGGACAGGATTACTCTGATTCCCGGAAGAGACTCAGGGAGTTTTTGTTTTTGCCGCAGCATAGACCCTTAGCAATACCTCCGGTTTTGGATGTTGTTTCGGATGTTTTCTCGGAGGCTTCCCTTAATCCGGATTCTGTGCCTCCTGCTCCAGTTAAACCTGACAGGTATTATAGGGTGCCTGAGGCTCATAAATATCTGTATAAGAGTCCTAGGGCAGACCCAGAAACTATTAGTCAGGGACCTAAGGGTGTTAGAGCCTCTGTTGTTAAGAATCCGGTTCCTCTGGATAAGGAAGCTAGAGCTTTGGATAGATGGGGTAAGAAGGTGTATACCTCTTCTACTTTAGCAATGAGAGCTTTGAACTGCCAGTTTCATATGTTGAAGTATCAGAATTTCCTCCTTTCTCAGCTAAGATCTAAAGTGGATGCTTTGGCAGAGGGCATAGAGTGTAAAGAATTGCAGGATTTAGTGCATGTTTCTGAACAGGTGGGAAAGCACTCTTTGCAATGTGGTTTTGATGCTTTACAGGCTTCTTCTAGGGTAGCTGCCACTGGTTCAGTTATTCGTAGGCACGCCTGGCTTAAGGATCAGAATTTGTCTGAGCATGTTAAGTCTAGAATTCTGGATGCCCCTTTACAGTCTGAAGTTTTGTTTGGTCCTCCTGTGGAGTCAGTCTTAAAGAAAATGGAAGACAAGGCTAAGTCTATGCAGACTGTTAAAGATTTTTTGCAGGTACAACCTCCAAAGTTTAGTAGAAATTGGCCTACTAAGGGGTGGACGTACCCTTCTTCTGATTCTCAGTCTAGGCGTAGATCTAGGCGTGGTAGGGGCAGAGCTCAGAGTACCTTCAGGCTGAGACAATGGAGTTCGCCTGCTCAATCTGCTGGTGAAGGCAGGGGCCAGTCCTTTCGTAAACAGGCCCAATGACCTGCATTTTCAGCTGCCAGATTCTTCCTGCCTGGCAGCTCCTTTGGGAGGAAAGTTGGCTCTTTTCAAACAAAATTGGCATTTAGTTACCCAGGACAAATGGGTATTGGACATTATAAACCGAGGTTACAAGTTCTATTTCCATACCATGCCTCCTTTCAAGGGCATGCCAGACGTCCCTCCCCAGCAAAGGATAGAGGCTCACAAACAAATTTCTTTACTTCTTCAAATGGGAGCTATACAGCCAGTTCCTCTGTCAGAAGTGGGCCTAGGATTTTATTCTCGCCTGTTTCTAGTTCCAAAGAAAGGGAACACGTGGAGACCAATTTTGGATTTATCTATCCTCAACACTTATCTGGACATTCCAAAGTTCAAGATGCTGACTTTACAACAGCTCTTACCTCTGTTGGGAAAAGATCACTGGATGGTTACTCTGGATCTCAAAGAGGCTTACCTTCATGTTCCTATCAGGCCCAGTTGCAGGAGGTACCTGCGTTTTCGGACTGGAAATTTACATCATCAGTTCTCTGCATTGCCCTTTGGCTTATCTACTGCCAGAGTGTTCACAAAGGTTCTGGCTCCAGTGATAGCCTTTTTCAGACTAAGAGGAATACAGATTTATCCTTATTTGGACGATTGCCTGATTATTGCACAGGAAAAGGACGAACTTCTTCAACATCTACAGTATGTGATGGCAGTGTTAAGATGCCTAGGGTATTCTGTGAACGAAACAAAGTCCAGTCTAGTACCCTCTCAGGACATGTGCTTTCTGGGTGTGAGACTGAATACAGCTTCCCAGATGGCCTTTTGACCCCGGACAAACAAAGAAGCCTTTCTCTTTATTTTCATCAAATGTCTCTACGGTCCAGGCTGACTGCAAGGACAGTCCTTCAAGCCTTGGGGTTCATGGCATCTTGTATTCTGGTGCTTCCCAATGCCAAATTGCATATGAGGAAGCTTCAATGGTATCTCAAAATGTATGGACACAGCACTGCCAAGATCTAGACACTGTCATTCAGATAATACCTTGCATTCAGAAGGAGTTTTTGTGGTGGGCTCAGGAATGTCACCTAAACAAGGGACTCTCTGTGACCCGGCCAGAGGCAAGTCAGATTCTAACGACAGATGCCTCGGACAAGGCTTGGGGAGCACACCTCAATGGAAAATGGGTGCAAGACACGTGGCCTGTCAAACTCCAACATTTGCATATCAACTTGAAGGAAATGTTAGCAGTCCAGTTTGCATTGATGGCTTTCAAAGACTTACTTCACCCAGGGCAGGTGTTGATTCAAACAGACAACACTATGTCATGTGGTACATCAACAAGCAAGGGGGAACCCATTCTTACCCTCTTTGCAGACAAGCGATGATTTTGTGGGAAACTGCTCTCAATCTACACCTCAATCTTCAAGCAAGGTTTCTACCAGGAGCACAGAACTCCTTAGCAGATGTGTTGAGCAGACAAATAGTGGATCCTCACGAGTGGAAATTGGATCCTCATGTATTTCAAAAATTGACAGTGTTATGGGGAACTCCAGACATAGATCTGTTCGCTTCTCCACTAAATTACCAGTTGCCAAAGTTTTGCACAAAAATGTTTCATCACACAGCTTGGAAGGTGGACGCTCTATCATTCAGTTGGAACAATCTGCATGTATATGCCTTTCCACCTCTGCCTCTTCTTCCCAAGGTACTTTTGAAGGCCAGACAAGACAAGCCAACCATGATTTTGATAGCACCGGATTGGCCTCGACAACACTGGTACCCACTACTGAGGAGTCTAGTACGAGAACCTCCATGGCCTCTGCCTTTGATTCCGCACCTTTTGTCACAGGAGGACAATCACTTCCTCAATGTCAAGATTCAGTTTCTGCATCTAACAGCCTGGCATATTCTGTTTTAGACTCTGGAGGGTCTCAGCTTCCACAACAAGTTTTGAATGTTATTTTGGAGGCCAGGAGGCCTAGTACCAGGAAAGTTTACGCTGATAAATGGTGGAGATTTTTTATTTGGAGCAAAGGAAAGGACTTTGATGTCTCCAAACCTGATTTAAGTGTTGCTCTTCAATATCTTACTGAGTTATTGGACAAGGGTTTGTCTTTCTCCTCGATAAAGGTCCATGCTGCAGCCATTTCTGCTCACTATGATTGTGACCCTCCTTTATTCTCTCACCCTTTGTTTAAGCAATTTCTTAGAGGGGCAAAGAATATAAGACCCCCACGTAGAGCTCCTACTCCTGCTTGGGATCTCAATTTTGTGTTGGAAAAGCTTACTCTGCAACCTTTTGAGCCTGCAGCTTCGGCCGAGTTAAAGTATTTGTCATGGAAAACTGCTTTTTTGTTGGCCATTACCTCTGCAAGAAGGGTTTCTGAATTACAAGCCCTCATGGCAGTGGAGCCTTTCCTGATTTTTCATAAGGATAGGGTATCTTTGCGTACTAATCCTTCCTTTATGCCTAAAGTGGTTTCTAGTGTGGCCTTAAACCAAACTATTCATTTGCCTACTTTTTATGCAAACCCCCAAAATAAAGGAGAGAAAATTTTGCATACTTTGGATATTCACAGGCAGTTGCGTTATTATTTGAGCAGAACCAAGGAGTTCAGACAGTCTCAGCAGTTGTTTGTTTCTTTTGCCTTGGGTTCACAGGGTAAACCTGTTTCAAAACAAACTATTTCTAAATGGATTGGGTTTTGTATTTCTTTCTGTTATTCCCATCATGGTAAGGAGATTCCGGCTGGAATCAGGCCTCATTCCACTAGGGCTACTGCTACTTCCACGGCCTTTCTAAGGGGTAGCTACAAAGACATTTTGGAGGCAGCTACTTGGAGTTCAGTGCATACTTTTTCTAAACATTACCACCTTCCTCTCTATTCTAAGTCTAGGGCTGGATTTGCCACTGCAATTTTACAGGGCATTTTAGCAGCCCCTAATGCTTTATGATTTTTACCAACCTCCCTTTCCCGTTGCTTTGGGATTCTACCCATAAGTAAGGACTGCAGCAATGTGAGATGAAGAACATAGTACAGTTTTGTACCTACCATAAATGTAGATGTTCGAAGATCCACATTGCTGCAGTCCAATTTACCCTCCCTCCTTCCCCACTGTAGTTTAACAGGGTGCTATGCTTTAGGTGATGGTTGTTGTTGGGCATGTTTTTGGGAGGTATTCTGTTTTTGACTGTGGCCTTTCTTGTTTGGCCTTCTGACATCTGGGGCAAGAAAAGACTGAGGATATGACGTCGGTCATGCGCCTTTATACCCTGACGCTCTGATGTCAGTTCTAGGCGCCCATGACCGACGTCAGCCTAATACTTTGGTATTCGGGCCGACCGAGGACCGCGGACTACCCATAAGTAAGGACTGCAGCAATGTGGATCTTCGAACATCTACATTTATGGTAGGTACAAAACTGTACTTTTTGTGTGTTGTTGATCTTGTAGGGGAGTGGTGGTTGGTGCAGAACCATGGCTGATCAGCCAAAATCAGTGTTTAAGAAATGCAGTGTGTGGCCATAAGCTCTCACCGGCTGATGGACACACTCTGTGTGTTATTTGGGAGTGTCCCATTTGTCGACGCAATGTGCAATCTGTGCTGGGTTCAACCCTAGAGCCGTCAGGGATCGGAAGGCCAAATTGGTAGTCAAAGGCCTTCTCCCTGCATCTTTGCTGGAGTCTGCCACGGCCTCGGTACCCATTTTTCAACCCAGACAGGGACTCAAACTCCCATTTCTTCTGGTGCTGGCTCAGGCAAGGAAAAAGCTACAGTCATTGTAGTGGACAAAGACAAGGAGAGAGAAAGGCACAAAGAGGACAGGGACAAGAAAAGGGATAGACATCGCAAGAGATCCCCCCAGAAAGGGAGCTCTTCCTTAGTCCCCCTTCTAAGTCCATGAGGCCAGTTTCTCCATGGCTACGGTCTCCTTGTTTTTCACCGGAGCCACTGGAACATTCAGATCCAAGGCCTTCCTCGCCCTCACAGCGCAGACCAGCCAGATCCGAGTCGGTGGCTTCTTTGTTATTGACTCGGAGCTTATCAGACTTAGACATGGACAGGATGATGTGGAGATTCATTCAGACCCAAATACAGATGGGAGTCTTGCCAGGCCCCTCTCCCTCCGGAGAGGGGGGACCTCCATGCCTTTTTTCCACCCCACCTTTCCTTCCCGATCCATACGTCGGCTTCGGGGCTCTTGGATCCGAGATTTTTTGGAGCTGGTAGCTCGGTGCCGATGGTCCCCCAACTTCGACTCCGTTGTTACCTTGAGCTCCTCCGGTTCGACTAGTTTGGAACTGAGTGGGAGTCGGACCCGAGGGAATGGAGTCTTCGGCTCCGCCTCTTTCAGATCCGACCCGATGTTCATCGTGCATACAGCTGCAGTCATAACAGATGGGTTATCCTGCCATCAGGTGGGTCCTCGGTCGGCCGAATTCCAAAGTCTAGGTCCGGCGTCGGTTGTCGTCGCTTCTTCCCTGACATCAGTGCGGCAGGGGTATAAAAGAGCCAGCCAACGCCATCTTCTCCAGTCTTTCTTGCCACGCGGTGCCCGAAGCAGAAGCAGTTCGCAAGTGCCGGTCGGCCAGCTCCTGAGATTTACGAACATATTTCAGCCGAAGTCTTCTTGAAAGCTAAGTACCCCGTTGGGGAAACTTTTCTTGCCTCAGACCGATGTCAAACAAAGTTAATAATTGCATTTCATGTGGGAAGCAAATACCGCATAAGGATTTCCACTCTTTTTGTATTCTTTGCTTAGGCCCAGACCACGACGTCTCGGCCTGCCGTTTTTGTGCTAGATTCAACAAACGCACTATTAAGTGTTGGGCAGAGTTCGCCCTTCACTATTTTGGTAAAAAATTTAATTATATTATGTCGTCGGATACTCCGACTCCAGTTTTGAGTAAAAGACGCAAAGATAAGGACCGACATACGAGGTCCGCAACTTCTACTGACACCACGCTAAGGCCGACTACCGGTTCTCCGGTTCTCAGAGAGGCGCCTACGCAGCCCCTGAGTACCGATGACACTTCATTACCGGTGTCTTCAGTACCCGAGGCCGCAGGCTCCTTGCTCCCCTTTCCGACTACAGATACCAACGCCACTCTTGGCGGGGAAACTCAGAGTTTAGACAGGCCTGCCATTTCTCAAGGTGTCTTCAGGCCTTCCTCCTTCTCTATTAAAGCTTTCACAAAATCTAAAGCAGCCATGAAAACTAAATAACAAGGACCTTAGACCCCCCTCTCAAGGCCCCATGCCTAAAAAACAGATGCTCAAAATGGCTGAGGACTTGATTACTCTTATCAGGGGTTCTCAACCCCCCTCGGACAAAAGGCCCAGATTAGAGGAAGACTACCCTTCCTCAGATCAAGCCTCTATTACCTCTGAACATTCTGAGGACCAGGACTACACCTATTCTCCTTTTGAATCCTCTGATGCAGAGGAGTCTTATTCCCTCGGTCTCCCCCCCCTGAGGACTACTCTTTTGGGGAAACCCTACATACTTTGAGGGAACACTTTCACTGGGAAGGCCAAGATTACTCAGATTCCAAGAAAAGGCTCAGGGATTTTCTCTTGCTCCCCCACCATAGGCCTCTGGCTATCCCTCCTGTCTTAGATATATTAGATGATGTGTACACAGAAGCCAGCCTCAACCCAGATTCTTTACCTCCAGCTCCTGTTAAACCAGACAGGTATTACCGGGTTCCTGATTCAGACCAGTTCCTATACAAAAGCCATACTGCTGACCCAGAAACTATTTCACAGGGTCCCAAGGGAATTAAGGCCTCTACTGCTAAAAACTCATTACCTTCAGAGAGAGATTCCAGAGCTTTAGAAAGGTGTGGGGGGGGGAGGTGTATACCTCGGCCACTTTAACCATGAGGGCATTAAACTGTCAGTTCCATATGTTAAAGTATCAACAGTTTTTGTTATCTCAGTTGAAAAGCAAAATGACACAACCAGAACAACCAGATTTAAAAGAGTTGCAGGATTTGTTGCATAGTGCAGAGCAAGTGGGTAAACATACCTTGTAGTGTGGTTTTGATGCTTTAGAGGCCTCATGTAGAGCTGCTGTTACAGGGTCTGTCATACGTAGACATGCTTGGCTCAAAGAGCAAGCCTTACCAGATCATGTCAAAGCTAAATTACTAGATGCACCTCTTCAAAAAGATGTATTGTTTGGTGTTAAAGCTGAGAAGGTACTAAAGAAGATGGAGGAAAAGGCGAGATCAGTGCAAACAGTGAAAGATTTCCTGCAGGTACAACCTCCACGTTTCAGCAGAAACTGGCCTTCAAAAAAATTGGTCCTTTCCAGCCACGGACAGACCTCAAAGAGGCAGATACAGGCGCCCGACGGGTAGAGGGCAATCTCAAGGATCATTCAGAGCCAGACAATGGCAAGCACCAACCCCAAGAAGTGGAGAAGATGGATCACAGTCATTCAGAAAGCAGATACAATGACTTTCCCCTTTACCTGCCAAGCAAAGCTTTAATGGCAGCACCTTTGGGCGGAAAACTGGCATTATTCCCAAAAAATTGGCATATTGTCACAAAAGACAAATGGATTCTGGACATTATAGACAGAGGCTATAGATTCCACTTTCACACCCTTCCAAAAATGAGAGGCATGCCAAACCTGCCACAAAATCAAAGGGCAGAGGCACAAAAACAAATTTCAGCTCTCATGGACATGAAAGCTATTCAGGAGGTACCTGCAAAAGAACAAGTTCAAGGGTTTTATTTCAGACTATTCCTGGTACCAAGGAAAGACAAAGACTGGAGACCTATTTTAGACCTATCCATCCTAAACACATATTTACAGGTACCAAAATTCAAGATGCTCACATTACAGCAGCTTCTTCCCATGCTGGGCAAGGAGTCTTGGCTGGTAACATTGGACCTCATGGAGGCATACCTGCATGTCCCTATCAGACAAGATTGCAGAAGATACCTCAGATTTCTTGCAGGTTCAACCCATTATCAATTCTCTGCATTGCCCTTTGGCTTATCTACCTCGCCCAGAGTGTTTACGAAATGCCTGGCATCAGTAATTGCCTTCTGCAGACTTGAAGGAATACAAATATACGCATATCTGGACAACTGCCTGATCCAAGTGGACAGCAAGGACATACTTCTGAAACACCTGGCGTTTGTAATAAAACTGTTGAACTTCCTGGGATACAGTCAACAAAAAGAAATCAAAACTAATACCCTCTCAAAAAATAATTTTCCTGGGTGCCAGCTTGAATACAAACACCCAGATGGCCTACCTAACGCCAGACAAACAAGGGCAACTATCTCAATACTTCAGCAAAATGGCAACCTTCACCAGGCTGACTGCAAGGAGAGTCCTGCAGGCTCTGGGATTCATGGCATCTTGCATCCTTCTGATCCCACATGCAAAGCTGCATATGAGGAAACTTCAGTGGTACCTAAAAAACTTATGGTCTCAACACAGCCACAGTTTGGAAACAATTATACCACTCATTCCATGTCTTCAAAAGGAATTTCTGTGGTGGGCTCAAGCATGCCAAAGAAACATAGGTCTCCCTTTCTGCATACCTCAAGCAACTCAAATCATCACAACAGACGCCTCGGACTACGCCTGGGGGGCACACATGACAGATCAGTGCATTCAGGGAAATGGTCCCAAAAAGAGAAGCACCTACACATCAACCAAAAGGAAATGCTAGCAGTGCAAAATGCTATTATGGCCTTCAAAGACCTACTGCATCCAGGCCAGCTATTGATAAGGACAGACACCACCACAGTGATGTGGTACATAAACAAACAGGGGGGAACTCATTCATACCCCCTCTCTGGAATTGCAGATCCAACTTCAGGCACAATTCCTGCCAGGGAAGGAAAACACACTGGCAGACAGCCTAAGCAGAAATATGACAGATCCACATGAATGGAAAGTTGCATCCTCAAGTTTTCGCAAAGATAACTCAGGCATGGGGACAGCCAGACATGGATCTCTTTGCTACCCACAGAAATTACCAATTGAAAAAATTTTGTTCAAGGACCTATCATCCACAGGCCTGGAAAGTGGATGCACTTTCTTTCAATTGGACAACATTGACAGTCTATGCCTTTCCGCCTCTCCCTGTGCTGCCCAAAGTTCTATTAAAAGCCAGAGCAGAGAGGCCGAAAATTATTCTCATTGCTCCAAATTGGCCAAGACAACACTGGTATCCGCGCCTGAAGAGCCTGACACATTCCCCACCATGGATCCTACCTCTAGTGCCTCTTCTGCTGTCCCAGCACGACTTCAAAACTCTTCACAGCCAACTCCAAACCCTAAATCTAGCTGCATGGAGAATCCCTTGATTTCCCAACAGACCCTCCTCTCCAAGGAGGTGCAGGATGTCATCTTGGAGGCCAGAAGACCTTCTACTAGAAAAGCCTACTCCGCCAAATGGAAATGATTTTGTGCCTGGAATCAGAAAAAGGGCCAGAATCCTTGTGTAATAAATTTACCTCAAATTTTGCAGTACCTAGCTGAGATGTTAAACAGTGGACTTTCCTTCTCCTCCATCAAAATCCACACTTCAGCCATTTCTGCACAATACAACACAGATCCCCCTTTATTCTCTCATCCTCTCTTAAGACAGTTCCTCAGAGGGGCAAAGAATATAAAACCCCCAAGGAAACCAACAGTCCCTGCTTGGGACCTCAACTTCATATTGGAAAAGCTGACCCTTCCTCCATTTGAGCCAGCTGCTTCAACAGAACTACAGTATTTGTCATGGAAAGCAGCCTTCCTTCTGGCTGTCACCTCAGCACGCAGGGTTTCGGAACTACAGGCCCTCATGGCTGTGCAACCTTTCATCATTTTCCATCAGGACAGAGTTTCCTTACGAACCAACCCTACCTTTATGCCAAAGGTAGTATCCAGTGTAGCCTTGAATCAGACTATCCACTTACCTACCTTTTACCCTAACTCACAAAACAAAGGGGAAAGACTACTGCATTCCTTGGACATTCACAGACAACTTTGTTATTATTTGGACAGGACAAAGCCATTCAGGAAATCCGAGCAACTCTTTGTGTCCTATGCTACAGGTGCTCAAGGAAAGGCTATCTCCAAACAGACAATCTCAAAATGGATAGCCCACTGCATACGCTTTTGTTACTCATTTCATGGAAAAGCTGTGCCTTCAAGCATCAGATCCCACTCCACAAGGGCCACAGCTACCTCTGCAGCTTTCCTCAGGGGGGTTCCTACCAAGGACATTTTGGATGCAGCCACTTGGAGTTCACTGCACACTTTCTCCAAACACGATCACCTTCCACTTTACTCTAAATCTAGAGCGGGATTTGCCACAGCTGTCTTGCAGGGCATCCTTGCTCCTCCTAGTTCCACTGAGTGCCTGCCACCCCCATCTGTTATAACTGCAGCTGTATGCACGATGAACATAGTACAGTTTTGTACCTACCATAAATGTAGATGTTCGAGTGCTCATACAGCTGCAGTCCAGGTTTCCCTCCCTCCATCTCCGCTTAGGACAGGCCTTATGACAAACACCTTCTCATACAACCTATTTGGGGTATTCTTTTATGGTGTATTTGCTTGCCACTACTGTTTTTTGATTATTCTATATTGCATGATTACATAAGTTTATGTTTTGCCTTCCTTCTGGGGGCACCTGACATCTGGGGCAAGAAAAACTGAAGATGATGGCGTTTGCTGGCTCTTTTATACCCCTGCCGCACTCACGTCAGGGAAGAAGCGACGACAACCGACACCGGACCTAGACTTTGGAATTCGGCCGACCGAGGACCCGCCTGACGGCAGGATAACCCATCTGTTATGACTGCAGCTGTATGAGCACTCGAACATCTACATTTATGATAGGTACAAAACTGTACTTTTCCTCGGCCCTCAGTCTACCCTTCCTTTGGGTCTGGTCTCTGCTTCGGATCCGGGGAGGGCTTCTTCCTTGCTGGTTGCCAAGGAGTTACGCTCTCCTTCGGTCTTCGAAGTGGTGGAGAGGATTCTCTCCCAGGGATTGAGATCCTAGCCCATCCCCTCGGATTCCACCCAGACCCCTTTGGATTTGGCGACGACTCCCTTCATCCTGTTTCAAGGACAGCCCATGGCAGAGGATCCCTAGGTTATTCCCCTTGAGGAATCCCCTGCGGCACACTAGTCCTCTTCAGAGAGTCCCACTGAAGAGGGCCACTGTAAACTCAAGTGCAAAAGGAGGCACTTAGACTCCCCCGAGTCCCTCACTATGGACACTGACTTAGAGGAAGGAGAATGTTCCCCCAGGTCACCTCCCGAAGACGTGTCCTTTGGAGACATCATGGAGATCCTCCACCAGAGGGGAGGTTGGTCAGCCGCAAAACTATCTGTGGATGAGTCAGTGTTCCTGGAGGCCTTTAGCACGGGCCCATCTACTTCCTGGGTGTCTCTGCCAGTGGACCCCTTGGTGGACCTTATCACCATGCGGGCATGGAAGGAGCCTGACACCGTAGAGCCCATCCCCAAACGTTTTATCTCCCCCTACTGACAGACAACCTTGGTCAAAAGGAGCCCCAGTTGACGCTATGTTGGTCGCAACAGCCACCAAGAAGGAACTAGCGCAGGAGAGTTCCTCAGTCCACCCTCCAGACAAGGAGTCCAGGTCGGTGGATAGGTTTGGGAAGCACGTTTATTCCTCAGTGACCTTTTCAATCTGCGTGCTGAACTATTTGGCACGTGATCCGGCGTCATCGAGACCTTGTATCGGAATTCGCTGAGTCGCCCCCAGAGTCCTTATCGCTGCTGGAGAAACAGCTGTTCTCCACGAAATTGTCAACTCTAAAGTCAGCATCGAACACGTCTCTGTGGCTCCTTTCCCATGCCACGGAAGAGCAGCTAGGGCGGCCGGGACAGGCATAGCCATGAGGAGTCATGCCTGACTCAGGTTCAGTTCGTGGACCCTTTCAAGGCGTCGTTTATTAATGCTCCCTACGACGGTTCTTCCCCTTTCAGGAAGACAGTACATGACACACTTGTCCATAGCAAAAAAGACGGGAAGACTGTCTGCCGTCGGGATCCACTTCTCTAACTTTCAGCGGTCCTTCTCTAGGAATCGGAGGGAAAAAGATGATGTGGTTCCGAAAATCTCAGTTTTCCCGGGATTCTCAGGACAACTATTCCCCCAGAGGTAGAGGGGGGTCCTAGGAATTTTGGGTCTAGGGAACCTTTTTCTGATAGACCCTCGCTCAGCAGCCCTGAGGGGTTGCCCGGCTGTCCTACTCTAGAGGTAGTCGAGAGGAGATTGTCCTTACACCCAGCGGCATGGGAGTCCATAATGACAGATCGCTTGCTGTTACAGATTATATCCAGAGGTTACACTATCCCATTTGTTGCCCCTCCAGATTTTCCAAAACACCTCCCAGATGTTCCACTGCTCACAGGGAGGCCGCAGCTCTAGAGGTTTCAAAGCTGCTTCTCAAACGAGCCATTGAACAGGTCCCTCCCCCCGACCAGTCCGGATCAGGCATCTACTCACAGTTCTTTTTAGTGCCAAAAAAGATGGGGGACCTCAGGCCCATTCTAGACCTGTCAACTTTGAACCTGTCGCCAAACAGAAGTTCCGGATGGTCACCCTACCGTCCATTCTACCTTATCTCCGAGAGTGCGACTGGATGTGCTCATTAGACCTCCAAGATGCTTACTACCACATCAAGATCCACAGAAGCTCTAGGAGGTTTCTGCACTTCTGGCTGGGAGCTAGTCACTTTCAGTTCAGAGCCCTACCCTTCGGTCTCACCACAGCCCCCAGGGTGTTCACCAAGGTAATGGCAGTTGTAGCGGCTCACCTGAGGCTTCAGGGTATTCAGGTATTTCCTTACCTGGATGACTGGCTCTTTGCTGCTCCCAACAAGCGTCTGCTTTGTCTGGCCCGAGACTACTTTATTCGTTTGGCAGATCTATTGGGGATTGTGTTCAGAAATCCCAGTTGCAACCAGTACAATTTTAGACTTCATCAGGGCACGGCTAGACACTTTGCAGATGAAAGTATTCTTAACTCCAGACAGGATCTTACACCTCAGGTGCCACATAGCTCAAATAGTGAACTTCAAGTCTCCAAAGGCGAGCGAGTTTCTCCGGGCACTGGGCTCCATGGGTTGCCTCTATATCAATTTTCCCTTGTGCGCGCCTTCATATGCGGGTTCTTCAATGGACTCTGGCTGTTCAGTGGTCTTGGCTTGCCCTGCCCATGGAATTTCCGATCAGGATCAGTCACATCTGCAAGACGTCCCTTCTTTGGTGGTTAAATTCACCAGAGGTTATAGGACGACACCCCTTTGCGTCATCTCCAGTCCAAGCCACAGTGACCACAGACGCCTCCCAACTCGGATGGGGGGGGGGGCACTGTTCGGGAAGGACAGTCCAAGGCACATGGTCCCAGTCAGAGACCAAGTTGCATATAAATGTTCTAGAGATGGGGGCAGTTCTTTTAGCGTTGGAAGCCTTTCACACTGTCCCCCCTCGCGGATTGATTGCAATTCAGTCAGACACGTCAGTTTTCTGGTATATCAACAAGCAGGGGGGAACCAGATACTACCGCCTGTGTCGCAAGGCCATGAGAGTGTGGGAGTGGGCGATTTCCACCGGTCGGTTTCTGATAGCAATGCTCATCCCGAGGCGCTCCAACATTTTAGAGGACAGATTGAGTCTGGCTATTCTGATGCCGTATGAGTGGCCTCTGAAACAGTCAGTAGCAGAGGAGATATTCCTTGCATGGGGTCAGCCTTGCTGCGATCTCTTCGCATCTCCTTCCAACGCGAAGTGCAGCGAGTTCTTCGCTCTGATTCCTTCACCAGGGAAAGCCTCCAGAGACACTCTAGTACATGCTTGGCCCCCCGGCCTTCTTTATGCTTACCCACCATTGCCACTCATTCCAAAGTTTCTTCAGAAAGCTTGCCAACTGCGGTGCAAAGTTATCCTCATTGTCCCGTTATGGCCTCGTCAGATTTGGTTCCCATTCCTTTGGTCTCATCTCTTAGATCCTCCGTGGGTTGTGGATCCCTGCCTGGATCTAATCTCCCATCCTTCGGGTGTTCGCCCGCCCGACCTGGGCAGCCTCAAGCTGACAACTTGGTTGCTCCAGTTTCATTGATCACCGTACTGGTGGCGTCTCTTAAAGATTCCACTAGGAAACTTTATCGCAGTAAATGGAAGCATTTTTCCATTTGGGCTTCTCAGAGAAACCTAGATCCTTTTACAGCCCCTGTTCCAGCGGTGTTGGATTTCTTGTCTGGTATTTTTCAGCACGGAGCTAGCTCCTCCACAGTGAAAGTACAACTGGCAGCCATTTATAATTTTTATGTTGGTGAAGACAAGATCGCCTTAGCCTCTTCTAGGCTGTGTAAGGCTTTTCTTAAAGGCACTTTTCTTTTGCTTCCTCCTGTCAAGGATTCAGTGCCCCCTTGGGACCTTACTTTTGTCCTACAGGCATTGGTAGATTTAAAATTTTTATCCTGGAAGACCGCTTTCCTAGTCGTCATTACATTAGCTAGGAGGGTTTCTGAGCTTCAAGCTCTGTCTGCCGTGCCTCCTTATTTGATCTTCCATAAAGATAGGGTCTCTGTCCCTACTAATCCTTCTTTCTTACCTAAAGTGGCATCTGAAGCAAACATAAACCAGTCCATTAATCTGCCTGTTTTCTTTCCTAATTTCCAAAACAAGGGTGAATACAAACTTCATTTGTTAGATGTACATAGACAACTTCGCTTCTATCTTCATAGAACAAAATCATTCCACAAGTCTGACCAGTTCATTTTCTTTTCCAAATCCTTTTTGGGAAAAGCTTATTTCTAAGGTTTCTTTGGCCAGATGGATCACTCTTCGCATTTTGCATGTCTACAAATCAAAAGGTTTATCTCCTCCTGGTGTTGTTAAAGCTCACTCTACCAGGTCCATGGCGACTTCTGCCTTTTGGTCTAGGGTTTCTTTGGACAACATTTGTGCAGCAGCAGCCTGAGCCAATTCACATACCTTCATTTCCCATTACAAATTAGACCTGATTTCTAGAGGTAGAGCATCCTTTGGCTCTGCGGTGCTCAGGAATATCCTTCCATAAGGGCCTCCCAGGATTGGAGTAGCTGGGGACTCTGTCCCACAGGTTGCAAATAAAATTAAGTTAACTACTTCAGATAAAGAAGTTATGTACTCACCATAATGTTCTGTCTGAGTAGTTGCACTTCATTTTTCCTGCAACCTTCTCTTCCTCCGTCCCGTGGACCTTGTCCTGTCAATATACAGGTTTGGTTCATTGGGCTGAGTTGGTAATATATTTAATTGCAGCAAACTCGATCTGAGGGAAGGTAGGAGATGGTAATGCATTATGGGTAGGGGGAGGAGCTTGGAGCAGATGCTAGAAAAAAAGTTGCCGGCTCAGATCCGATATGGATCCGAATACCCACAGGTTGCAGAAAAATTAAGTATAACTACTCAGATGGAACATTATGGTGAGTACATAACTTCTTTACATCTGATATAGACCTAGAAAATTCCTTAAGAAAGCTCTTCCAGTGTTTAGGATGGTAGATGGGCATGTAACATTAAGACTGTGTCCTCTCATTTGTACATACTACTGGTACAGTTCTGGGATAGTCTCCAGGGTAGATAAAATATTCCTAATTAATGAGCATGTGCATCTTTTTGCATTCTATTTCAGTGTTCTCTGTTCAAAGCTCTGATCATGCTTCACTTTTGGTAAGAATGCAGTTTTCCCCACATACCATCAACAAAAGGCAGAAAATAAATCCTATACTGTACAAAGGAGAGAGTGTCATAAATATGACCAAGAACATTTGTAGTCAGGAATTAGACTGTATTGAAACAATAAAAAGTACTCAGTGGAGGAATGTGATGCTTTTAAAAATCACCTCTTAAAATTTCTTACACACATAGACATACTTACTGTAATGCCAGTAATCCTCCAAGAAGAACTCTGCAGAGTTCAAAGGCAAATGAGGGGAAGCCTGGATCAGAATACAAGTTTGTAGCCCTTGAAGTAGAATCAAATTGTTACTACTGTACAGGCAGAGCAATCCAGTAAGTCTTTAAAACTAAAGAAATTTGATATGTCCACCTCCAGTGCTAAATTTTTGCTCTGAGGCTTGATCGGCAAGAGGTGGAGAGGCAAGTATTGCAAATAAAACATTGAATGAGGAAGCTGTGTACTACTCTATATGAGATCATGGAAGTCTTTGTGGACTATCTGCAGTTGTACTCCAAGTAGGGATGCATCCCCCCCGAATGTCCGAGATAAAGGATTATTTAGCCCCTATTCCTGTAAACATACTTTGTCCTGTAGATGCAGTGGCTTTTTAACTCCACAAAAACTGTTGCTGTCAGATGACCTTCTTTTAGAAATAGACAAATGAGGAGGAGCAGATTGTGCACAAATGTTTTTCAGCACTTGGTAATGACTTGTTAGAAGGCAGTGCCAGTTTAAGTATTTTTATATTCCATCTAAGCTGTGTAGGATATATCCTAATGTACCCGTAATTGTTGGAGATATAGTTCAGGAGCTGTTGGAAACTGGATACATCTTTTTTGGGACTGCCCACTTTGATGTTTTTAGAAATATGTTACCGACCACTTGTGACACTTCATGGTCTGAGAAAGTGAAGATCACTAAGGAAATGTAGTTCCTTAGTGACAACTCTTATATTTGGGTCTTCAGTCAAAACTACTGAACCTTCTTTTAATAATTCTCACAAAATGTATAACCAAGAGATGGAAAGACTACCTCTTCTCCCAATTTACAGGACTTATGCAGAGACGTGGAAGAAGTTTCAGCAATTGAAAGAAACAGCTAAAGAAAAGTGGACACCGTGAGCTAGCATTATTTCTGATAGATAC
Source organism: Protopterus annectens (assembly GCF_019279795.1). Taxonomy (NCBI): domain Eukaryota; kingdom Metazoa; phylum Chordata; order Ceratodontiformes; family Protopteridae; genus Protopterus; species Protopterus annectens. Next base: position 426,003,384 of record NC_056746.1, read on the forward strand.
AAGGAACTAGTTTCATTGTGAATCATTCTAAGACCCTCATATCTGATTCAGTATGTTATCTCTATGGTTCTAATCTTGTTTTTTAATGTGGTTTATTTTTCTTTTTTATATTTCATTCATTGTTTGTGCAATGGACATAATTGGGTGGTTTTAATAAAATTAAGTATTTTAAAAATGGAGGAAATGTGTAAGACTGTGTACTCACTGAAATAGCTTTTTCACTCTCCCATGGCCAAGTATGACAGGAACTGTTCCTCCAAACCTTGTTCTTGTATTGCTGGTAAGAGACAGGTAAGCAAGCAAAAGGAAAAGAGGACAAATTTCAGAAAGACATGGGAGGGGGTACCAGAAGAAAAACTTGGGGTACAGGATATTTCATTTCCCAGGAAGCAACCGTGACTGTATGAAGTCTCTCCTCCCTCCACTGCTAACCCCCCAGAACCCCTGTTCATCCCTTGCAAATTACCAGGAAACATAACTCAGTGCATAAAAAACTGGGGCATCATCACAAAAGACAAATAGGTTGTGCAGATCAACTCTCAAGATTACAAACTCCAGTTCCTAAGCAAACCCAAGATGTCGGATATTCTTCCTGTACCAAAATACCATGTCCATTTAGTCTCCCATATACTTCAGGAGCTTCTAATACTAAGCGTATTAGAATGTGTACCAGGACAAAACTTAAGCACATGGTTCTACTTGAGACTGCTCTTAGTGCCTATAAAGGAAGTGTTTTGGAGGTCCATCCTCTCAAGATGCAGTACTTACCTTAAGATCCCAAAAAATGTTGGCAATACAGTTTCTTCAAACTCCAATTTCCTCAAGTTCTGAGAGTCACTTTAGATTTCACGGATGTCCACATATATGTATCTGTCCACAAGGACACAGATGCTTTGTCAAGTTTCAGGCAGGAGGCTTCCAGTGTCTACCTATTTGCCATTTTGATTGTGAAAGTCCTGAAAGCAGAAGTCAAAGTGCCTGGCTCCAGTAATTGTTTAATTGCAGAATAAAGACAGTCACATCATTGCTGTCTAGTCAGCTGCCTCTCATATATAGGCACTGTTACAAGAGGTGTGCATTTCCCCTTTGCTTATTTACAGTGTGTCCGGTTTTCCATCAGCATTCCCTTATCACCGTTCATTTCTTTCAAGATAGTCACATCCCTCATATCACTCCTTGATTCAAGCTGCCAGAGGGCCTACCCCCCCCCCAAAGAAAAGAGAATAGTTCATGCTGTGTTTCTGCAAGATGGCTAAATGGAGTGCCTCAGCCAAAAAAATGCCATAGAGCACTTGTACATGCCTTCAACCTTGCTAATGGCACCCTTGGCCAAGGATGCACATAGAAAAATTCTAGCAGTATCTAAGATCCACTTGAAGTCTGCACACAGTCTCTGAAAAAGATTATTCCTATCATACCCTTCTTTTCCAAGGAGCTGGAGTGGTCTGCCCATACAGGTCAGACAGAACAAATGAAGTATCGTTTACTCAAGAAACTCACAATAAGACCCTGACCACAGATTCTTCAGATTTAGCTTGTGGACCTTTAGGAAGTAACCCAAAGAAGCAGCATATAAATGTGAAAGAGATGATGGTCCTGGTGTAGGCACTCAGATCCTTCAAACTAGTGTAGAAAAATGGTGCCATACAACTATCAGCAGAAAGCGAAAGCACTACAGTAATGTGGTACATATGCAAGCAAGCAGGGACTTGGTCCTATCCCTTGTACAGGCTGTCTGTGAATTCCTGGAAGACAACTTTTCAGTCACAGATGACTCCAGGGGCAGGTTACATTCCATCACAGTGGTGACGCATTGAGGATGTGAGAGGTCAGGTCAAATGAGTGGATATTACATAGGGATGTTTTTCTAATACTGGTACACAAGTGGAGGAACCTGAGACAGAGACCTGTTTGCTTCCCTGAACAAAAAGAACAGGTGAAGTTCTCCTTAAAAACTATTAAACAAAGAAGTTGAGGTAGTGGATGCCTTTACTTTTAGCTAGGTCCAACCTTTGGTCCTGTACTTCCCTTGTGATTCAGAAAGTAAGGTGTAAGGGCCAGAAATTCTCTTCCTTTACAGACAATAATCCTGACTGTGTGAGCTTTGGGAATTGTCCCATTAGTTAAGACTACTACATCAATGACTTGTATGAAAAACAGTAGTGTGAGTTGATCACTGTCACAGTACTATCCCCCCCCCCCCAACCATGTTCTGTTTTTGTGTTTGGCATCCTGGGATAGGTTGTGAGATACCCTATCCCCTATGCTACTCACCCTAACCTCTTCTCCCTTTACAGGGCCTTAGACTTGCTCACGTCTGAGTAGAAATGGAGAGCTCTCTTTCACTTCATTGCCCTCTGAATTGGATTTAGAGGGTCCATCACTCTTGTAGTAATCGTAGGGCCTTGCTCATCAAGTACACTTTTAGTTTAGCAGTATCCTTACACCTTTCTGGGCAAAAAAAACTATAAAATGGTGCTGGCTATTTTGTTTTATTCAGGGAGTGTTTTGATGACCCCAAAGGGGTGGGTGTTAGCCATGCCTGACATAATGTTGCTGAGCCCTACAAATCAGTCTGGGTGGCAGGCATTCAGTGTCTGAAGTCTCAGTAGTTAGAACTGCTGCAAAGGTGATCTGCTTTGAACATCTGTTATGGTAAGTTTGTGCACCTTGTATTTTATATAGTGTCATGGTGATCACAAATAAGTCATTTTCTTTTGGTTAAGAAGAGTACAGCGACAGTCTCCAGGAAGTCTACCTATGTGAAAGGGTACTTAATCTGAAAAATGGAAATTGTGTATCCAGACGTTCAGTAGTATTTTGACTGCAAGCACTATATCCAAGAAGTCTGAAAGATGCACTGTGCCCATAAAATATGAAATCTTTTCAAGTTTCTAGACAAGTTGAAAGAGGCCTTTGAGTCTTCTGCCCCACATACTAATTTCAGTGATACTGCTGTGTGTGCCAAGAAAAGTTCTGCATTGCAAGCTCCACAGAGAGCATTGATGATTATGCTACTGAGTTAAAGAATTTAACCAAAGTCTGAGTTTAAAAAATTAAATTTGCTTCTCAGATGCCAGTTAAGCCCTTAATATTAAAGCAACTAATGTATGCCAGCAAGTCAATTACTTAGTCAAGTTTGAAAGACTTTGTAGGGGAATTAGAATTATGTAAAGTTGTCTGCAAGGAAAATATTGAAAAGAAGTAAGAATAAAGCTAAAATGTGTCTAGTCTTCAGTTATGAGCGGCATGAGAAATTCTAACAGAATTTTATATTATCCAGTTTATCCTCTTCAATTGTTAGGACTAGCTACCAGAGGCACTAGTAAGTTCTACAAGGTTAAGAATTCACAGGCTGTAACTCCTTGTCAGCTCCCACAAGTTCTGTTTACCTTTCGCCACATCTTGTTTAAACAGCTTCCATCTGATAGCGTCTCAGACCATTTTAGGTATTTTTTAGTGCTGCTTCATTGCTGGTAGCAGTTTTCTTTTTAAATAATTTATTACAAAATGGTTTCAAGGATTTGCTAGTTTGTAAGTCAGGTATTTCCTTTTACCTGTCAAATCTTTGAATTTGTGTAGGTTCGCCTCCTCTGCTTCTCAGCTGCCATTTTGTGATTTACAGTTTCTGAAAAGTATATTTTTGCTCATGTCTCCTGATTACTGTGTATATATATATAGAGATATTCATATTGGTCACTGCTGCAATTACCTAATTTATATGGGTTATGTCCTACATAGAATATAAGAGCCAGCCAACTTCCAAAGCTTCAGGACACCTTCCACATGCCCAAACCATTAACTTGAGCTGCCATGACCCAAAAGACTGCTTTGGGTACCAATCCCTTTAGAGGTTTTCTTCTGCCAAGAACAGCATTCCTCTGCATGCTTTTGAGGATTGACAGTCTGTTAACACTGTTTTATTGCTGGGCAGATGAGTTCCCTTCAGGGGAAAAAAAAAATCTCGCATTACTTTAAAAAAAAAATTAAGTAAGTTTTTCCTGAAAACCTCTTTACTTTTAAGATAAAGGAAATACATATATTGTTTTTTTTTTACTGGGTTGTGACTTTTATTATGTACTTTTAAACGTGTGCACTTGCTTACTTTTGTAGTAAAATGTTGAAGTTACCTAAAACTACTTTTGCTGTGGAGAAGCTGTATTTATGTTACTTTTTGGGTCTGGGGAAACTGTGTAAAGTGCTTTTTACTGTGCTTCTTTGTAAGAAAAAAATACTGCTACTTTCCTGTTTTACCGAATATTTCTAAGTTTCCCTGTGAAGCAAGCTTTTGTTTTAGGATTGACCATGGAACAAGTACCAGTCCGTCGTTTGGACCTTCTTCCATTTGCAAAAAGAAAAAGCTAATAAGCCTTTATACCATTATATCAGGATGTTAATTTACCACGGCTAGAGGTGGGTGACTATGTTGTGGCCAAAGCTGTTTTCTCAGACCACTCATAGGTAGGTACTAGGCTATCTGCCCAAAGGCATTTATAAGCCTAGCCTTAATGTGTTGGCTTTCGCCGCCCCCTTAGATTAGTTCCCTGTGCCTCTGTCCAGCAGAGCCACTGAAGTGATCCCCAGGGTAAACTTTCTGTTTCCCATCCACTCATCAAGGTTTCTCTTGAGTGTTAGTGAGGAGCTCTGCCTAATGT